>NW_027207367.1:0-300000 GCF_963455315.2 Globicephala melas | reverse complement strand
CTTGTACGGTAAACGAGGTTCTTGTAAACAGAGGCGTCCCAAACATTGGGGTGGCTGTATCTTTTTGATTTTAATTTCCCTAAGCTATAGGACCATAAGTGGAAGTGCCCTAGGCTCTGTTGCTTTGTTTTTTAGACGTTTCAGGAAACACCATACACTTCTCCCGAGTGTCTGTTGGCAATGTACATCCCGCCCATCAGTATAACAAGGCTCCCAGTTCTCCATGGCCTGTCCTGCCTTTCTGGATTTTACACTTTTTTCAGATGGCCCTTTTGACCGGGGGGAAGTGAGACTTCATTGTAGTGCAGATTTCCTTTGCAAGCTTGCTTGGTTGGCCAAAAAGGGCGTATGCGTTTTTTCCTGAATATATTCAGGAAAAAACGCATACGCCCTTTTTGGCCAAGTGCATCATTGTGGACGTTCTGCCTCTTTTCCTATGCTTTCAATGCAATTCCAGTCTACCTCCTGAAATCGGTTTCCTGCAATTCTGCCCCGCTTTCAAGTCCTCTTGGCAGCCTTACTTCAGTATATTTTTGGACGATAGTTGTCATTTATAACTCTGCAGGTTTGTGAATTACAGTGCCCCTGAGCTCCTTTCTTCAACTCGTTTTCTTGTGAGCTGGCCGCAACACCGCAGGATGGCTTCAGGCCCTAATCTGGTTCCGGCACGGCACGCTGAGCCTTTGGTTATTTCCTCTTCCTGGTGGGAAATGAGAGTTAAATTTGCCCGTCCAGACACCTCCAGCTAGTCTCTCATTGGTTCTCGCTATTCCTGTTCATCTTCCGCAGAAATTGCAAACTGGGCCAAACAGGAGGTTAAAGGGACTGACTCTCCAAGTCGGGAGAGTGTTAGTAAAGCGTCTGGAATGTTGCACCCGAGTACCAGGGTACGAAAACTGAGACATATTTGAACACGTCTCCCGATCACATGGTTGATCATACTCTAGGTTCCACATGCATGTTTTAGCTGAAGGAAGAATACCTTAAACCTGGGTAGTTGAAACCCGTGGAATGGGTACCATGCAATATGACTTCAAAGGGTCTTCATTTGCTCACCGAACCTCTCCAATCCTATCACTGCTGCGTTTATGTCCCTGTACACATGCTTGATTCTCTTTCGGAGACATAGCAATCCATAGGTTTTAAGATACTTAAGAGTCAGGTACATTCTTAGGCGTTTAATATGCGGTGTTGAGTCCATTTCGTTGAGCAAGGAGTAGCTCTTGTCTATTCCATATTTGGCTTAAGGAACTTTATCTGTGCTCATTTCAATCTCTGGTTTTATGCAGCACCCCAACTCACCTTTACCCTTAAACAAGCATAAGTTGGTTTTCTAAATTTGAGACCCTGTTCTGTTCTGTAATTCAGTTCCTGTGTAGCCAAGTTTACATTCCGTGTATTACTGATATCTTATGATGTTTCTTTTTCTGTGTGACTTATTTCAGTTAGAATCATCGTACCTGAATCCACTCATTGTGCTGCTACGGGCCTGATGACATAGATTTCACTGCTGAGTGATACTGCATTGTACGTAAGTACCACAAGTTCTTTATCCATTTTTCACTTTCTGTGATATTGAACTTGTACGGTAAACGAGGTTCTTGTAAACAGAGGCGTCCCAAACATTGGGGTGGCTGTATCTTTTTGATTTTAATTTCCCAAAGCTATAGGACCATAAGTGGAAGTGCCCTAGGCTCTGTTGCTTTGTTTTTTAGACGTTTCAGGAAACACCATACACTTCTCCCGAGTGTCTGTTGGCAATGTACATCCCGCCCATCAGCATAACAAGGCTCCCAGTTCTCCATGGCCTGTCCTGCCTTTCTGGATTTTACACTTTTTTCAGATGGCCCTTTTGACCGGGGGGAAGTGAGACTTCATTGTAGTGCAGATTTCCTTTGCAAGCTTGCTTGGTTGGCCAAAAAGGGCGTATGCGTTTTTTCCTGAATATATTCAGGAAAAAACGCATACGCCCTTTTTGGCCAAGTGCATCATTGTGGACGTTCTGCCTCTTTTCCTATGCTTTCGATGCAATTCCAGTCTACCTCCTGAAATCGGTTTCCTGCAATTCTGCCCCGCTTTCAAGTCCTCTTGGCAGCCTTACTTCAGTATATTTTTGGACGATAGTTGTCATTTATAACTCTGCAGGTTTGTGAATTACAGTGTCCCTGAGCTCCTTTCTTCAACTCGCTTTCTTGTGAGCTGGCCGCAACACCGCAGGATGGCTTCAGGCCCTAATCTGGTTCCGGCACGGCACGCTGAGCCTTTGGTTATTTCCTCTTCCTGGTGGGAAATGAGAGTTAAATTTGCCCGTCCAGACACCTCCAGCTAGTCTCTCATTGGTTCTCGCTATTCCTGTTCATCTTCCGCAGAAATTGCAAACTGGGCCAAACAGGAGGTTAAAGGGACTGACTCTCCAAGTCGGGAGAGTGTTAGTAAAGCGTCTGGAATGTTGCACCCGAGTACCAGGGTACGAAAACTGAGACATATTTGAACACGTCTCCCGATCACATGGTTGATCATACTCTAGGTTCCACATGCATGTTTTAGCTGAAGGAAGAATACCTTAAACCTGGGTAGTTGAAACCCGTGGAATGGGTACCATGCAATATGACTTCAAAGGGTCTTCATTTGCTCACCGAACCTCTCCAATCCTATCACTGCTGCGTTTATGTCCCTGTACACATGCTTGATTCTCTTTCGGAGACATAGCAATCCATAGGTTTTAAGATACTTAAGAGTCAGGTACATTCTTAGGCGTTTAATATGCGGTGTTGAGTCCATTTCGTTGAGCAAGGAGTAGCTCTTGTCTATTCCATATTTGGCTTAAGGAACTTTATCTGTGCTCATTTCAATCTCTGGTTTTATGCAGCACCCCAACTCACCTTTCCCCTTAAACAAGCATAAGTTGGTTTTCTAAATTTGAGACCCTGTTCTGTTCTGTAATTCAGTTCCTGTGTAGCCAAGTTTACATTCCGTGTATTACTGATATCTTATGATGTTTCTTTTTCTGTGTGACTTATTTCAGTTAGAATCATCGTACCTGAATCCACTCATTGTGCTGCTACGGGCCTGATGACATAGATTTCACTGCTGAGTGATACTGCATTGTACGTAAGTACCACAAGTTCTTTATCCATTTTTCACTTTCTGTGATATTGAACTTGTACGGTAAACGAGGTTCTTGTAAACAGAGGCGTCCCAAACATTGGGGTGGCTGTATCTTTTTGATTTTAATTTCCCTAAGCTATAGGACCATAAGTGGAAGTGCCCTAGGCTCTGTTGCTTTGTTTTTTAGACGTTTCAGGAAACACCATACACTTCTCCCGAGTGTCTGTTGGCAATGTACATCCCGCCCATCAGCATAACAAGGCTCCCAGTTCTCCATGGCCTGTCCTGCCTTTCTGGATTTTACACTTTTTTCAGATGGCCCTTTTGACCGGGGGGAAGTGAGACTTCATTGTAGTGCAGATTTCCTTTGCAAGCTTGCTTGGTTGGCCAAAAAGGGCGTATGCGTTTTTTCCTGAATATATTCAGGAAAAAACGCATACGCCCTTTTTGGCCAAGTGCATCATTGTGGACGTTCTGCCTCTTTTCCTATGCTTTCAATGCAATTCCAGTCTACCTCCTGAAATCGGTTTCCTGCAATTCTGCCCCGCTTTCAAGTCCTCTTGGCAGCCTTACTTCAGTATATTTTTGGACGATAGTTGTCATTTATAACTCTGCAGGTTTGTGAATTACAGTGCCCCTGAGCTCCTTTCTTCAACTCGCTTTCTTGTGAGCTGGCCGCAACACCGCAGGATGGCTTCAGGCCCTAATCTGGTTCCGGCACGGCACGCTGAGCCTTTGGTTATTTCCTCTTCCTGGTGGGAAATGAGAGTTAAATTTGCCCGTCCAGACACCTCCAGCTAGTCTCTCATTGGTTCTCGCTATTCCTGTTCATCTTCCGCAGAAATTGCAAACTGGGCCAAACAGGAGGTTAAAGGGACTGACTCTCCAAGTCGGGAGAGTGTTAGTAAAGCGTCTGGAATGTTGCACCCGAGTACCAGGGTACGAAAACTGAGACATATTTGAACACGTCTCCCGATCACATGGTTGATCATACTCTAGGTTCCACATGCATGTTTTAGCTGAAGGAAGAATACCTTAAACCTGGGTAGTTGAAACCCGTGGAATGGGTACCATGCAATATGACTTCAAAGGGTCTTCATTTGCTCACCGAACCTCTCCAATCCTATCACTGCTGCGTTTATGTCCCTGTACACATGCTTGATTCTCTTTCGGAGACATAGCAATCCATAGGTTTTAAGATACTTAAGAGTCAGGTACATTCTTAGGCGTTTAATATGCGGTGTTGAGTCCATTTCGTTGAGCAAGGAGTAGCTCTTGTCTATTCCATATTTGGCTTAAGGAACTTTATCTGTGCTCATTTCAATCTCTGGTTTTATGCAGCACCCCAACTCACCTTTACCCTTAAACAAGCATAAGTTGGTTTTCTAAATTTGAGTCCCTGTTCTGTTCTGTAATTCAGTTCCTGTGTAGCCAAGTTTACATTCCGTGTATTACTGATATCTTATGATGTTTCTTTTTCTGTGTGACTTATTTCAGTTAGAATCATCGTACCTGAATCCACTCATTGTGCTGCTACGGGCCTGATGACATAGATTTCACTGCTGAGTGATACTGCATTGTACGTAAGTACCACAAGTTCTTTATCCATTTTTCACTTTCTGTGATATTGAACTTGTACGGTAAACGAGGTTCTTGTAAACAGAGGCGTCCCAAACATTGGGGTGGCTGTATCTTTTTGATTTTAATTTCCCAAAGCTATAGGACCATAAGTGGAAGTGCCCTAGGCTCTGTTGCTTTGTTTTTTAGACGTTTCAGGAAACACCATACACTTCTCCCGAGTGTCTGTTGGCAATGTACATCCCGCCCATCAGCATAACAAGGCTCCCAGTTCTCCATGGCCTGTCCTGCCTTTCTGGATTTTACACTTTTTTCAGATGGCCCTTTTGACCGGGGGGAAGTGAGACTTCATTGTAGTGCAGATTTCCTTTGCAAGCTTGCTTGGTTGGCCAAAAAGGGCGTATGCGTTTTTTCCTGAATATATTCAGGAAAAAACGCATACGCCCTTTTTGGCCAAGTGCATCATTGTGGACGTTCTGCCTCTTTTCCTATGCTTTCAATGCAATTCCAGTCTACCTCCTGAAATCGGTTTCCTGCAATTCTGCCCCGCTTTCAAGTCCTCTTGGCAGCCTTACTTCAGTATATTTTTGGACGATAGTTGTCATTTATAACTCTGCAGGTTTGTGAATTACAGTGCCCCTGAGCTCCTTTCTTCAACTCGCTTTCTTGTGAGCTGGCCGCAACAGCGCAGGATGGCTTCAGGCCCTAATTTGGTTCCGGCACGGCACGCTGAGCCTTTGGTTATTTCCTCTTCCTGGTGGGAAATGAGAGTTAAATTTGCCCGTCCAGACACCTCCAGCTAGTCTCTCATTGGTTCTCGCTATTCCTGTTCATCTTCCGCAGAAATTGCAAACTGGGCCAAACAGGAGGTTAAAGGGACTGACTCTCCAAGTCGGGAGAGTGTTAGTAAAGCGTCTGGAATGTTGCACCCGAGTACCAGGGTACGAAAACTGAGACATATTTGAACACGTCTCCCGTTCACATGGTTGATCATACTCTAGGTTCCACATGCATGTTTTAGCTGAAGGAAGAATACCTTAAACCTGGGTAGTTGAAACCCGTGGAATGGGTACCATGCAATATGACTTCAAAGGGTCTTCATTTGCTCACCGAACCTCTCCAATCCTATCACTGCTGCGTTTATGTCCCTGTACACATGCTTGATTCTCTTTCGGAGACATAGCAATCCATAGGTTTTAAGATACTTAAGAGTCAGGTACATTCTTAGGCGTTTAATATGCGGTGTTGAGTCCATTTCGTTGAGCAAGGAGTAGCTCTTGTCTATTCCATATTTGTCTTAAGGAACTTTATCTGTGCTCATTTCAATCTCTGGTTTTATGCAGCACCCCAACTCACCTTTACCCTTAAACAAGCATAAGTTGGTTTTCTAAATTTGAGACCCTGTTCTGTTCTGTAATTCAGTTCCTGTGTAGCCAAGTTTACATTCCGTGTATTACTGATATCTTATGATGTTTCTTTTTCTGTGTGACTTATTTCAGTTAGAATCATCGTACCTGAATCCACTCATTGTGCTGCTACGGGCCTGATGACATAGATTTCACTGCTGAGTGATACTGCATTGTACGTAAGTACCACAAGTTCTTTATCCATTTTTCACTTTCTGTGATATTGAACTTGTACGGTAAACGAGGTTCTTGTAAACAGAGGCGTCCCAAACATTGGGGTGGCTGTATCTTTTTGATTTTAATTTCCCTAAGCTATAGGACCATAAGTGGAAGTGCCCTAGGCTCTGTTGCTTTGTTTTTTAGACGTTTCAGGAAACACCATACACTTCTCCCGAGTGTCTGTTGGCAATTTACATCCCGCCCATCAGCATAACAAGGCTCCCAGTTCTCCATGGCCTGTCCTGCCTTTCTGGATTTTACACTTTTTTCAGATGGCCCTTTTGACCGGGGGGAAGTGAGACTTCATTGTAGTGCAGATTTCCTTTGCAAGCTTGCTTGGTTGGCCAAAAAGGGCGTATGCTTTTTTTCCTGAATATATTCAGGAAAAAACGCATACGCCCTTTTTGGCCAAGTGCATCATTGTGGACGTTCTGCCTCTTTTCCTATGCTTTCGATGCAATTCCAGTCTACCTCCTGAAATCGGTTTCCTGCAATTCTGCCCCGCTTTCAACTCCTCTTGGCAGCTTACTTCAGTATATTTTTGGACGATAGTTGTCATTTATAACTCTGCAGGTTTGTGAATTACAGTGCCCCTGAGCTCCTTTCTTCAACTCGCTTTCTTGTGAGCTGGCCGCAACACCGCAGGATGGCTTCAGGCCCTAATCTGGTTCCGGCACGGCACGCTGAGCCTTTGGTTATTTCCTCTTCCTGGTGGGAAATGAGAGTTAAATTTGCCCGTCCAGACACCTCCAGCTAGTCTCTCATTGGTTCTCGCTCTTCCTGTTCATCTTCCGCAGAAATTGCAAACTGGGCCAAACAGGAGGTTAAAGGGACTGACTCTCCAAGTCGGGAGAGTGTTAGTAAAGCGTCTGGAATGTTGCACCCGAGTACCAGGGTACGAAAACTGAGACATATTTGAACACGTCTCCCGTTCACATGGTTGATCATACTCTAGGTTCCACATGCATGTTTTAGCTGAAGGAAGAATACCTTAAACCTGGGTAGTTGAAACCCGTGGAATGGGTACCATGCAATATGACTTCAAAGGGTCTTCATTTGCTCACCGAACCTCTCCAATCCTATCACTGCTGCGTTTATGTCCCTGTACACATGCTTGATTCTCTTTCGGAGACATAGCAATCCATAGGTTTTAAGATACTTAAGAGTCAGGTACATTCTTAGGCGTTTAATATGCGGTGTTGAGTCCATTTCGTTGAGCAAGGAGTAGCTCTTGTCTATTCCATATTTGGCTTAAGGAACTTTATCTGTGCTCATTTCAATCTCTGGTTTTATGCAGCACCCCAACTCACCTTTACCCTTAAACAAGCATAAGTTGGTTTTCTAAATTTGAGACCCTGTTCTGTTCTGTAATTCAGTTCCTGTGTAGCCAAGTTTACATTCCGTGTATTACTGATATCTTATGATGTTTCTTTTTCTGTGTGACTTATTTCAGTTAGAATCATCGTACCTGAATCCACTCATTGTGCTGCTACGGGCCTGATGACATAGATTTCACTGCTGAGTGATACTGCATTGTACGTAAGTACCACAAGTTCTTTATCCATTTTTCACTTTCTGTGATATTGAACTTGTACGGTAAACGAGGTTCTTGTAAACAGAGGCGTCCCAAACATTGGGGTGGCTGTATCTTTTTGATTTTAATTTCCCTAAGCTATAGGACCATAAGTGGAAGTGCCCTAGGCTCTGTTGCTTTGTTTTTTAGACGTTTCAGGAAACACCATACACTTCTCCCGAGTGTCTGTTGGCAATGTACATCCCGCCCATCAGCATAACAAGGCTCCCAGTTCTCCATGGCCTGTCCTGCCTTTCTGGATTTTACACTTTTTTCAGATGGCCCTTTTGACCGGGGGGAAGTGAGACTTCATTGTAGTGCAGATTTCCTTTGCAAGCTTGCTTGGTTGGCCAAAAAGGGCGTATGCTTTTTTTCCTGAATATATTCAGGAAAAAACGCATACGCCCTTTTTGGCCAAGTGCATCATTGTGGACGTTCTGCCTCTTTTCCTATGCTTTCGATGCAATTCCAGTCTACCTCCTGAAATCGGTTTCCTGCAATTCTGCCCCGCTTTCAAGTCCTCTTGGCAGCCTTACTTCAGTATATTTTTGGACGATAGTTGTCATTTATAACTCTGCAGGTTTGTGAATTACAGTGCCCCTGAGCTCCTTTCTTCAACTCGCTTTCTTGTGAGCTGGCCGCAACACCGCAGGATGGCTTCAGGCCCTAATCTGGTTCCGGCACGGCACGCTGAGCCTTTGGTTATTTCCTCTTCCTGGTGGGAAATGAGAGTTAAATTTGCCCGTCCAGACACCTCCAGCTAGTCTCTCATTGGTTCTCGCTATTCCTGTTCATCTTCCGCAGAAATTGCAAACTGGGCCAAACAGGAGGTTAAAGGGACTGACTCTCCAAGTCGGGAGAGTGTTAGTAAAGCGTCTGGAATGTTGCACCCGAGTACCAGGGTACGAAAACTGAGACATATTTGAACACGTCTCCCGTTCACATGGTTGATCATACTCTAGGTTCCACATGCATGTTTTAGCTGAAGGAAGAATACCTTAAACCTGGGTAGTTGAAACCCGTGGAATGGGTACCATGCAATATGACTTCAAAGGGTCTTCATTTGCTCACCGAACCTCTCCAATCCTATCACTGCTGCGTTTATGTCCCTGTACACATGCTTGATTCTCTTTCGGAGACATAGCAATCCATAGGTTTTAAGATACTTAAGAGTCAGGTACATTCTTAGGCATTTAATATGCGGTGTTGAGTCCATTTCGTTGAGCAAGGAGTAGCTCTTGTCTATTCCATATTTGGCTTAAGGAACTTTATCTGTGCTCATTTCAATCTCTGGTTTTATGCAGCACCCCAACTCACCTTTACCCTTAAACAAGCATAAGTTGGTTTTCTAAATTTGAGACCCTGTTCTGTTCTGTAATTCAGTTCCTGTGTAGCCAAGTTTACATTCCGTGTATTATTGATATCTTATGATGTTTCTTTTTCTGTGTGACTTATTTCAGTTAGAATCATCGTACCTGAATCCACTCATTGTGCTGCTACGGGCCTGATGACATAGATTTCACTGCTGAGTGATACTGCATTGTACGTAAGTACCACAAGTTCTTTATCCATTTTTCACTTTCTGTGATATTGAACTTGTACGGTAAACGAGGTTCTTGTAAACAGAGGCGTCCCAAACATTGGGGTGGCTGTATCTTTTTGATTTTAATTTCCCTAAGCTATAGGACCATAAGTGGAAGTGCCCTAGGCTCTGTTGCTTTGTTTTTTAGACGTTTCAGGAACCACCATACACTTCTCCCGAGTGTCTGTTGGCAATGTACATCCCGCCCATCAGCATAACAAGGCTCCCAGTTCTCCATGGCCTGTCCTGCCTTTCTGGATTTTACACTTTTTTCAGATGGCCCTTTTGACCGGGGGGAAGTGAGACTTCATTGTAGTGCAGATTTCCTTTGCAAGCTTGCTTGGTTGGCCAAAAGGGGCGTATGCGTTTTTTCCTGAATATAGTCAGGAAAAAACGCATACGCCCTTTTTGGCCAAGTGCATCATTGTGGACGTTCTGCCTCTTTTCCTATGCTTTCAATGCAATTCCAGTCTACCTCCTGAAATCGGTTTCCTGCAATTCTGCCCCGCTTTCAAGTCCTCTTGGCAGCCTTACTTCAGTATATTTTTGGACGATAGTTGTCATTTATAACTCTGCAGGTTTGTGAATTACAGTGCCCCTGAGCTCCTTTCTTCAACTCGTTTTCTTGTGAGCTGGCCGCAACACCGCAGGATGGCTTCAGGCCCTAATCTGGTTCCGGCACGGCACGCTGAGCCTTTGGTTCTTTCCTCTTCCTGGTGGGAAATGGGAGTTAAATTTGCCCGTCCAGACACCTCCAGCTAGTCTCTCATTGGTTCTCGCTATTCCTGTTCATCTTCCGCAGAAATTGCAAACTGGGCCAAACAGGAGGTTAAAGGGACTGACTCTCCAAGTCGGGAGAGTGTTAGTAAAGCGTCTGGAATGTTGCACCCGAGTACCAGGGTACGAAAACTGAGACATATTTGAACACGTCTCCCGATCACATGGTTGATCATACTCTAGGTTCCACATGCATGTTTTAGCTGAAGGAAGAATACCTTAAACCTGGGTAGTTGAAACCCGTGGAATGGGTACCATGCAATATGACTTCAAAGGGTCTTCATTTGCTCACCGAACCTCTCCAATCCTATCACTGCTGCGTTTATGTCCCTGTACACATGCTTGATTCTCTTTCGGAGACATAGCAATCCATAGGTTTTAAGATACTTAAGAGTCAGGTACATTCTTAGGCGTTTAATATGGGGTGTTGAGTCCATTTCGTTGAGCAAGGAGTAGCTCTTGTCTATTCCATATTTGGCTTAAGGAACTTTATCTGTGCTCATTTCAATCTCTGGTTTTATGCAGCACCCCAACTCACCTTTACCCTTAAACAAGCATAAGTTGGTTTTCTAAATTTGAGACCCTGTTCTGTTCTGTAATTCAGTTCCTGTGTAGCCAAGTTTACATTCCGTGTATTACTGATATCTTATGATGTTTCTTTTTCTGTGTGACTTATTTCAGTTAGAATCATCGTACCTGAATCCACTCATTGTGCTGCTACGGGCCTGATGACATAGATTTCACTGCTGAGTGATACTGCATTGTACGTAAGTACCACAAGTTCTTTATCCATTTTTCACTTTCTGTGATATTGAACTTGTACGGTAAACGAGGTTCTTGTAAACAGAGGCGTCCCAAACATTGGGGTGGCTGTATCTTTTTGATTTTAATTTCCCTAAGCTATAGGACCATAAGTGGAAGTGCCCTAGGCTCTGTTGCTTTGTTTTTTAGACGTTTCAGGAAACACCATACACTTCTCCCGAGTGTCTGTTGGCAATGTACATCCCGCCCATCAGCATAACAAGGCTCCCAGTTCTCCATGGCCTGTCCTGCCTTTCTGGATTTTACACTTTTTTCAGATGGCCCTTTTGACCGGGGGGAAGTGAGACTTCATTGTAGTGCAGATTTCCTTTGCAAGCTTGCTTGGTTGGCCAAAAAGGGCGTATGCGTTTTTTCCTGAATATAGTCAGGAAAAAACGCATACGCCCTTTTTGGCCAAGTGCATCATTGTGGACGTTCTGCCTCTTTTCCTATGCTTTCAATGCAATTCCAGTCTACCTCCTGAAATCGGTTTCCTGCAATTGTGCCCCGCTTTCAAGTCCTCTTGGCAGCCTTACTTCAGTATATTTTTGGACGATAGTTGTCATTTATAACTCTGCAGGTTTGTGAATTACAGTGCCCCTGAGCTCCTTTCTTCAACTCGTTTTCTTGTGAGCTGGCCGCAACACCGCAGGATGGCTTCAGGCCCTAATCTGGTTCCGGCACGGCACGCTGAGCCTTTGGTTCTTTCCTCTTCCTGGTGGGAAATGGGAGTTAAATTTGCCCGTCCAGACACCTCCAGCTAGTCTCTCATTGGTTCTCGCTATTCCTGTTCATCTTCCGCAGAAATTGCAAACTGGGCCAAACAGGAGGTTAAAGGGACTGACTCTCCAAGTCGGGAGAGTGTTAGTAAAGCGTCTGGAATGTTGCACCCGAGTACCAGGGTACGAAAACTGAGACATATTTGAACACGTCTCCCGATCACATGGTTGATCATACTCTAGGTTCCACATGCATGTTTTAGCTGAAGGAAGAATACCTTAAACCTGGGTAGTTGAAACCCGTGGAATGGGTACCATGCAATATGACTTCAAAGGGTCTTCATTTGCTCACCGAACCTCTCCAATCCTATCACTGCTGCGTTTATGTCCCTGTACACATGCTTGATTCTCTTTCGGAGACATAGCAATCCATAGGTTTTAAGATACTTAAGAGTCAGGTACATTCTTAGGCGTTTAATATGGGGTGTTGAGTCCATTTCGTTGAGCAAGGAGTAGCTCTTGTCTATTCCATATTTGGCTTAAGGAACTTTATCTGTGCTCATTTCAATCTCTGGTTTTATGCAGCACCCCAACTCACCTTTACCCTTAAACAAGCATAAGTTGGTTTTCTAAATTTGAGACCCTGTTCTGTTCTGTAATTCAGTTCCTGTGTAGCCAAGTTTACATTCCGTGTATTACTGATATCTTATGATGTTTCTTTTTCTGTGTGACTTATTTCAGTTAGAATCATCGTACCTGAATCCACTCATTGTGCTGCTACGGGCCTGATGACATAGATTTCACTGCTGAGTGATACTGCATTGTACGTAAGTACCACAAGTTCTTTATCCATTTTTCACTTTCTGTGATATTGAACTTGTACGGTAAACGAGGTTCTTGTAAACAGAGGCGTCCCAAACATTGGGGTGGCTGTATCTTTTTGATTTTAATTTCCCTAAGCTATAGGACCATAAGTGGAAGTGCCCTAGGCTCTGTTGCTTTGTTTTTTAGACGTTTCAGGAAACACCATACACTTCTCCCGAGTGTCTGTTGGCAATTTACATCCCGCCCATCATCATAACAAGGCTCCCAGTTCTCCATGGCCTGTCCTGCCTTTCTGGATTTTACACTTTTTTCAGATGACCCTTTTGACCGGGGGGAAGTGAGACTTCATTGTAGTGCAGATTTCCTTTGCAAGCTTGCTTAGTTGGCCAAAAAGGGCGTATGCGTTTTTTCCTGAATATATTCAGGAAAAAACGCATACGCCCTTTTTGGCCAAGTGCATCATTGTGGACGTTCTGCCTCTTTTCCTATGCTTTCAATGCAATTCCAGTCTACCTCCTGAAATCGGTTTCCTGCAATTCTGCCCCGCTTTCAAGTCCTCTTGGCAGCCTTACTTCAGTATATTTTTGGACGATAGTTGTCATTTATAACTCTGCAGGTTTGTGAATTACAGTGCCCCTGAGCTCCTTTCTTCAACTCGCTTTCTTGTGAGCTGGCCGCAACACCGCAGGATGGCTTCAGGCCCTAATCTGGTTCCGGCACGGCACGCTGAGCCTTTGGTTATTTCCTCTTCCTGGTGGGAAATGAGAGTTAAATTTGCCCGTCCAGACACCTCCAGCTAGTCTCTCATTGGTTCTCGCTATTCCTGTTCATCTTCCGCAGAAATTGCAAACTGGGCCAAACAGGAGGTTAAAGGGACTGACTCTCCAAGTCGGGAGAGTGTTAGTAAAGCGTCTGGAATGTTGCACCCGAGTACCAGGGTACGAAAACTGAGACATATTTGAACACGTCTCCCGTTCACATGGTTGATCATACTCTAGGTTCCACATGCATGTTTTAGCTGAAGGAAGAATACCTTAAACCTGGGTAGTTGAAACCCGTGGAATGGGTACCATGCAATATGACTTCAAAGGGCCTTCATTTGCTCACCGAACCTCTCCAATCCTATCACTGCTGCGTTTATGTCCCTGTACACATGCTTGATTCTCTTTCAGAGACATAGCAATCCATAGGTTTTAAGATACTTAAGAGTCAGGTACATTCTTAGGCGTTTAATATGCGGTGTTGAGTCCATTTCGTTGAGCAAGGAGTAGCTCTTGTCTATTCCATATTTGTCTTAAGGAACTTTATCTGTGCTCATTTCAATCTCTGGTTTTATGCAGCACCCCAACTCACCTTTACCCTTAAACAAGCATAAGTTGGTTTTCTAAATTTGAGACCCTGTTCTGTTCTGTAATTCAGTTCCTGTGTAGCCAAGTTTACATTCCGTGTATTATTGATATCTTATGATGTTTCTTTTTCTGTGTGACTTATTTCAGTTAGAATCATCGTACCTGAATCCACTCATTGTGTTGCTACGGGCCTGATGACATAGATTTCACTGCTGAGTGATACTGCATTGTACGTAAGTACCACAAGTTCTTTATCCATTTTTCACTTTCTGTGATATTGAACTTGTACGGTAAACGAGGTTCTTGTAAACAGAGGCGTCCCAAACTTTGGGGTGGCTGTATCTTTTTGATTTTAATTTCCCTAAGCTATAGGACCATAAGTGGAAGTGCCCTAGGCTCTGTTGCTTTGTTTTTTAGACGTTTCAGGAAACACCATACACTTCTCCCGAGTGTCTGTTGGCAATTTACATCCCGCCCATCAGCATAACAAGGCTCCCAGTTCTCCATGGCCTGTCCTGCCTTTCTGGATTTTACACTTTTTTCAGATGGCCCTTTTGACCGGGGGGAAGTGAGACTTCATTGTAGTGCAGATTTCCTTTGCAAGCTTGCTTGGTTGGCCAAAAAGGGCGTATGCGTTTTTTCCTGAATATATTCAGGAAAAAACGCATACGCCCTTTTTGGCCAAGTGCATCATTGTGGACGTTCTGCCTCTTTTCCTATGCTTTCAATGCAATTCCAGTCTACCTCCTGAAATCGGTTTCCTGCAATTCTGCCCCGCTTTCAAGTCCTCTTGGCAGCCTTACTTCAGTATATTTTTGGACGATAGTTGTCATTTATAACTCTGCAGGTTTGTGAATTACAGTGTCCCTGAGCTCCTTTCTTCAACTCGCTTTCTTGTGAGCTGGCCGCAACACCGCAGGATGGCTTCAGGCCCTAATCTGGTTCCGGCACGGCACGCTGAGCCTTTGGTTATTTCCTCTTCCTGGTGGGAAATGAGAGTTAAATTTGCCCGTCCAGACACCTCCAGCTAGTCTCTCATTGGTTCTCGCTATTCCTGTTCATCTTCCGCAGAAATTGCAAACTGGGCCAAACAGGAGGTTAAAGGGACTGACTCTCCAAGTCGGGAGAGTGTTAGTAAAGCGTCTGGAATGTTGCACCCGAGTACCAGGGTACGAAAACTGAGACATATTTGAACACGTCTCCCGATCACATGGTTGATCATACTCTAGGTTCCACATGCATGTTTTAGCTGAAGGAAGAATACCTTAAACCTGGGTAGTTGAAACCCATGGAATGGGTACCATGCAATATGACTTCAAAGGGTCTTCATTTGCTCACCGAACCTCTCCAATCCTATCACTGCTGCGTTTATGTCCCTGTACACATGCTTGATTCTCTTTCAGAGACATAGCAATCCATAGGTTTTAAGATACTTAAGAGTCAGGTACATTCTTAGGCGTTTAATATGCGGTGTTGAGTCCATTTCGTTGAGCAAGGAGTAGCTCTTGTCTATTCCATATTTGGCTTAAGGAACTTTATCTGTGCTCATTTCAATCTCTGGTTTTATGCAGCACCCCAACTCACCTTTCCCCTTAAACAAGCATAAGTTGGTTTTCTAAATTTGAGACCCTGTTCTGTTCTGTAATTCAGTTCCTGTGTAGCCAAGTTTACATTCCGTGTATTACTGATATCTTATGATGTTTCTTTTTCTGTGTGACTTATTTCAGTTAGAATCATCGTACCTGAATCCACTCATTGTGCTGCTACGGGCCTGATGACATAGATTTCACTGCTGAGTGATACTGCATTGTACGTAAGTACCACAAGTTCTTTATCCATTTTTCACTTTCTGTGATATTGAACTTGTACGGTAAACGAGGTTCTTGTAAACAGAGGCGTCCCAAACATTGGGGTGGCTGTATCTTTTTGATTTTAATTTCCCTAAGCTATAGGACCATAAGTGGAAGTGCCCTAGGCTCTGTTGCTTTGTTTTTTAGACGTTTCAGGAAACACCATACACTTCTCCCGAGTGTCTGTTGGCAATTTACATCCCGCCCATCAGCATAACAAGGCTCCCAGTTCTCCATGGCCTGTCCTGCCTTTCTGGATTTTACACTTTTTTCAGATGGCCCTTTTGACCGGGGGGAAGTGAGACTTCATTGTAGTGCAGATTTCCTTTGCAAGCTTGCTTGGTTGGCCAAAAAGGGCGTATGCGTTTTTTCCTGAATATATTCAGGAAAAAACGCATACGCCCTTTTTGGCCAAGTGCATCATTGTGGACGTTCTGCCTCTTTTCCTATGCTTTCAATGCAATTCCAGTCTACCTCCTGAAATCGGTTTCCTGCAATTCTGCCCCGCTTTCAAGTCCTCTTGGCAGCTTACTTCAGTATATTTTTGGACGATAGTTGTCATTTATAACTCTGCAGGTTTGTGAATTACAGTGCCCCTGAGCTCCTTTCTTCAAGTCGCTTTCTTGTGAGCTGGCCGCAACACCGCAGGATGGCTTCAGGCCCTAATCTGTTTCCGGCACGGCACACTGAGCCTTTGGTTATTTCCTCTTCCTGGTGGGAAATGAGAGTTAAATTTGCCCGTCCAGACACCTCCAGCTAGTCTCTCATTGGTTCTCGCTATTCCTGTTCATCTTCCGCAGAAATTGCAAACTGGGCCAAACAGGAGGTTAAAGGGACTGACTCTCCAAGTCGGGAGAGTGTTAGTAAAGCGTCTGGAATGTTGCACCCGAGTACCAGGGTACGAAAACTGAGACATATTTGAACACGTCTCCCGTTCACATGGTTGATCATACTCTAGGTTCCACATGCATGTTTTAGCTGAAGGAAGAATACCTTAAACCTGGGTAGTTGAAACCCGTGGAATGGGTACCATGCAATATGACTTCAAAGGGTCTTCATTTGCTCACCGAACCTCTCCAATCCTATCACTGCTGCGTTTATGTCCCTGTACACATGCTTGATTCTCTTTCGGAGACATAGCAATCCATAGGTTTTAAGATACTTAAGAGTCAGGTACATTCTTAGGCGTTTAATATGCGGTGTTGAGTCCATTTCGTTGAGCAAGGAGTAGCTCTTGTCTATTCCATATTTGTCTTAAGGAACTTTATCTGTGCTCATTTCAATCTCTGGTTTTATGCAGCACCCCAACTCACCTTTACCCTTAAACAAGCATAAGTTGGTTTTCTAAATTTGAGACCCTGTTCTGTTCTGTAATTCAGTTCCTGTGTAGCCAAGTTTACATTCCGTGTATTATTGATATCTTATGATGTTTCTTTTTCTGTGTGACTTATTTCAGTTAGAATCATCGTACCTGAATCCACTCATTGTGCTGCTACGGGCCTGATGACATAGATTTCACTGCTGAGTGATACTGCATTGTACGTAAGTACCACAAGTTCTTTATCCATTTTTCACTTTCTGTGATATTGAACTTGTACGGTAAACGAGGTTCTTGTAAACAGAGGCGTCCCAAACATTGGGGTGGCTGTATCTTTTTGATTTTAATTTCCCTAAGCTATAGGACCATAAGTGGAAGTGCCCTAGGCTCTGTTGCTTTGTTTTTTAGACGTTTCAGGAAACACCATACACTTCTCCCCAGTGTCTGTTGGCAATTTACATCCCGCCCATCAGCATAACAAGGCTCCCAGTTCTCCATGGCCTGTCCTGCCTTTCTGGATTTTACACTTTTTTCAGATGGCCCTTTTGACCGGGGGGAAGTGAGACTTCATTGTAGTGCAGATTTCCTTTGCAAGCTTGCTTGGTTGGCCAAAAAGGGCGTATGCGTTTTTTCCTGAATATATTCAGGAAAAAACGCATACGCCCTTTTTGGCCAAGTGCATCATTGTGGACGTTCTGCCTCTTTTCCTATGCTTTCAATGCAATTCCAGTCTACCTCCTGAAATCGGTTTCCTGCAATTCTGCCCCGCTTTCAAGTCCTCTTGGCAGCCTTACTTCAGTATATTTTTGGACGATAGTTGTCATTTATAACTCTGCAGGTTTGTGAATTACAGTGCCCCTGAGCTCCTTTCTTCAACTCGCTTTCTTGTGAGCTGGCCGCAACACCGCAGGATGGCTTCAGGCCCTAATCTGGTTCCGGCACGGCACGCTGAGCCTTTGGTTATTTCCTCTTCCTGGTGGGAAATGAGAGTTAAATTTGCCCGTCCAGACACCTCCAGCTAGTCTCTCATTGGTTCTCGCTATTCCTGTTCATCTTCCGCAGAAATTGCAAACTGGGCCAAACAGGAGGTTAAAGGGACTGACTCTCCAAGACGGGAGAGTGTTAGTAAAGCATCTGGAATGTTGCACCCGAGTACCAGGGTACGAAAACTGAGACATATTTGAACACGTCTCCCGATCACATGGTTGATCATACTCTAGGTTCCACATGCATGTTTTAGCTGAAGGAAGAATACCTTAAACCTGGGTAGTTGAAACCCGTGGAATGGGTACCATGCAATATGACTTCAAAGGGTCTTCATTTGCTCACCGAACCTCTCCAATCCTATCACTGCTGCGTTTATGTCCCTGTACACATGCTTGATTCTCTTTCGGAGACATAGCAATCCATAGGTTTTAAGATACTTAAGAGTCAGGTACATTCTTAGGCGTTTAATATGGGGTGTTGAGTCCATTTCGTTGAGCAAGGAGTAGCTCTTGTCTATTCCATATTTGGCTTAAGGAACTTTATCTGTGCTCATTTCAATCTCTGGTTTTATGCAGCACCCCAACTCACCTTTCCCCTTAAACAAGCATAAGTTGGTTTTCTAAATTTGAGACCCTGTTCTGTTCTGTAATTCAGTTCCTGTGTAGCCAAGTTTACATTCCGTGTATTACTGATATCTTATGATGTTTCTTTTTCTGTGTGACTTATTTCAGTTAGAATCATCGTACCTGAATCCACTCATTGTGCTGCTACGGGCCTGATGACATAGATTTCACTGCTGAGTGATACTGCATTGTACGTAAGTACCACAAGTTCTTTATCCATTTTTCACTTTCTGTGATATTGAACTTGTACGGTAAACGAGGTTCTTGTAAACAGAGGCGTCCCAAACATTGGGGTGGCTGTATCTTTTTGATTTTAATTTCCCTAAGCTATAGGACCATAAGTGGAAGTGCCCTAGGCTCTGTTGCTTTGTTTTTTAGACGTTTCAGGAAACACCATACACTTCTCCCGAGTGTCTGTTGGCAATTTACATCCCGCCCATCAGCATAACAAGGCTCCCAGTTCTCCATGGCCTGTCCTGCCTTTCTGGATTTTACACTTTTTTCAGATGACCCTTTTGACCGGGGGGAAGTGAGACTTCATTGTAGTGCAGATTTCCTTTGCAAGCTTGCTTGGTTGGCCAAAAAGGGCGTATGCGTTTTTTCCTGAATATATTCAGGAAAAAACGCATATGACCTTTTTGGCCAAGTGCATCATTGTGGACGTTCTGCCTCTTTTCCTATGCTTTCAATGCAATTCCAGTCTACCTCCTGAAATCGGTTTCCTGCAATTCTGCCCCGCTTTCAAGTCCTCTTGGCAGCCTTACTTCAGTATATTTTTGGACGATAGTTGTCATTTATAACTCTGCAGGTTTGTGAATTACAGTGCCCCTGAGCTCCTTTCTTCAACTCGCTTTCTTGTGAGCTGGCCGCAACACCGCAGGATGGCTTCAGGCCCTAATCTGGTTCCGGCACGGCACGCTGAGCCTTTGGTTCTTTCCTCTTCCTGGTGGGAAATGAGAGTTAAATTTGCCCGTCCAGACACCTCCAGCTAGTCTCTCATTGGTTCTCGCTATTCCTGTTCATCTTCCGCAGAAATTGCAAACTGGGCCAAACAGGAGGTTAAAGGGACTGACTCTCCAAGTCGGGAGAGTGTTAGTAAAGCGTCTGGAATGTTGCACCCGAGTACCAGGGTACGAAAACTGAGACATATTTGAACACGTCTCCCGTTCACATGGTTGATCATACTCTAGGTTCCACATGCATGTTTTAGCTGAAGGAAGAATACCTTAAACCTGGGTAGTTGAAACCCGTGGAATGGGTACCATGCAATATGACTTCAAAGGGTCTTCATTTGCTCACCGAACCTCTCCAATCCTATCACTGCTGCGTTTATGTCCCTGTACACATGCTTGATTCTCTTTCAGAGACATAGCAATCCATAGGTTTTAAGATACTTAAGAGTCAGGTACATTCTTAGGTGTTTAATATGCGGTGTTGAGTCCATTTCGTTGAGCAAGGAGTAGCTCTTGTCTATTCCATATTTGTCTTAAGGAACTTTATCTGTGCTCATTTCAATCTCTGGTTTTATGCAGCACCCCAACTCACCTTTACCCTTAAACAAGCATAAGTTGGTTTTCTAAATTTGAGACCCTGTTCTGTTCTGTAATTCAGTTCCTGTGTAGCCAAGTTTACATTCCGTGTATTATTGATATCTTATGATGTTTCTTTTTCTGTGTGACTTATTTCAGTTAGAATCATCGTACCTGAATCCACTCATTGTGCTGCTACGGGCCTGATGACATAGATTTCACTGCTGAGTGATACTGCATTGTACGTAAGTACCACAAGTTCTTTATCCATTTTTCACTTTCTGTGATATTGAACTTGTACGGTAAACGAGGTTCTTGTAAACAGAGGCGTCCCAAACATTGGGGTGGCTGTATCTTTTTGATTTTAATTTCCCTAAGCTATAGGACCATAAGTGGAAGTGCCCTAGGCTCTGTTGCTTTGTTTTTTAGACGTTTCAGGAAACACCATACACTTCTCCCGAGTGTCTGTTGGCAATTTACATCCCGCCCATCAGCATAACAAGGCTCCCAGTTCTCCATGGCCTGTCCTGCCTTTCTGGATTTTACACTTTTTTCAGATGGCCCTTTTGACCGGGGGGGAAGTGAGACTTCATTGTAGTGCAGATTTCCTTTGCAAGCTTGCTTGGTTGGCCAAAAAGGGCGTATGCGTTTTTTCCTGAATATAGTCAGGAAAAAACGCATACGCCCTTTTTGGCCAAGTGCATCATTGTGGACGTTCTGCCTCTTTTCCTATGCTTTCAATGCAATTCCAGTCTACCTCCTGAAATCGGTTTCCTGCAATTCTGCCCCGCTTTCAAGTCCTCTTGGCAGCCTTACTTCAGTATATTTTTGGACGATAGTTGTCATTTATAACTCTGCAGGTTTGTGAATTACAGTGCCCCTGAGCTCCTTTCTTCAACTCGCTTTCTTGTGAGCTGGCCGCAACACCGCAGGATGCCTTCAGGCCCTAATCTGGTTCCGGCACGGCACGCTGAGCCTTTGGTTATTTCCTCTTCCTGGTGGGAAATGAGAGTTAAATTTGCCCGTCCAGACACCTCCAGCTAGTCTCTCATTGGTTCTCGCTATTCCTGTTCATCTTCCGCAGAAATTGCAAACTGGGCCAAACAGGAGGTTAAAGGGACTGACTCTCCAAGTCGGGAGAGTGTTAGTAAAGCGTCTGGAATGTTGCACCCGAGTACCAGGGTACGAAAACTGAGACATATTTGAACACGTCTCCCGATCACATGGTTGATCATACTCTAGGTTCCACATGCATGTTTTAGCTGAAGGAAGAATACCTTAAACCTGGGTAGTTGAAACCCATGGAATGGGTACCATGCAATATGACTTCAAAGGGTCTTCATTTGCTCACCGAACCTCTCCAATCCTATCACTGCTGCGTTTATGTCCCTGTACACATGCTTGATTCTCTTTCAGAGACATAGCAATCCATAGGTTTTAAGATACTTAAGAGTCAGGTACATTCTTAGGCGTTTAATATGCGGTGTTGAGTCCATTTCGTTGAGCAAGGAGTAGCTCTTGTCTATTCCATATTTGGCTTAAGGAACTTTATCTGTGCTCATTTCAATCTCTGGTTTTATTCAGCACCCCAACTCACCTTTCCCCTTAAACAAGCATAAGTTGGTTTTCTAAATTTGAGACCCTGTTCTGTTCTGTAATTCAGTTCCTGTGTAGCCAAGTTTACATTCCGTGTATTACTGATATCTTATGATGTTTCTTTTTCTGTGTGACTTATTTCAGTTAGAATCATCGTACCTGAATCCACTCATTGTGCTGCTACGGGCCTGATGACATAGATTTCACTGCTGAGTGATACTGCATTGTACGTAAGTACCACAAGTTCTTTATCCATTTTTCACTTTCTGTGATATTGAACTTGTACGGTAAACGAGGTTCTTGTAAACAGAGGCGTCCCAAACATTGGGGTGGCTGTATCTTTTTGATTTTAATTTCCCTAAGCTATAGGACCATAAGTGGAAGTGCCCTAGGCTCTGTTGCTTTGTTTTTTAGACGTTTCAGGAAACACCATACACTTCTCCCGAGTGTCTGTTGGCAATGTACATCCCGCCCATCAGCATAACAAGGCTCCCAGTTCTCCATGGCCTGTCCTGCCTTTCTGGATTTTACACTTTTTTCAGATGGCCCTTTTGACCGGGGGGAAGTGAGACTTCATTGTAGTGCAGATTTCCTTTGCAAGCTTGCTTGGTTGGCCAAAAAGGGCGTATGCGTTTTTTCCTGAATATATTCAGGAAAAAACGCATACGCCCTTTTTGGCCAAGTGCATCATTGTGGACGTTCTGCCTCTTTTCCTATGCTTTCAATGCAATTCCAGTCTACCTCCTGAAATCGGTTTCCTGCAATTCTGCCCCGCTTTCAAGTCCTCTTGGCAGCCTTACTTCAGTATATTTTTGGACGATAGTTGTCATTTATAACTCTGCAGGTTTGTGAATTACAGTGCCCCTGAGCTCCTTTCTTCAACTCGTTTTCTTGTGAGCTGGCCGCAACACCGCAGGATGGCTTCAGGCCCTAATCTGGTTCCGGCACGGCACGCTGAGCCTTTGGTTCTTTCCTCTTCCTGGTGGGAAATGGGAGTTAAATTTGCCCGTCCAGACACCTCCAGCTAGTCTCTCATTGGTTCTCGCTATTCCTGTTCATCTTCCGCAAAAATTTCAAACTGGGCCAAACAGGAAGTTAAAGGGACTGACTCTCCAAGTCGGGAGAGTGTTAGTAAAGCGTCTGGAATGTTGCACCCGAGTACCAGGGTACGAAAACTGAGACATATTTGAACACGTCTCCCGATCACATGGTTGATCATACTCTAGGTTCCACATGCATGTTTTAGCTGAAGGAAGAATACCTTAAACCTGGGTAGTTGAAACCCGTGGAATGGGTACCATGCAATATGACTTCAAAGGGTCTTCATTTGCTCACCGAACCTCTCCAATCCTATCACTGCTGCGTTTATGTCCCTGTACACATGCTTGATTCTCTTTCGGAGACATAGCAATCCATAGGTTTTAAGATACTTAAGAGTCAGGTACATTCTTAGGCGTTTAATATGGGGTGTTGAGTCCATTTCGTTGA
Source organism: Globicephala melas (assembly GCF_963455315.2). Classification (NCBI taxonomy): domain Eukaryota; kingdom Metazoa; phylum Chordata; class Mammalia; order Artiodactyla; family Delphinidae; genus Globicephala; species Globicephala melas. The sequence goes on along the minus strand of NW_027207367.1, from coordinate 276,672 downwards.
GCAAGGAGTAGCTCTTGTCTATTCCATATTTGGCTTAAGGAACTTTATCTGTGCTCATTTCAATCTCTGGTTTTATGCAGCACCCCAACTCACCTTTCCCCTTAAACAAGCATAAGTTGGTTTTCTAAATTTGAGACCCTGTTCTGTTCTGTAATTCAGTGCCTGTGTAGCCAAGTTTACATTCCGTGTATTACTGATATCTTATGATGTTTCTTTTTCTGTGTGACTTATTTCAGTTAGAATCATCGTACCTGAATCCACTCATTGTGCTGCTACGGGCCTGATGACATAGATTTCACTGCTGAGTGATACTGCATTGTACGTAAGTACCACAAGTTCTTTATCCATTTTTCACTTTCTGTGATATTGAACTTGTACGGTAAACGAGGTTCTTGTAAACAGAGGCGTCCCAAACATTGGGGTGGCTGTATCTTTTTGATTTTAATTTCCCTAAGCTATAGGACCATAAGTGGAAGTGCCCTAGGCTCTGTTGCTTTGTTTTTTAGACGTTTCAGGAAACACCATACACTTCTCCCGAGTGTCTGTTGGCAATTTACATCCCGCCCATCAGCATAACAAGGCTCCCAGTTCTCCATGGCCTGTCCTGCCTTTCTGGATTTTACACTTTTTTCAGATGACCCTTTTGACCGGGGGGAAGTGAGACTTCATTGTAGTGCAGATTTCCTTTGCAAGCTTGCTTGGTTGGCCAAAAAGGGCGTATGCGTTTTTTCCTGAATATATTCAGGAAAAAACGCATACGCCCTTTTTGGCCAAGTGCATCATTGTGGACGTTCTGCCTCTTTTCCTATGCTTTCAATGCAATTCCAGTCTACCTCCTGAAATCGGTTTCCTGCAATTCTGCCCCGCTTTCAAGTCCTCTTGGCAGCCTTACTTCAGTATATTTTTGGACGATAGTTGTCATTTATAACTCTGCAGGTTTGTGAATTACAGTGCCCCTGAGCTCCTTTCTTCAACTCGCTTTCTTGTGAGCTGGCCGCAACACCGCAGGATGGCTTCAGGCCCTAATCTGGTTCCGGCACGGCACGCTGAGCCTTTGGTTATTTCCTCTTCCTGGTGGGAAATGAGAGTTAAATTTGCCCGTCCAGACACCTCCAGCTAGTCTCTCATTGGTTCTCGCTATTCCTGTTCATCTTCCGCAGAAATTGCAAACTGGGCCAAACAGGAGGTTAAAGGGACTGACTCTCCAAGTCAGGAGAGTGTTAGTAAAGCGTCTGGAATGTTGCACCCGAGTACCAGGGTACGAAAACTGAGACATATTTGAACACGTCTCCCGTTCACATGGTTGATCATACTCTAGGTTCCACATGCATGTTTTAGCTGAAGGAAGAATACCTTAAACCTGGGTAGTTGAAACCCGTGGAATGGGTACCATGCAATATGACTTCAAAGGGTCTTCATTTGCTCACCGAACCTCTCCAATCCTATCACTGCTGCGTTTATGTCCCTGTACACATGCTTGATTCTCTTTCAGAGACATAGCAATCCATAGGTTTTAAGATACTTAAGAGTCAGGTACATTCTTAGGCGTTTAATATGCGGTGTTGAGTCCATTTCGTTGAGCAAGGAGTAGCTCTTGTCTATTCCATATTTGGCTTAAGGAACTTTATCTGTGCTCATTTCAATCTCTGGTTTTATGCAGCACCCCAACTCACCTTTACCCTTAAACAAGCATAAGTTGGTTTTCTAAATTTGAGACCCTGTTCTGTTCTGTAATTCAGTTCCTGTGTAGCCAAGTTTACATTCCGTGTATTATTGATATCTTATGATGTTTCTTTTTCTGTGTGACTTATTTCAGTTAGAATCATCGTACCTAAATCCACTCATTGTGCTGCTACGGGCCTGATGACATAGATTTCACTGCTGAGTGATACTGCATTGTACGTAAGTACCACAAGTTCTTTATCCATTTTTCACTTTCTGTGATATTGAACTTGTACGGTAAACGAGGTTCTTGTAAACAGAGGCGTCCCAAACATTGGGGTGGCTGTATCTTTTTGATTTTAATTTCCCTAAGCTATAGGACCATAAGTGGAAGTGCCCTAGGCTCTGTTGCTTTGTTTTTTAGACGTTTCAGGAAACACCATACACTTCTCCCGAGTGTCTGTTGGCAATGTACATCCCGCCCATCAGCATAACAAGGCTCCCAGTTCTCCATGGCCTGTCCTGCCTTTCTGGATTTTACACTTTTTTCAGATGGCCCTTTTGACCGGGGGGAAGTGAGACTTCATTGTAGTGCAGATTTCCTTTGCAAGCTTGCTTGGTTGGCCAAAAAGGGCGTATGCGTTTTTTCCTGAATATATTCAGGAAAAAACGCATACGCCCTTTTTGGCCAAGTGCATCATTGTGGACGTTCTGCCTCTTTTCCTATGCTTTCAATGCAATTCCAGTCTACCTCCTGAAATCGGTTTCCTGCAATTCTGCCCCGCTTTCAAGTCCTCTTGGCAGCCTTACTTCAGTATATTTTTGGACGATAGTTGTCATTTATAACTCTGCAGGTTTGTGAATTACAGTGCCCCTGAGCTCCTTTCTTCAACTCGCTTTCTTGTGAGCTGGCCGCAACACCGCAGGATGGCTTCAGGCCCTAATCTGGTTCCGGCACGGCACGCTGAGCCTTTGGTTATTTCCTCTTCCTGGTGGGAAATGAGAGTTAAATTTGCCCGTCCAGACACCTCCAGCTAGTCTCTCATTGGTTCTCGCTATTCCTGTTCATCTTCCGCAGAAATTGCAAACTGGGCCAAACAGGAGGTTAAAGGGACTGACTCTCCAAGTCGGGAGAGTGTTAGTAAAGCGTCTGGAATGTTGCACCCGAGTACCAGGGTACGAAAACTGAGACATATTTGAACACGTCTCCCGATCACATGGTTGATCATACTCTAGGTTCCACATGCATGTTTTAGCTGAAGGAAGAATACCTTAAACCTGGGTAGTTGAAACCCATGGAATGGGTACCATGCAATATGACTTCAAAGGGTCTTCATTTGCTCACCGAACCTCTCCAATCCTATCACTGCTGCGTTTATGTCCCTGTACACATGCTTGATTCTCTTTCAGAGACATAGCAATCCATAGGTTTTAAGATACTTAAGAGTCAGGTACATTCTTAGGCGTTTAATATGCGGTGTTGAGTCCATTTCGTTGAGCAAGGAGTAGCTCTTGTCTATTCCATATTTGGCTTAAGGAACTTTATCTGTGCTCATTTCAATCTCTGGTTTTATTCAGCACCCCAACTCACCTTTCCCCTTAAACAAGCATAAGTTGGTTTTCTAAATTTGAGACCCTGTTCTGTTCTGTAATTCAGTTCCTGTGTAGCCAAGTTTACATTCCGTGTATTACTGATATCTTATGATGTTTCTTTTTCTGTGTGACTTATTTCAGTTAGAATCATCGTACCTGAATCCACTCATTGTGCTGCTACGGGCCTGATGACATAGATTTCACTGCTGAGTGATACTGCATTGTACGTAAGTACCACAAGTTCTTTATCCATTTTTCACTTTCTGTGATATTGAACTTGTACAGTAAACGAGGTTCTTGTAAACAGAGGCGTCCCAAACATTGGGGTGGCTGTATCTTTTTGATTTTAATTTCCCTAAGCTATAGGACCATAAGTGGAAGTGCCCTAGGCTCTGTTGCTTTGTTTTTTAGACGTTTCAGGAAACACCATACACTTCTCCCCAGTGTCTGTTGGCAATTTACATCCCGCCCATCAGCATAACAAGGCTCCCAGTTCTCCATGGCCTGTCCTGCCTTTCTGGATTTTACACTTTTTTCAGATGGCCCTTTTGACCGGGGGGAAGTGAGACTTCATTGTAGTGCAGATTTCCTTTGCAAGCTTGCTTGGTTGGCCAAAAAGGGCGTATGCGTTTCTTCCTGAATATATTCAGGAAAAAACGCATACACCCTTTTTGGCCAAGTGCATCATTGTGGACGTTCTGCCTCTTTTCCTATGCTTTCAATGCAATTCCAGTCTACCTCCTGAAATCGGTTTCCTGCAATTCTGCCCCGCTTTCAAGTCCTCTTGGCAGCCTTACTTCAGTATATTTTTGGACGATAGTTGTCATTTATAACTCTGCAGGTTTGTGAATTACAGTGCCCCTGAGCTCCTTTCTTCAACTCGCTTTCTTGTGAGCTGGCCGCAACACCGCAGGATGCCTTCAGGCCCTAATCTGGTTCCGGCACGGCACGCTGAGCCTTTGGTTATTTCCTCTTCCTGGTGGGAAATGAGAGTTAAATTTGCCCGTCCAGACACCTCCAGCTAGTCTCTCATTGGTTCTCGCTATTGCTGTTCATCTTCCGCAGAAATTGCAAACTGGGCCAAACAGGAGGTTAAAGGGACTGACTCTCCAAGTCGGGAGAGTGTTAGTAAAGCGTCTGGAATGTTGCACCCGAGTACCAGGGTACGAAAACTGAGACATATTTGAACACGTCTCCCGTTCACATGGTTGATCATACTCTAGGTTCCACATGCATGTTTTAGCTGAAGGAAGAATACCTTAAACCTGGGTAGTTGAAACCCGTGGAATGGGTACCATGCAATATGACTTCAAAGGGTCTTCATTTGCTCACCGAACCTCTCCAATCCTATCACTGCTGCGTTTATGTCCCTGTACACATGCTTGATTCTCTTTCGGAGACATAGCAATCCATAGGTTTTAAGATACTTAAGAGTCAGGTACATTCTTAGGCGTTTAATATGCGGTGTTGAGTCCATTTCGTTGAGCAAGGAGTAGCTCTTGTCTATTCCATATTTGTCTTAAGGAACTTTATCTGTGCTCATTTCAATCTCTGGTTTTATGCAGCACCCCAACTCACCTTTACCCTTAAACAAGCATAAGTTGGTTTTCTAAATTTGAGACCCTGTTCTGTTCTGTAATTCAGTTCCTGTGTAGCCAAGTTTACATTCCGTGTATTATTGATATCTTATGATGTTTCTTTTTCTGTGTGACTTATGTCAGTTAGAATCATCGTACCTGAATCCACTCATTGTGCTGCTACGGGCCTGATGACATAGATTTCACTGCTGAGTGATACTGCATTGTACGTAAGTACCACAAGTTCTTTATCCATTTTTCACTTTCTGTGATATTGAACTTGTACGGTAAACGAGGTTCTTGTAAACAGAGGCGTCCCAAACATTGGGGTGGCTGTATCTTTTTGATTTTAATTTCCCTAAGCTATAGGACCATAAGTGGAAGTGCCCTAGGCTCTGTTGCTTTGTTTTTTAGACGTTTCAGGAAACACCATACACTTCTCCAGAGTGTCTGTTGGCAATTTACATCCCGCCCATCAGCATAACAAGGCTCCCAGTTCTCCATGGCCTGTCCTGCCTTTCTGGATTTTACACTTTTTTCAGATGGCCCTTTTGACCGGGGGGAAGTGAGACTTCATTGTAGTGCAGATTTCCTTTGCAAGCTTGCTTGGTTGGCCAAAAAGGGCGTATGCGTTTTTTCCTGAATATATTCAGGAAAAAACGCATACGCCCTTTTTGGCCAAGTGCATCATTGTGGACGTTCTGCCTCTTTTCCTATGCTTTCAATGCAATTCCAGTCTACCTCCTGAAATCGGTTTCCTGCAATTCTGCCCCGCTTTCAAGTCCTCTTGGCAGCCTTACTTCAGTATATTTTTGGACGATAGTTGTCATTTATAACTCTGCAGGTTTGTGAATTACAGTGCCCCTGAGCTCCTTTCTTCAACTCGCTTTCTTGTGAGCTGGCCGCAACACCGCAGGATGGCTTCAGGCCCTAATCTGGTTCCGGCACGGCACGCTGAGCCTTTGGTTATTTCCTCTTCCTGGTGGGAAATGAGAGTTAAATTTGCCCGTCCAGACACCTCCAGCTAGTCTCTCATTGGTTCTCGCTATTCCTGTTCATCTTCCGCAGAAATTGCAAACTGGGCCAAACAGGAGGTTAAAGGGACTGACTCTCCAAGACGGGAGAGTGTTAGTAAAGCATCTGGAATGTTGCACCCGAGTACCAGGGTACGAAAACTGAGACATATTTGAACACGTCTCCCGATCACATGGTTGATCATACTCTAGGTTCCACATGCATGTTTTAGCTGAAGGAAGAATACCTTAAACCTGGGTAGTTGAAACCCGTGGAATGGGTACCATGCAATATGACTTCAAAGGGTCTTCATTTGCTCACCGAACCTCTCCAATCCTATCACTGCTGCGTTTATGTCCCTGTACACATGCTTGATTCTCTTTCGGAGACATAGCAATCCATAGGTTTTAAGATACTTAAGAGTCAGGTACATTCTTAGGCGTTTAATATGGGGTGTTGAGTCCATTTCGTTGAGCAAGGAGTAGCTCTTGTCTATTCCATATTTGGCTTAAGGAACTTTATCTGTGCTCATTTCAATCTCTGGTTTTATGCAGCACCCCAACTCACCTTTCCCCTTAAACAAGCATAAGTTGGTTTTCTAAATTTGAGACCCTGTTCTGTTCTGTAATTCAGTTCCTGTGTAGCCAAGTTTACATTCCGTGTATTACTGATATCTTATGATGTTTCTTTTTCTGTGTGACTTATTTCAGTTAGAATCATCGTACCTGAATCCACTCATTGTGCTGCTACGGGCCTGATGACATAGATTTCACTGCTGAGTGATACTGCATTGTACGTAAGTACCACAAGTTCTTTATCCATTTTTCACTTTCTGTGATATTGAACTTGTACGGTAAACGAGGTTCTTGTAAACAGAGGCGTCCCAAACATTGGGGTGGCTGTATCTTTTTGATTTTAATTTCCCTAAGCTATAGGACCATAAGTGGAAGTGCCCTAGGCTCTGTTGCTTTGTTTTTTAGACGTTTCAGGAAACACCATACACTTCTCCAGAGTGTCTGTTGGCAATTTACATCCCGCCCATCAGCATAACAAGGCTCCCAGTTCTCCATGGCCTGTCCTGCCTTTCTGGATTTTACACTTTTTTCAGATGACCCTTTTGACCGGGGGGAAGTGAGACTTCATTGTAGTGCAGATTTCCTTTGCAAGCTTGCTTGGTTGGCCAAAAAGGGCGTATGCGTTTTTTCCTGAATATATTCAGGAAAAAACGCATACGCCCTTTTTGGCCAAGTGCATCATTGTGGACGTTCTGCCTCTTTTCCTATGCTTTCAATGCAATTCCAGTCTACCTCCTGAAATCGGTTTCCTGCAATTCTGCCCCGCTTTCAAGTCCTCTTGGCAGCCTTACTTCAGTATATTTTTGGACGATAGTTGTCATTTATAACTCTGCAGGTTTGTGAATTACAGTGCCCCTGAGCTCCTTTCTTCAACTCGCTTTCTTGTGAGCTGGCCGCAACACCGCAGGATGGCTTCAGGCCCTAATCTGGTTCCGGCACGGCACGCTGAGCCTTTGGTTATTTCCTCTTCCTGGTGGGAAATGAGAGTTAAATTTGCCCGTCCAGACACCTCCAGCTAGTCTCTCATTGGTTCTCGCTATTCCTGTTCATCTTCCGCAGAAATTGCAAACTGGGCCAAACAGGAGGTTAAAGGGACTGACTCTCCAAGTCGGGAGAGTGTTAGTAAAGCGTCTGGAATGTTGCACCCGAGTACCAGGGTACGAAAACTGAGACATATTTGAACACGTCTCCCGTTCACATGGTTGATCATACTCTAGGTTCCACATGCATGTTTTAGCTGAAGGAAGAATACCTTAAACCTGGGTAGTTGAAACCCGTGGAATGGGTACCATGCAATATGACTTCAAAGGGTCTTCATTTGCTCACCGAACCTCTCCAATCCTATCACTGCTGCGTTTATGTCCCTGTACACATGCTTGATTCTCTTTCAGAGACATAGCAATCCATAGGTTTTAAGATACTTAAGAGTCAGGTACATTCTTAGGCGTTTAATATGCGGTGTTGAGTCCATTTCGTTGAGCAAGGAGTAGCTCTTGTCTATTCCATATTTGGCTTAAGGAACTTTATCTGTGCTCATTTCAATCTCTGGTTTTATTCAGCACCCCAACTCACCTTTCCCCTTAAACAAGCATAAGTTGGTTTTCTAAATTTGAGACCCTGTTCTGTTCTGTAATTCAGTTCCTGTGTAGCCAAGTTTACATTCCGTGTATTACTGATATCTTATGATGTTTCTTTTTCTGTGTGACTTATTTCAGTTAGAATCATCGTACCTGAATCCACTCATTGTGCTGCTACGGGCCTGATGACATAGATTTCACTGCTGAGTGATACTGCATTGTACGTAAGTACCACAAGTTCTTTATCCATTTTTCACTTTCTGTGATATTGAACTTGTACGGTAAACGAGGTTCTTGTAAACAGAGGCGTCCCAAACATTGGGGTGGCTGTATCTTTTTGATTTTAATTTCCCTAAGCTATAGGACCATAAGTGGAAGTGCCCTAGGCTCTGTTGCTTTGTTTTTTAGACGTTTCAGGAAACACCATACACTTCTCCCGAGTGTCTGTTGGCAATGTACATCCCGCCCATCAGCATAACAAGGCTCCCAGTTCTCCATGGCCTGTCCTGCCTTTCTGGATTTTACACTTTTTTCAGATGGCCCTTTTGACCGGGGGGAAGTGAGACTTCATTGTAGTGCAGATTTCCTTTGCAAGCTTGCTTGGTTGGCCAAAAAGGGCGTATGCGTTTTTTCCTGAATATATTCAGGAAAAAACGCATACGCCCTTTTTGGCCAAGTGCATCATTGTGGACGTTCTGCCTCTTTTCCTATGCTTTCAATGCAATTCCAGTCTACCTCCTGAAATCGGTTTCCTGCAATTCTGCCCCGCTTTCAAGTCCTCTTGGCAGCCTTACTTCAGTATATTTTTGGACGATAGTTGTCATTTATAACTCTGCAGGTTTGTGAATTACAGTGCCCCTGAGCTCCTTTCTTCAACTCGTCTTCTTGTGAGCTGGCCGCAACACCGCAGGATGGCTTCAGGCCCTAATCTGGTTCCGGCACGGCACGCTGAGCCTTTGGTTCTTTCCTCTTCCTGGTGGGAAATGGGAGTTAAATTTGCCCGTCCAGACACCTCCAGCTAGTCTCTCATTGGTTCTCGCTATTCCTGTTCATCTTCCGCAGAAATTTCAAACTGGGCCAAACAGGAGGTTAAAGGGACTGACTCTCCAAGTCGGGAGAGTGTTAGTAAAGCGTCTGGAATGTTGCACCCGAGTACCAGGGTACGAAAACTGAGACATATTTGAACACGTCTCCCGATCACATGGTTGATCATACTCTAGGTTCCACATGCATGTTTTAGCTGAAGGAAGAATACCTTAAACCTGGGTAGTTGAAACCCGTGGAATGGGTACCATGCAATATGACTTCAAAGGGTCTTCATTTGCTCACCGAACCTCTCCAATCCTATCACTGCTGCGTTTATGTCCCTGTACACATGCTTGATTCTCTTTCGGAGACATAGCAATCCATAGGTTTTAAGATACTTAAGAGTCAGGTACATTCTTAGGCGTTTAATATGGGGTGTTGAGTCCATTTCGTTGAGCAAGGAGTAGCTCTTGTTTATTCCATATTTGGCTTAAGGAACTTTATCTGTGCTCATTTCAATCTCTGGTTTTATGCAGCACCCCAACTCACCTTTCCCCTTAAACAAGCATAAGTTGGTTTTCTAAATTTGAGACCCTGTTCTGTTCTGTAATTCAGTTCCTGTGTAGCCAAGTTTACATTCCGTGTATTACTGATATCTTATGATGTTTCTTTTTCTGTGTGACTTATTTCAGTTAGAATCATCGTACCTGAATCCACTCATTGTGCTGCTACGGGCCTGATGACATAGATTTCACTGCTGAGTGATACTGCATTGTACGTAAGTACCACAAGTTCTTTATCCATTTTTCACTTTCTGTGATATTGAACTTGTACGGTAAACGAGGTTCTTGTAAACAGAGGCGTCCCAAACATTGGGGTGGCTGTATCTTTTTGATTTTAATTTCCCTAAGCTATAGGACCATAAGTGGAAGTGCCCTAGGCTCTGTTGCTTTGTTTTTTAGACGTTTCAGGAAATACCATACACTTCTCCCGAGTGTCTGTTGGCAATTTACATCCCGCCCATCAGCATAACAAGGCTCCCAGTTCTCCATGGCCTGTCCTGCCTTTCTGGATTTTACACTTTTTTCAGATGACCCTTTTGACCGGGGGGAAGTGAGACTTCATTGTAGTGCAGATTTCCTTTGCAAGCTTGCTTGGTTGGCCAAAAAGGGCGTATGCGTTTTTTCCTGAATATATTCAGGAAAAAACGCATACGCCCTTTTTGGCCAAGTGCATCATTGTGGACGTTCTGCCTCTTTTCCTATGCTTTCAATGCAATTCCAGTCTACCTCCTGAAATCGGTTTCCTGCAATTCTGCCCCGCTTTCAAGTCCTCTTGGCAGCCTTACTTCAGTATATTTTTGGACGATAGTTGTCATTTATAACTCTGCAGGTTTGTGAATTACAGTGCCCCTGAGCTCCTTTCTTCAACTCGCTTTCTTGTGAGCTGGCCGCAACACCGCAGGATGGCTTCAGGCCCTAATCTGGTTCCGGCACGGCACGCTGAGCCTTTGGTTATTTCCTCTTCCTGGTGGGAAATGAGAGTTAAATTTGCCCGTCCAGACACCTCCAGCTAGTCTCTCATTGGTTCTCGCTATTCCTGTTCATCTTCCGCAGAAATTGCAAACTGGGCCAAACAGGAGGTTAAAGGGACTGACTCTCCAAGTCGGGAGAGTGTTAGTAAAGCGTCTGGAATGTTGCACCCGAGTACCAGGGTACGAAAACTGAGACATATTTGAACACGTCTCCCGTTCACATGGTTGATCATACTCTAGGTTCCACATGCATGTTTTAGCTGAAGGAAGAATACCTTAAACCTGGGTAGTTGAAACCCGTGGAATGGGTACCATGCAATATGACTTCAAAGGGTCTTCATTTGCTCACCGAACCTCTCCAATCCTATCACTGCTGCGTTTATGTCCCTGTACACATGCTTGATTCTCTTTCAGAGACATAGCAATCCATAGGTTTTAAGATACTTAAGAGTCAGGTACATTCTTAGGCGTTTAATATGCGGTGTTGAGTCCATTTCGTTGAGCAAGGAGTAGCTCTTGTCTATTCCATATTTGGCTTAAGGAACTTTATCTGTGCTCATTTCAATCTCTGGTTTTATGCAGCACCCCAACTCACCTTTACCCTTAAACAAGCATAAGTTGGTTTTCTAAATTTGAGACCCTGTTCTGTTCTGTAATTCAGTTCCTGTGTAGCCAAGTTTACATTCCGTGTATTATTGATATCTTATGATGTTTCTTTTTCTGTGTGACTTATTTCAGTTAGAATCATCGTACCTGAATCCACTCATTGTGCTGCTACGGGCCTGATGACATAGATTTCACTGCTGAGTGATACTGCATTGTACGTAAGTACCACAAGTTCTTTATCCATTTTTCACTTTCTCTGATATTGAACTTGTACGGTAAACGAGGTTCTTGTAAACAGAGGCGTCCCAAACATTGGGGTGGCTGTATCTTTTTGATTTTAATTTCCCTAAGCTATAGGACCATAAGTGGAAGTGCCCTAGGCTCTGTTGCTTTGTTTTTTAGACGTTTCAGGAAACACCATACACTTCTCCCGAGTGTCTGTTGGCAATGTACATCCCGCCCATCAGCATAACAAGGCTCCCAGTTCTCCATGGCCTGTCCTGCCTTTCTGGATTTTACACTTTTTTCAGATGGCCCTTTTGACCGGGGGGAAGTGAGACTTCATTGTAGTGCAGATTTCCTTTGCAAGCTTGCTTGGTTGGCCAAAAAGGGCGTATGCGTTTTTTCCTGAATATATTCAGGAAAAAACGCATACGCCCTTTTTGGCCAAGTGCATCATTGTGGACGTTCTGCCTCTTTTCCTATGCTTTCAATGCAATTCCAGTCTACCTCCTGAAATCGGTTTCCTGCAATTCTGCCCCGCTTTCAAGTCCTCTTGGCAGCCTTACTTCAGTATATTTTTGGACGATAGTTGTCATTTATAACTCTGCAGGTTTGTGAATTACAGTGCCCCTGAGCTCCTTTCTTCAACTCGCTTTCTTGTGAGCTGGCCGCAACACCGCAGGTTGGCTTCAGGCCCTAATCTGGTTCCGGCACGGCACGCTGAGCCTTTGGTTATTTCCTCTTCCTGGTGGGAAATGAGAGTTAAATTTGCCCGTCCAGACACCTCCAGCTAGTCTCTCATTGGTTCTCGCTATTCCTGTTCATCTTCCGCAGAAATTGCAAACTGGGCCAAACAGGAGGTTAAAGGGACTGACTCTCCAAGTCGGGAGAGTGTTAGTAAAGCGTCTGGAATGTTGCACCCGAGTACCAGGGTACGAAAACTGAGACATATTTGAACACGTCTCCCGATCACATGGTTGATCATACTCTAGGTTCCACATGCATGTTTTAGCTGAAGGAAGAATACCTTAAACCTGGGTAGTTGAAACCCATGGAATGGGTACCATGCAATATGACTTCAAAGGGTCTTCATTTGCTCACCGAACCTCTCCAATCCTATCACTGCTGCGTTTATGTCCCTGTACACATGCTTGATTCTCTTTCAGAGACATAGCAATCCATAGGTTTTAAGATACTTAAGAGTCAGGTACATTCTTAGGCGTTTAATATGCGGTGTTGAGTCCATTTCGTTGAGCAAGGAGTAGCTCTTGTCTATTCCATATTTGGCTTAAGGAACTTTATCTGTGCTCATTTCAATCTCTGGTTTTATTCAGCACCCCAACTCACCTTTCCCCTTAAACAAGCATAAGTTGGTTTTCTAAATTTGAGACCCTGTTCTGTTCTGTAATTCAGTTCCTGTGTAGCCAAGTTTACATTCCGTGTATTACTGATATCTTATGATGTTTCTTTTTCTGTGTGACTTATTTCAGTTAGAATCATCGTACCTGAATCCACTCATTGTGCTGCTACGGGCCTGATGACATAGATTTCACTGCTGAGTGATACTGCATTGTACGTAAGTACCACAAGTTCTTTATCCATTTTTCACTTTCTGTGATATTGAACTTGTACGGTAAACGAGGTTCTTGTAAACAGAGGCGTCCCAAACATTGGGGTGGCTGTATCTTTTTGATTTTAATTTCCCTAAGCTATAGGACCATAAGTGGAAGTGCCCTAGGCTCTGTTGCTTTGTTTTTTAGACGTTTCAGGAAACACCATACACTTCTCCCGAGTGTCTGTTGGCAATGTACATCCCGCCCATCAGCATAACAAGGCTCCCAGTTCTCCATGGCCTGTCCTGCCTTTCTGGATTTTACACTTTTTTCAGATGGCCCTTTTGACCGGGGGGAAGTGAGACTTCATTGTAGTGCAGATTTCCTTTGCAAGCTTGCTTGGTTGGCCAAAAAGGGCGTATGCGTTTTTTCCTGAATATATTCAGGAAAAAACGCATACGCCCTTTTTGGCCAAGTGCATCATTGTGGACGTTCTGCCTCTTTTCCTATGCTTTCAATGCAATTCCAGTCTACCTCCTGAAATCGGTTTCCTGCAATTCTGCCCCGCTTTCAAGTCCTCTTGGCAGCCTTACTTCAGTATATTTTTGGACGATAGTTGTCATTTATAACTCTGCAGGTTTGTGAATTACAGTGCCCCTGAGCTCCTTTCTTCAACTCGTCTTCTTGTGAGCTGGCCGCAACACCGCAGGATGGCTTCAGGCCCTAATCTGGTTCCGGCACGGCACGCTGAGCCTTTGGTTCTTTCCTCTTCCTGGTGGGAAATGGGAGTTAAATTTGCCCGTCCAGACACCTCCAGCTAGTCTCTCATTGGTTCTCGCTATTCCTGTTCATCTTCCGCAGAAATTTCAAACTGGGCCAAACAGGAGGTTAAAGGGACTGACTCTCCAAGTCGGGAGAGTGTTAGTAAAGCGTCTGGAATGTTGCACCCGAGTACCAGGGTACGAAAACTGAGACATATTTGAACACGTCTCCCGATCACATGGTTGATCATACTCTAGGTTCCACATGCATGTTTTAGCTGAAGGAAGAATACCTTAAACCTGGGTAGTTGAAACCCGTGGAATGGGTACCATGCAATATGACTTCAAAGGGTCTTCATTTGCTCACCGAACCTCTCCAATCCTATCACTGCTGCGTTTATGTCCCTGTACACATGCTTGATTCTCTTTCGGAGACATAGCAATCCATAGGTTTTAAGATACTTAAGAGTCAGGTACATTCTTAGGCGTTTAATATGGGGTGTTGAGTCCATTTCGTTGAGCAAGGAGTAGCTCTTGTCTATTCCATATTTGGCTTAAGGAACTTTATCTGTGCTCATTTCAATCTCTGGTTTTATGCAGCACCCCAACTCACCTTTCCCCTTAAACAAGCATAAGTTGGTTTTCTAAATTTGAGACCCTGTTCTGTTCTGTAATTCAGTTCCTGTGTAGCCAAGTTTACATTCCGTGTATTACTGATATCTTATGATGTTTCTTTTTCTGTGTGACTTATTTCAGTTAGAATCATCGTACCTGAATCCACTCATTGTGCTGCTACGGGCCTGATGACATAGATTTCACTGCTGAGTGATACTGCATTGTACGTAAGTACCACAAGTTCTTTATCCATTTTTCACTTTCTGTGATATTGAACTTGTACGGTAAACGAGGTTCTTGTAAACAGAGGCGTCCCAAACATTGGGGTGGCTGTATCTTTTTGATTTTAATTTCCCTAAGCTATAGGACCATAAGTGGAAGTGCCCTAGGCTCTGTTGCTTTGTTTTTTAGACGTTTCAGGAAACACCATACACTTCTCCCGAGTGTCTGTTGGCAATTTACATCCCGCCCATCAGCATAACAAGGCTCCCAGTTCTCCATGGCCTGTCCTGCCTTTCTGGATTTTACACTTTTTTCAGATGACCCTTTTGACCGGGGGGAAGTGAGACTTCATTGTAGTGCAGATTTCCTTTGCAAGCTTGCTTGGTTGGCCAAAAAGGGCGTATGCGTTTTTTCCTGAATATATTCAGGAAAAAACGCATACGCCCTTTTTGGCCAAGTGCATCATTGTGGACGTTCTGCCTCTTTTCCTATGCTTTCAATGCAATTCCAGTCTACCTCCTGAAATCGGTTTCCTGCAATTCTGCCCCGCTTTCAAGTCCTCTTGGCAGCCTTACTTCAGTATATTTTTGGACGATAGTTGTCATTTATAACTCTGCAGGTTTGTGAATTACAGTGCCCCTGAGCTCCTTTCTTCAACTCGCTTTCTTGTGAGCTGGCCGCAACACCGCAGGATGGCTTCAGGCCCTAATCTGGTTCCGGCACGGCACGCTGAGCCTTTGGTTATTTCCTCTTCCTGGTGGGAAATGAGAGTTAAATTTGCCCGTCCAGACACCTCCAGCTAGTCTCTCATTGGTTCTCGCTATTCCTGTTCATCTTCCGCAGAAATTGCAAACTGGGCCAAACAGGAGGTTAAAGGGACTGACTCTCCAAGTCGGGAGAGTGTTAGTAAAGCGTCTGGAATGTTGCACCCGAGTACCAGGGTACGAAAACTGAGACATATTTGAACACGTCTCCCGTTCACATGGTTGATCATACTCTAGGTTCCACATGCATGTTTTAGCTGAAGGAAGAATACCTTAAACCTGGGTAGTTGAAACCCGTGGAATGGGTACCATGCAATATGACTTCAAAGGGTCTTCATTTGCTCACCGAACCTCTCCAATCCTATCACTGCTGCGTTTATGTCCCTGTACACATGCTTGATTCTCTTTCAGAGACATAGCAATCCATAGGTTTTAAGATACTTAAGAGTCAGGTACATTCTTAGGCGTTTAATATGCGGTGTTGAGTCCATTTCGTTGAGCAAGGAGTAGCTCTTGTCTATTCCATATTTGGCTTAAGGAACTTTATCTGTGCTCATTTCAATCTCTGGTTTTATGCAGCACCCCAACTCACCTTTACCCTTAAACAAGCATAAGTTGGTTTTCTAAATTTGAGACCCTGTTCTGTTCTGTAATTCAGTTCCTGTGTAGCCAAGTTTACATTCCGTGTATTATTGATATCTTATGATGTTTCTTTTTCTGTGTGACTTATTTCAGTTAGAATCATCGTACCTGAATCCACTCATTGTGCTGCTACGGGCCTGATGACATAGATTTCACTGCTGAGTGATACTGCATTGTACGTAAGTACCACAAGTTCTTTATCCATTTTTCACTTTCTGTGATATTGAACTTGTACGGTAAACGAGGTTCTTGTAAACAGAGGCGTCCCAAACATTGGGGTGGCTGTATCTTTTTGATTTTAATTTCCCTAAGCTATAGGACCATAAGTGGAAGTGCCCTAGGCTCTGTTGCTTTGTTTTTTAGACGTTTCAGGAAACACCATACACTTCTCCCGAGTGTCTGTTGGCAATGTACATCCCGCCCATCAGCATAACAAGGCTCCCAGTTCTCCATGGCCTGTCCTGCCTTTCTGGATTTTACACTTTTTTCAGATGGCCCTTTTGACCGGGGGGAAGTGAGACTTCATTGTAGTGCAGATTTCCTTTGCAAGCTTGCTTGGTTGGCCAAAAAGGGCGTATGCGTTTTTTCCTGAATATATTCAGGAAAAAACGCATACGCCCTTTTTGGCCAAGTGCATCATTGTGGACGTTCTGCCTCTTTTCCTATGCTTTCAATGCAATTCCAGTCTACCTCCTGAAATCGGTTTCCTGCAATTCTGCCCCGCTTTCAAGTCCTCTTGGCAGCCTTACTTCAGTATATTTTTGGACGATAGTTGTCATTTATAACTCTGCAGGTTTGTGAATTACAGTGCCCCTGAGCTCCTTTCTTCAACTCGCTTTCTTGTGAGCTGGCCGCAACACCGCAGGATGGCTTCAGGCCATAATCTGGTTCCGGCACGGCACGCTGAGCCTTTGGTTATTTCCTCTTCCTGGTGGGAAATGAGAGTTAAATTTGCCCGTCCAGACACCTCCAGCTAGTCTCTCATTGGTTCTCGCTATTCCTGTTCATCTTCCGCAGAAATTGCAAACTGGGCCAAACAGGAGGTTAAAGGGACTGACTCTCCAAGTCGGGAGAGTGTTAGTAAAGCGTCTGGAATGTTGCACCCGAGTACCAGGGTACGAAAACTGAGACATATTTGAACACGTCTCCCGATCACATGGTTGATCATACTCTAGGTTCCACATGCATGTTTTAGCTGAAGGAAGAATACCTTAAACCTGGGTAGTTGAAACCCATGGAATGGGTACCATGCAATATGACTTCAAAGGGTCTTCATTTGCTCACCGAACCTCTCCAATCCTATCACTGCTGCGTTTATGTCCCTGTACACATGCTTGATTCTCTTTCAGAGACATAGCAATCCATAGGTTTTAAGATACTTAAGAGTCAGGTACATTCTTAGGCGTTTAATATGCGGTGTTGAGTCCATTTCGTTGAGCAAGGAGTAGCTCTTGTCTATTCCATATTTGGCTTAAGGAACTTTATCTGTGCTCATTTCAATCTCTGGTTTTATGCAGCACCCCAACTCACCTTTCCCCTTAAACAAGCATAAGTTGGTTTTCTAAATTTGAGACCCTGTTCTGTTCTGTAATTCAGTTCCTGTGTAGCCAAGTTTACATTCCGTGTATTACTGATATCTTATGATGTTTCTTTTTCTGTGTGACTTATTTCAGTTAGAATCATCGTACCTGAATCCACTCATTGTGCTGCTACGGGCCTGATGACATAGATTTCACTGCTGAGTGATACTGCATTGTACGTAAGTACCACAAGTTCTTTATCCATTTTTCACTTTCTGTGATATTGAACTTGTACGGTAAACGAGGTTCTTGTAAACAGAGGCGTCCCAAACATTGGGGTGGCTGTATCTTTTTGATTTTAATTTCCCTAAGCTATAGGACCATAAGTGGAAGTGCCCTAGGCTCTGTTGCTTTGTTTTTTAGACGTTTCAGGAAACACCATACACTTCTCCCGAGTGTCTGTTGGCAATTTACATCCCGCCCATCAGCATAACAAGGCTCCCAGTTCTCCATGGCCTGTCCTGCCTTTCTGGATTTTACACTTTTTTCAGATGACCCTTTTGACCGGGGGGAAGTGAGACTTCATTGTAGTGCAGATTTCCTTTGCAAGCTTGCTTGGTTGGCCAAAAAGGGCGTATGCGTTTTTTCCTGAATATATTCAGGAAAAAACGCATACGCCCTTTTTGGCCAAGTGCATCATTGTGGACGTTCTGCCTCTTTTCCTATGCTTTCAATGCAATTCCAGTCTACCTCCTGAAATCGGTTTCCTGCAATTCTGCCCCGCTTTCAAGTCCTCTTGGCAGCCTTACTTCAGTATATTTTTGGACGATAGTTGTCATTTATAACTCTGCAGGTTTGTGAATTACAGTGCCCCTGAGCTCCTTTCTTCAACTCGCTTTCTTGTGAGCTGGCCGCAACACCGCAGGATGGCTTCAGGCCCTAATCTGGTTCCGGCACGGCACGCTGAGCCTTTGGTTATTTCCTCTTCCTGGTGGGAAATGAGAGTTAAATTTGCCCGTCCAGACACCTCCAGCTAGTCTCTCATTGGTTCTCGCTATTCCTGTTCATCTTCCGCAGAAATTGCAAACTGGGCCAAACAGGAGGTTAAAGGGACTGACTCTCCAAGTCGGGAGAGTGTTAGTAAAGCGTCTGGAATGTTGCACCCGAGTACCAGGGTACGAAAACTGAGACATATTTGAACACGTCTCCCGTTCACATGGTTGATCATACTCTAGGTTCCACATGCATGTTTTAGCTGAAGGAAGAATACCTTAAACCTGGGTAGTTGAAACCCGTGGAATGGGTACCATGCAATATGACTTCAAAGGGTCTTCATTTGCTCACCGAACCTCTCCAATCCTATCACTGCTGCGTTTATGTCCCTGTACACATGCTTGATTCTCTTTCAGAGACATAGCAATCCATAGGTTTTAAGATACTTAAGAGTCAGGTACATTCTTAGGCGTTTAATATGCGGTGTTGAGTCCATTTCGTTGAGCAAGGAGTAGCTCTTGTCTATTCCATATTTGGCTTAAGGAACTTTATCTGTGCTCATTTCAATCTCTGGTTTTATGCAGCACCCCAACTCACCTTTACCCTTAAACAAGCATAAGTTGGTTTTCTAAATTTGAGACCCTGTTCTGTTCTGTAATTCAGTTCCTGTGTAGCCAAGTTTACATTCCGTGTATTATTGATATCTTATGATGTTTCTTTTTCTGTGTGACTTATTTCAGTTAGAATCATCGTACCTGAATCCACTCATTGTGCTGCTACGGGCCTGATGACATAGATTTCACTGCTGAGTGATACTGCATTGTACGTAAGTACCACAAGTTCTTTATCCATTTTTCACTTTCTGTGATATTGAACTTGTACGGTAAACGAGGTTCTTGTAAACAGAGGCGTCCCAAACATTGGGGTGGCTGTATCTTTTTGATTTTAATTTCCCTAAGCTATAGGACCATAAGTGGAAGTGCCCTAGGCTCTGTTGCTTTGTTTTTTAGACGTTTCAGGAAACACCATACACTTCTCCCGAGTGTCTGTTGGCAATTTACATCCCGCCCATCAGCATAACAAGGCTCCCAGTTCTCCATGGCCTGTCCTGCCTTTCTGGATTTTACACTTTTTTCAGATGGCCCTTTTGACCGGGGGGAAGTGAGACTTCATTGTAGTGCAGATTTCCTTTGCAAGCTTGCTTGGTTGGCCAAAAAGGGCGTATGCGTTTTTTCCTGAATATAGTCAGGAAAAAACGCATACGCCCTTTTTGGCCAAGTGCATCATTGTGGACGTTCTGCCTCTTTTCCTATGCTTTCAATGCAATTCCAGTCTACCTCCTGAAATCGGTTTCCTGCAATTCTGCCCCGCTTTCAAGTCCTCTTGGCAGCCTTACTTCAGTATATTTTTGGACGATAGTTGTCATTTATAACTCTGCAGGTTTGTGAATTACAGTGCCCCTGAGCTCCTTTCTTCAACTCGCTTTCTTGTGAGCTGGCCGCAACACCGCAGGATGGCTTCAGGCCCTAATCTGGTTCCGGCACGGCACGCTGAGCCTTTGGTTATTTCCTCTTCCTGGTGGGAAATGAGAGTTAAATTTGCCCGTCCAGACACCTCCAGCTAGTCTCTCATTGGTTCTCGCTATTCCTGTTCATCTTCCGCAGAAATTGCAAACTGGGCCAAACAGGAGGTTAAAGGGACTGACTCTCCAAGTCGGGAGAGTGTTAGTAAAGCGTCTGGAATGTTGCACCCGAGTACCAGGGTACGAAAACTGAGACATATTTGAACACGTCTCCCGATCACATGGTTGATCATACTCTAGGTTCCACATGCATGTTTTAGCTGAAGGAAGAATACCTTAAACCTGGGTAGTTGAAACCCGTGGAATGGGTACCATGCAATATGACTTCAAAGGGTCTTCATTTGCTCACCGAACCTCTCCAATCCTATCACTGCTGCGTTTATGTCCCTGTACACATGCTTGATTCTCTTTCAGAGACATAGCAATCCATAGGTTTTAAGATACTTAAGAGTCAGGTACATTCTTAGGCGTTTAATATGCGGTGTTGAGTCCATTTCGTTGAGCAAGGAGTAGCTCTTGTCTATTCCATATTTGGCTTAAGGAACTTTATCTGTGCTCATTTCAATCTCTGGTTTTATTCAGCACCCCAACTCACCTTTCCCCTTAAACAAGCATAAGTTGGTTTTCTAAATTTGAGACCCTGTTCTGTTCTGTAATTCAGTTCCTGTGTAGCCAAGTTTACATTCCGTGTATTATTGATATCTTATGATGTTTCTTTTTCTGTGTGACTTATTTCAGTTAGAATCATCGTACCTGAATCCACTCATTGTGCTGCTACGGGCCTGATGACATAGATTTCACTGCTGAGTGATACTGCATTGTACGTAAGTACCACAAGTTCTTTATCCATTTTTCACTTTCTGTGATATTGAACTTGTACGGTAAACGAGGTTCTTGTAAACAGAGGCGTCCCAAACATTGGGGTGGCTGTATCTTTTTGATTTTAATTTCCCTAAGCTATAGGACCATAAGTGGAAGTGCCCTAGGCTCTGTTGCTTTGTTTTTTAGACGTTTCAGGAAACACCATACACTTCTCCCGAGTGTCTGTTGGCAATGTACATCCCGCCCATCAGCATAACAAGGCTCCCAGTTCTCCATGGCCTGTCCTGCCTTTCTGGATTTTACACTTTTTTCAGATGGCCCTTTTGACCGGGGGGAAGTGAGACTTCATTGTAGTGCAGATTTCCTTTGCAAGCTTGCTTGGTTGGCCAAAAAGGGCGTATGCGTTTTTTCCTGAATATATTCAGGAAAAAACGCATACGCCCTTTTTGGCCAAGTGCATCATTGTGGACGTTCTGCCTCTTTTCCTATGCTTTCAATGCAATTCCAGTCTACCTCCTGAAATCGGTTTCCTGCAATTCTGCCCCGCTTTCAAGTCCTCTTGGCAGCCTTACTTCAGTATATTTTTGGACGATAGTTGTCATTTATAACTCTGCAGGTTTGTGAATTACAGTGCCCCTGAGCTCCTTTCTTCAACTCGCTTTCTTGTGAGCTGGCCGCAACACCGCAGGATGGCTTCAGGCCATAATCTGGTTCCGGCACGGCACGCTGAGCCTTTGGTTATTTCCTCTTCCTGGTGGGAAATGAGAGTTAAATTTGCCCGTCCAGACACCTCCAGCTAGTCTCTCATTGGTTCTCGCTATTCCTGTTCATCTTCCGCAGAAATTGCAAACTGGGCCAAACAGGAGGTTAAAGGGACTGACTCTCCAAGTCGGGAGAGTGTTAGTAAAGCGTCTGGAATGTTGCACCCGAGTACCAGGGTACGAAAACTGAGACATATTTGAACACGTCTCCCGATCACATGGTTGATCATACTCTAGGTTCCACATGCATGTTTTAGCTGAAGGAAGAATACCTTAAACCTGGGTAGTTGAAACCCATGGAATGGGTACCATGCAATATGACTTCAAAGGGTCTTCATTTGCTCACCGAACCTCTCCAATCCTATCACTGCTGCGTTTATGTCCCTGTACACATGCTTGATTCTCTTTCAGAGACATAGCAATCCATAGGTTTTAAGATACTTAAGAGTCAGGTACATTCTTAGGCGTTTAATATGCGGTGTTGAGTCCATTTCGTTGAGCAAGGAGTAGCTCTTGTCTATTCCATATTTGGCTTAAGGAACTTTATCTGTGCTCATTTCAATCTCTGGTTTTATGCAGCACCCCAACTCACCTTTCCCCTTAAACAAGCATAAGTTGGTTTTCTAAATTTGAGACCCTGTTCTGTTCTGTAATTCAGTTCCTGTGTAGCCAAGTTTACATTCCGTGTATTACTGATATCTTATGATGTTTCTTTTTCTGTGTGACTTATTTCAGTTAGAATCATCGTACCTGAATCCACTCATTGTGCTGCTACGGGCCTGATGACATAGATTTCACTGCTGAGTGATACTGCATTGTACGTAAGTACCACAAGTTCTTTATCCATTTTTCACTTTCTGTGATATTGAACTTGTACGGTAAACGAGGTTCTTGTAAACAGAGGCGTCCCAAACATTGGGGTGGCTGTATCTTTTTGATTTTAATTTCCCTAAGCTATAGGACCATAAGTGGAAGTGCCCTAGGCTCTGTTGCTTTGTTTTTTAGACGTTTCAGGAAACACCATACACTTCTCCCGAGTGTCTGTTGGCAATTTACATCCCGCCCATCAGCATAACAAGGCTCCCAGTTCTCCATGGCCTGTCCTGCCTTTCTGGATTTTACACTTTTTTCAGATGACCCTTTTGACCGGGGGGAAGTGAGACTTCATTGTAGTGCAGATTTCCTTTGCAAGCTTGCTTGGTTGGCCAAAAAGGGCGTATGCGTTTTTTCCTGAATATATTCAGGAAAAAACGCATACGCCCTTTTTGGCCAAGTGCATCATTGTGGACGTTCTGCCTCTTTTCCTATGCTTTCAATGCAATTCCAGTCTACCTCCTGAAATCGGTTTCCTGCAATTCTGCCCCGCTTTCAAGTCCTCTTGGCAGCCTTACTTCAGTATATTTTTGGACGATAGTTGTCATTTATAACTCTGCAGGTTTGTGAATTACAGTGCCCCTGAGCTCCTTTCTTCAACTCGCTTTCTTGTGAGCTGGCCGCAACACCGCAGGATGGCTTCAGGCCCTAATCTGGTTCCGGCACGGCACGCTGAGCCTTTGGTTATTTCCTCTTCCTGGTGGGAAATGAGAGTTAAATTTGCCCGTCCAGACACCTCCAGCTAGTCTCTCATTGGTTCTCGCTATTCCTGTTCATCTTCCGCAGAAATTGCAAACTGGGCCAAACAGGAGGTTAAAGGGACTGACTCTCCAAGTCGGGAGAGTGTTAGTAAAGCGTCTGGAATGTTGCACCCGAGTACCAGGGTACGAAAACTGAGACATATTTGAACACGTCTCCCGTTCACATGGTTGATCATACTCTAGGTTCCACATGCATGTTTTAGCTGAAGGAAGAATACCTTAAACCTGGGTAGTTGAAACCCGTGGAATGGGTACCATGCAATATGACTTCAAAGGGTCTTCATTTGCTCACCGAACCTCTCCAATCCTATCACTGCTGCGTTTATGTCCCTGTACACATGCTTGATTCTCTTTCAGAGACATAGCAATCCATAGGTTTTAAGATACTTAAGAGTCAGGTACATTCTTAGGCGTTTAATATGCGGTGTTGAGTCCATTTCGTTGAGCAAGGAGTAGCTCTTGTCTATTCCATATTTGGCTTAAGGAACTTTATCTGTGCTCATTTCAATCTCTGGTTTTATGCAGCACCCCAACTCACCTTTACCCTTAAACAAGCATAAGTTGGTTTTCTAAATTTGAGACCCTGTTCTGTTCTGTAATTCAGTTCCTGTGTAGCCAAGTTTACATTCCGTGTATTATTGATATCTTATGATGTTTCTTTTTCTGTGTGACTTATTTCAGTTAGAATCATCGTACCTGAATCCACTCATTGTGCTGCTACGGGCCTGATGACATAGATTTCACTGCTGAGTGATACTGCATTGTACGTAAGTACCACAAGTTCTTTATCCATTTTTCACTTTCTGTGATATTGAACTTGTACGGTAAACGAGGTTCTTGTAAACAGAGGCGTCCCAAACATTGGGGTGGCTGTATCTTTTTGATTTTAATTTCCCTAAGCTATAGGACCATAAGTGGAAGTGCCCTAGGCTCTGTTGCTTTGTTTTTTAGACGTTTCAGGAAACACCATACACTTCTCCCGAGTGTCTGTTGGCAATTTACATCCCGCCCATCAGCATAACAAGGCTCCCAGTTCTCCATGGCCTGTCCTGCCTTTCTGGATTTTACACTTTTTTCAGATGGCCCTTTTGACCGGGGGGAAGTGAGACTTCATTGTAGTGCAGATTTCCTTTGCAAGCTTGCTTGGTTGGCCAAAAAGGGCGTATGCGTTTTTTCCTGAATATAGTCAGGAAAAAACGCATACGCCCTTTTTGGCCAAGTGCATCATTGTGGACGTTCTGCCTCTTTTCCTATGCTTTCAATGCAATTCCAGTCTACCTCCTGAAATCGGTTTCCTGCAATTCTGCCCCGCTTTCAAGTCCTCTTGGCAGCCTTACTTCAGTATATTTTTGGACGATAGTTGTCATTTATAACTCTGCAGGTTTGTGAATTACAGTGCCCCTGAGCTCCTTTCTTCAACTCGCTTTCTTGTGAGCTGGCCGCAACACCGCAGGATGGCTTCAGGCCCTAATCTGGTTCCGGCACGGCACGCTGAGCCTTTGGTTATTTCCTCTTCCTGGTGGGAAATGAGAGTTAAATTTGCCCGTCCAGACACCTCCAGCTAGTCTCTCATTGGTTCTCGCTATTCCTGTTCATCTTCCGCAGAAATTGCAAACTGGGCCAAACAGGAGGTTAAAGGGACTGACTCTCCAAGTCGGGAGAGTGTTAGTAAAGCGTCTGGAATGTTGCACCCGAGTACCAGGGTACGAAAACTGAGACATATTTGAACACGTCTCCCGATCACATGGTTGATCATACTCTAGGTTCCACATGCATGTTTTAGCTGAAGGAAGAATACCTTAAACCTGGGTAGTTGAAACCCATGGAATGGGTACCATGCAATATGACTTCAAAGGGTCTTCATTTGCTCACCGAACCTCTCCAATCCTATCACTGCTGCGTTTATGTCCCTGTACACATGCTTGATTCTCTTTCAGAGACATAGCAATCCATAGGTTTTAAGATACTTAAGAGTCAGGTACATTCTTAGGCGTTTAATATGCGGTGTTGAGTCCATTTCGTTGAGCAAGGAGTAGCTCTTGTCTATTCCATATTTGGCTTAAGGAACTTTATCTGTGCTCATTTCAATCTCTGGTTTTATTCAGCACCCCAACTCACCTTTCCCCTTAAACAAGCATAAGTTGGTTTTCTAAATTTGAGACCCTGTTCTGTTCTGTAATTCAGTTCCTGTGTAGCCAAGTTTACATTCCGTGTATTACTGATATCTTATGATGTTTCTTTTTCTGTGTGACTTATTTCAGTTAGAATCATCGTACCTGAATCCACTCATTGTGCTGCTACGGGCCTGATGACATAGATTTCACTGCTGAGTGATACTGCATTGTACGTAAGTACCACAAGTTCTTTATCCATTTTTCACTTTCTGTGATATTGAACTTGTACGGTAAACGAGGTTCTTGTAAACAGAGGCGTCCCAAACATTGGGGTGGCTGTATCTTTTGGATTTTAATTTCCCTAAGCTATAGGACCATAAGTGGAAGTGCCCTAGGCTCTGTTGCTTTGTTTTTTAGACGTTTCAGGAAACACCATACACTTCTCCCCAGTGTCTGTTGGCAATTTACATCCCGCCCATCAGCATAACAAGGCTCCCAGTTCTCCATGGCCTGTCCTGCCTTTCTGGATTTTACACTTTTTTCAGATGGCCCTTTTGACCGGGGGGAAGTGAGACTTCATTGTAGTGCAGATTTCCTTTGCAAGCTTGCTTGGTTGGCCAAAAAGGGCGTATGCGTTTTTTCCTGAATATAGTCAGGAAAAAACGCATACGCCCTTTTTGGCCAAGTGCATCATTGTGGACGTTCTGCCTCTTTTCCTATGCTTTCAATGCAATTCCAGTCTACCTCCTGAAATCGGTTTCCTGCAATTCTGCCCCGCTTTCAAGTCCTCTTGGCAGCCTTACTTCAGTATATTTTTGGACGATAGCTGTCATTTATAACTCTGCAGGTTTGTGAATTACAGTGCCCCTGAGCTCCTTTCTTCAACTCGTTTTCTTGTGAGCTGGCCGCAACACCGCAGGATGGCTTCAGGCCCTAATCTGGTTCCGGCACGGCACGCTGAGCCTTTGGTTCTTTCCTCTTCCTGGTGGGAAATGGGAGTTAAATTTGCCCGTCCAGACACCTCCAGCTAGTCTCTCATTGGTTCTCGCTATTCCTGTTCATCTTCCGCAGAAATTTCAAACTGGGCCAAACAGGAGGTTAAAGGGACTGACTCTCCAAGTCGGGAGAGTGTTAGTAAAGCGTCTGGAATGTTGCACCCGAGTACCAGGGTACGAAAACTGAGACATATTTGAACACGTCTCCCGATCACATGGTTGATCATACTCTAGGTTCCACATGCATGTTTTAGCTGAAGGAAGAATACCTTAAACCTGGGTAGTTGAAACCCGTGGAATGGGTACCATGCAATATGACTTCAAAGGGTCTTCATTTGCTCACCGAACCTCTCCAATCCTATCACTGCTGCGTTTATGTCCCTGTACACATGCTTGATTCTCTTTCGGAGACATAGCAATCCATAGGTTTTAAGATACTTAAGAGTCAGGTACATTCTTAGGCGTTTAATATGGGGTGTTGAGTCCATTTCGTTGAGCAAGGAGTAGCTCTTGTCTATTCCATATTTGGCTTAAGGAACTTTATCTGTGCTCATTTCAATCTCTGGTTTTATGCAGCACCCCAACTCACCTTTCCCCTTAAACAAGCATAAGTTGGTTTTCTAAATTTGAGACCCTGTTCTGTTCTGTAATTCAGTTCCTGTGTAGCCAAGTTTACATTCCGTGTATTACTGATATCTTATGATGTTTCTTTTTCTGTGTGACTTATTTCAGTTAGAATCATCGTACCTGAATCCACTCATTGTGCTGCTACGGGCCTGATGACATAGATTTCACTGCTGAGTGATACTGCATTGTACGTAAGTACCACAAGTTCTTTATCCATTTTTCACTTTCTGTGATATTGAACTTGTACGGTAAACGAGGTTCTTGTAAACAGAGGCGTCCCAAACATTGGGGTGGCTGTATCTTTTTGATTTTAATTTCCCTAAGCTATAGGACCATAAGTGGAAGTGCCCTAGGCTCTGTTGCTTTGTTTTTTAGACGTTTCAGGAAACACCATACACTTCTCCCGAGTGTCTGTTGGCAATTTACATCCCGCCCATCAGCATAACAAGGCTCCCAGTTCTCCATGGCCTGTCCTGCCTTTCTGGATTTTACACTTTTTTCAGATGACCCTTTTGACCGGGGGGAATTGAGACTTCATTGTAGTGCAGATTTCCTTTGCAAGCTTGCTTGGTTGGCCAAAAAGGGCGTATGCGTTTTTTCCTGAATATATTCAGGAAAAAACGCATACGCCCTTTTTGGCCAAGTGCATCATTGTGGACGTTCTGCCTCTTTTCCTATGCTTTCAATGCAATTCCAGTCTACCTCCTGAAATCGGTTTCCTGCAATTCTGCCCCGCTTTCAAGTCCTCTTGGCAGCCTTACTTCAGTATATTTTTGGACGATAGTTGTCATTTATAACTCTGCAGGTTTGTGAATTACAGTGCCCCTGAGCTCCTTTCTTCAACTCGCTTTCTTGTGAGCTGGCCGCAACACCGCAGGATGGCTTCAGGCCCTAATCTGGTTCCGGCACGGCACGCTGAGCCTTTGGTTATTTCCTCTTCCTGGTGGGAAATGAGAGTTAAATTTGCCCGTCCAGACACCTCCAGCTAGTCTCTCATTGGTTCTCGCTATTCCTGTTCATCTTCCGCAGAAATTGCAAACTGGGCCAAACAGGAGGTTAAAGGGACTGACTCTCCAAGTCGGGAGAGTGTTAGTAAAGCGTCTGGAATGTTGCACCCGAGTACCAGGGTACGAAAACTGAGACATATTTGAACACGTCTCCCGTTCACATGGTTGATCATACTCTAGGTTCCACATGCATGTTTTAGCTGAAGGAAGAATACCTTAAACCTGGGTAGTTGAAACCCGTGGAATGGGTACCATGCAATATGACTTCAAAGGGTCTTCATTTGCTCACCGAACCTCTCCAATCCTATCACTGCTGCGTTTATGTCCCTGTACACATGCTTGATTCTCTTTCAGAGACATAGCAATCCATAGGTTTTAAGATACTTAAGAGTCAGGTACATTCTTAGGCGTTTAATATGCGGTGTTGAGTCCATTTCGTTGAGCAAGGAGTAGCTCTTGTCTATTCCATATTTGGCTTAAGGAACTTTATCTGTGCTCATTTCAATCTCTGGTTTTATGCAGCACCCCAACTCACCTTTACCCTTAAACAAGCATAAGTTGGTTTTCTAAATTTGAGACCCTGTTCTGTTCTGTAATTCAGTTCCTGTGTAGCCAAGTTTACATTCCGTGTATTATTGATATCTTATGATGTTTCTTTTTCTGTGTGACTTATTTCAGTTAGAATCATCGTACCTGAATCCACTCATTGTGCTGCTACGGGCCTGATGACATAGATTTCACTGCTGAGTGATACTGCATTGTACGTAAGTACCACAAGTTCTTTATCCATTTTTCACTTTCTGTGATATTGAACTTGTACGGTAAACGAGGTTCTTGTAAACAGAGGCGTCCCAAACATTGGGGTGGCTGTATCTTTTTGATTTTAATTTCCCTAAGCTATAGGACCATAAGTGGAAGTGCCCTAGGCTCTGTTGCTTTGTTTTTTAGATGTTTCAGGAAACACCATACACTTCTCCCGAGTGTCTGTTGGCAATTTACATCCCGCCCATCAGCATAACAAGGCTCCCAGTTCTCCATGGCCTGTCCTGCCTTTCTGGATTTTACACTTTTTTCAGATGGCCCTTTTGACCGGGGGGAAGTGAGACTTCATTGTAGTGCAGATTTCCTTTGCAAGCTTGCTTGGTTGGCCAAAAAGGGCGTATGCGTTTTTTCCTGAATATATTCAGGAAAAAACGCATACGCCCTTTTTGGCCAAGTGCATCATTGTGGACGTTCTGCCTCTTTTCCTATGCTTTCAATGCAATTCCAGTCTACCTCCTGAAATCGGTTTCCTGCAATTCTGCCCCGCTTTCAAGTCCTCTTGGCAGCCTTACTTCAGTATATTTTTGGACGATAGTTGTCATTTATAACTCTGCAGGTTTGTGAATTACAGTGCCCCTGAGCTCCTTTCTTCAACTCGTTTTCTTGTGAGCTGGCCGCAACACCGCAGGATGGCTTCAGGCCCTAATCTGGTTCCGGCACGGCACGCTGAGCCTTTGGTTCTTTCCTCTTCCTGGTGGGAAATGGGAGTTAAATTTGCCCGTCCAGACACCTCCAGCTAGTCTCTCATTGGTTCTCGCTATTCCTGTTCATCTTCCGCAGAAATTTCAAACTGGGCCAAACAGGAGGTTAAAGGGACTGACTCTCCAAGTCGGGAGAGTGTTAGTAAAGCGTCTGGAATGTTGCACCCGAGTACCAGGGTACGAAAACTGAGACATATTTGAACACGTCTCCCGATCACATGGTTGATCATACTCTAGGTTCCACATGCATGTTTTAGCTGAAGGAAGAATACCTTAAACCTGGGTAGTTGAAACCCGTGGAATGGGTACCATGCAATATGACTTCAAAGGGTCTTCATTTGCTCACCGAACCTCTCCAATCCTATCACTGCTGCGTTTATGTCCCTGTACACATGCTTGATTCTCTTTCGGAGACATAGCAATCCATAGGTTTTAAGATACTTAAGAGTCAGGTACATTCTTAGGCGTTTAATATGGGGTGTTGAGTCCATTTCGTTGAGCAAGGAGTAGCTCTTGTCTATTCCATATTTGGCTTAAGGAACTTTATCTGTGCTCATTTCAATCTCTGGTTTTATGCAGCACCCCAACTCACCTTTCCCCTTAAACAAGCATAAGTTGGTTTTCTAAATTTGAGACCCTGTTCTGTTCTGTAATTCAGTTCCTGTGTAGCCAAGTTTACATTCCGTGTATTACTGATATCTTATGATGTTTCTTTTTCTGTGTGACTTATTTCAGTTAGAATCATCGTACCTGAATCCACTCATTGTGCTGCTACGGGCCTGATGACATAGATTTCACTGCTGAGTGATACTGCATTGTACGTAAGTACCACAAGTTCTTTATCCATTTTTCACTTTCTGTGATATTGAACTTGTACGGTAAACGAGGTTCTTGTAAACAGAGGCGTCCCAAACATTGGGGTGGCTGTATCTTTTTGATTTTAATTTCCCTAAGCTATAGGACCATAAGTGGAAGTGCCCTAGGCTCTGTTGCTTTGTTTTTTAGACGTTTCAGGAAACACCATACACTTCTCCCGAGTGTCTGTTGGCAATTTACATCCCGCCCATCAGCATAACAAGGCTCCCAGTTCTCCATGGCCTGTCCTGCCTTTCTGGATTTTACACTTTTTTCAGATGACCCTTTTGACCGGGGGGAAGTGAGACTTCATTGTAGTGCAGATTTCCTTTGCAAGCTTGCTTGGTTGGCCAAAAAGGGCGTATGCGTTTTTTCCTGAATATATTCAGGAAAAAACGCATACGCCCTTTTTGGCCAAGTGCATCATTGTGGACGTTCTGCCTCTTTTCCTATGCTTTCAATGCAATTCCAGTCTACCTCCTGAAATCGGTTTCCTGCAATTCTGCCCCGCTTTCAAGTCCTCTTGGCAGCCTTACTTCAGTATATTTTTGGACGATAGTTGTCATTTATAACTCTGCAGGTTTGTGAATTACAGTGCCCCTGAGCTCCTTTCTTCAACTCGCTTTCTTGTGAGCTGGCCGCAACACCGCAGGATGGCTTCAGGCCCTAATCTGGTTCCGGCACGGCACGCTGAGCCTTTGGTTATTTCCTCTTCCTGGTGGGAAATGAGAGTTAAATTTGCCCGTCCAGACACCTCCAGCTAGTCTCTCATTGGTTCTCGCTATTCCTGTTCATCTTCCGCAGAAATTGCAAACTGGGCCAAACAGGAGGTTAAAGGGACTGACTCTCCAAGTCGGGAGAGTGTTAGTAAAGCGTCTGGAATGTTGCACCCGAGTACCAGGGTACGAAAACTGAGACATATTTGAACACGTCTCCCGTTCACATGGTTGATCATACTCTAGGTTCCACATGCATGTTTTAGCTGAAGGAAGAATACCTTAAACCTGGGTAGTTGAAACCCGTGGAATGGGTACCATGCAATATGACTTCAAAGGGTCTTCATTTGCTCACCGAACCTCTCCAATCCTATCACTGCTGCGTTTATGTCCCTGTACACATGCTTGATTCTCTTTCAGAGACATAGCAATCCATAGGTTTTAAGATACTTAAGAGTCAGGTACATTCTTAGGCGTTTAATATGCGGTGTTGAGTCCATTTCGTTGAGCAAGGAGTAGCTCTTGTCTATTCCATATTTGGCTTAAGGAACTTTATCTGTGCTCATTTCAATCTCTGGTTTTATGCAGCACCCCAACTCACCTTTACCCTTAAACAAGCATAAGTTGGTTTTCTAAATTTGAGACCCTGTTCTGTTCTGTAATTCAGTTCCTGTGTAGCCAAGTTTACATTCCGTGTATTATTGATATCTTATGATGTTTCTTTTTCTGTGTGACTTATTTCAGTTAGAATCATCGTACCTGAATCCACTCATTGTGCTGCTACGGGCCTGATGACATAGATTTCACTGCTGAGTGATACTGCATTGTACGTAAGTACCACAAGTTCTTTATCCATTTTTCACTTTCTGTGATATTGAACTTGTACGGTAAACGAGGTTCTTGTAAACAGAGGCGTCCCAAACATTGGGGTGGCTGTATCTTTTTGATTTTAATTTCCCTAAGCTATAGGACCATAAGTGGAAGTGCCCTAGGCTCTGTTGCTTTGTTTTTTAGACGTTTCAGGAAACACCATACACTTCTCCCGAGTGTCTGTTGGCAATGTACATCCCGCCCATCAGCATAACAAGGCTCCCAGTTCTCCATGGCCTGTCCTGCCTTTCTGGATTTTACACTTTTTTCAGATGGCCCTTTTGACCGGGGGGAAGTGAGACTTCATTGTAGTGCAGATTTCCTTTGCAAGCTTGCTTGGTTGGCCAAAAAGGGCGTATGCGTTTTTTCCTGAATATATTCAGGAAAAAACGCATACGCCCTTTTTGGCCAAGTGCATCATTGTGGACGTTCTGCCTCTTTTCCTATGCTTTCAATGCAATTCCAGTCTACCTCCTGAAATCGGTTTCCTGCAATTCTGCCCCGCTTTCAAGTCCTCTTGGCAGCCTTACTTCAGTATATTTTTGGACGATAGTTGTCATTTATAACTCTGCAGGTTTGTGAATTACAGTGCCCCTGAGCTCCTTTCTTCAACTCGCTTTCTTGTGAGCTGGCCGCAACACCGCAGGATGGCTTCAGGCCCTAATCTGGTTCCGGCACGGCACGCTGAGCCTTTGGTTATTTCCTCTTCCTGGTGGGAAATGAGAGTTAAATTTGCCCGTCCAGACACCTCCAGCTAGTCTCTCATTGGTTCTCGCTATTCCTGTTCATCTTCCGCAGAAATTGCAAACTGGGCCAAACAGGAGGTTAAAGGGACTGACTCTCCAAGTCGGGAGAGTGTTAGTAAAGCGTCTGGAATGTTGCACCCGAGTACCAGGGTACGAAAACTGAGACATATTTGAACACGTCTCCCGATCACATGGTTGATCATACTCTAGGTTCCACATGCATGTTTTAGCTGAAGGAAGAATACCTTAAACCTGGGTAGTTGAAACCCATGGAATGGGTACCATGCAATATGACTTCAAAGGGTCTTCATTTGCTCACCGAACCTCTCCAATCCTATCACTGCTGCGTTTATGTCCCTGTACACATGCTTGATTCTCTTTCAGAGACATAGCAATCCATAGGTTTTAAGATACTTAAGAGTCAGGTACATTCTTAGGCGTTTAATATGCGGTGTTGAGTCCATTTCGTTGAGCAAGGAGTAGCTCTTGTCTATTCCATATTTGGCTTAAGGAACTTTATCTGTGCTCATTTCAATCTCTGGTTTTATGCAGCACCCCAACTCACCTTTCCCCTTAAACAAGCATAAGTTGGTTTTCTAAATTTGAGACCCTGTTCTGTTCTGTAATTCAGTTCCTGTGTAGCCAAGTTTACATTCCGTGTATTACTGATATCTTATGATGTTTCTTTTTCTGTGTGACTTATTTCAGTTAGAATCATCGTACCTGAATCCACTCATTGTGCTGCTACGGGCCTGATGACATAGATTTCACTGCTGAGTGATACTGCATTGTACGTAAGTACCACAAGTTCTTTATCCATTTTTCACTTTCTGTGATATTGAACTTGTACGGTAAACGAGGTTCTTGTAAACAGAGGCGTCCCAAACATTGGGGTGGCTGTATCTTTTTGATTTTAATTTCCCTAAGCTATAGGACCATAAGTGGAAGTGCCCTAGGCTCTGTTGCTTTGTTTTTTAGACGTTTCAGGAAACACCATACACTTCTCCCCAGTGTCTGTTGGCAATTTACATCCCGCCCATCAGCATAACAAGGCTCCCAGTTCTCCATGGCCTGTCCTGCCTTTCTGGATTTTACACTTTTTTCAGATGGCCCTTTTGACCGGGGGGAAGTGAGACTTCATTGTAGTGCAGATTTCCTTTGCAAGCTTGCTTGGTTGGCCAAAAAGGGCGTATGCGTTTTTTCCTGAATATATTCAGGAAAAAACGCATACGCCCTTTTTGGCCAAGTGCATCATTGTGGACGTTCTGCCTCTTTTCCTATGCTTTCAATGCAATTCCAGTCTACCTCCTGAAATCGGTTTCCTGCAATTCTGCCCCGCTTTCAAGTCCTCTTGGCAGCCTTACTTCAGTATATTTTTGGACGATAGTTGTCATTTATAACTCTGCAGGTTTGTGAATTACAGTGCCCCTGAGCTCCTTTCTTCAACTCGCTTTCTTGTGAGCTGGCCGCAACACCGCAGGATGGCTTCAGGCCCTAATCTGGTTCCGGCACGGCACGCTGAGCCTTTGGTTATTTCCTCTTCCTGGTGGGAAATGAGAGTTAAATTTGCCCGTCCAGACACCTCCAGCTAGTCTCTCATTGGTTCTCGCTATTCCTGTTCATCTTCCGCAGAAATTGCAAACTGGGCCAAACAGGAGGTTAAAGGGACTGACTCTCCAAGTCGGGAGAGTGTTAGTAAAGCGTCTGGAATGTTGCACCCGAGTACCAGGGTACGAAAACTGAGACATATTTGAACACGTCTCCCGTTCACATGGTTGATCATACTCTAGGTTCCACATGCATGTTTTAGCTGAAGGAAGAATACCTTAAACCTGGGTAGTTGAAACCCGTGGAATGGGTACCATGCAATATGACTTCAAAGGGTCTTCATTTGCTCACCGAACCTCTCCAATCCTATCACTGCTGCGTTTATGTCCCTGTACACATGCTTGATTCTCTTTCAGAGACATAGCAATCCATAGGTTTTAAGATACTTAAGAGTCAGGTACATTCTTAGGCGTTTAATATGCGGTGTTGAGTCCATTTCGTTGAGCAAGGAGTAGCTCTTGTCTATTCCATATTTGGCTTAAGGAACTTTATCTGTGCTCATTTCAATCTCTGGTTTTATGCAGCACCCCAACTCACCTTTACCCTTAAACAAGCATAAGTTGGTTTTCTAAATTTGAGACCCTGTT
The DNA here is from genome assembly GCF_963455315.2 of Globicephala melas. Lineage (NCBI taxonomy): Eukaryota > Metazoa > Chordata > Mammalia > Artiodactyla > Delphinidae > Globicephala > Globicephala melas. The sequence continues at coordinate 241,769 of NW_027207367.1, read as the reverse complement.
CTGTTCTGTAATTCAGTTCCTGTGTAGCCAAGTTTACATTCCGTGTATTATTGATATCTTATGATGTTTCTTTTTCTGTGTGACTTATTTCAGTTAGAATCATCGTACCTGAATCCACTCATTGTGCTGCTACGGGCCTGATGACATAGATTTCACTGCTGAGTGATACTGCATTGTACGTAAGTACCACAAGTTCTTTATCCATTTTTCACTTTCTGTGATATTGAACTTGTACGGTAAACGAGGTTCTTGTAAACAGAGGCGTCCCAAACATTGGGGTGGCTGTATCTTTTTGATTTTAATTTCCCTAAGCTATAGGACCATAAGTGGAAGTGCCCTAGGCTCTGTTGCTTTGTTTTTTAGACGTTTCAGGAAACACCATACACTTCTCCCGAGTGTCTGTTGGCAATTTACATCCCGCCCATCAGCATAACAAGGCTCCCAGTTCTCCATGGCCTGTCCTGCCTTTCTGGATTTTACACTTTTTTCAGATGGCCCTTTTGACCGGGGGGAAGTGAGACTTCATTGTAGTGCAGATTTCCTTTGCAAGCTTGCTTGGTTGGCCAAAAAGGGCGTATGCGTTTTTTCCTGAATATAGTCAGGAAAAAACGCATACGCCCTTTTTGGCCAAGTGCATCATTGTGGACGTTCTGCCTCTTTTCCTATGCTTTCAATGCAATTCCAGTCTACCTCCTGAAATTGGTTTCCTGCAATTCTGCCCCGCTTTCAAGTCCTCTTGGCAGCCTTACTTCAGTATATTTTTGGACGATAGTTGTCATTTATAACTCTGCAGGTTTGTGAATTACAGTGCCCCTGAGCTCCTTTCTTCAACTCGCTTTCTTGTGAGCTGGCCGCAACACCGCAGGATGGCTTCAGGCCCTAATCTGGTTCCGGCACGGCACGCTGAGCCTTTGGTTATTTCCTCTTCCTGGTGGGAAATGAGAGTTAAATTTGCCCGTCCAGACACCTCCAGCTAGTCTCTCATTGGTTCTCGCTATTCCTGTTCATCTTCCGCAGAAATTGCAAACTGGGCCAAACAGGAGGTTAAAGGGACTGACTCTCCAAGTCGGGAGAGTGTTAGTAAAGCGTCTGGAATGTTGCACCCGAGTACCAGGGTACGAAAACTGAGACATATTTGAACACGTCTCCCGATCACATGGTTGATCATACTCTAGGTTCCACATGCATGTTTTAGCTGAAGGAAGAATACCTTAAACCTGGGTAGTTGAAACCCATGGAATGGGTACCATGCAATATGACTTCAAAGGGTCTTCATTTGCTCACCGAACCTCTCCAATCCTATCACTGCTGCGTTTATGTCCCTGTACACATGCTTGATTCTCTTTCAGAGACATAGCAATCCATAGGTTTTAAGATACTTAAGAGTCAGGTACATTCTTAGGCGTTTAATATGCGGTGTTGAGTCCATTTCGTTGAGCAAGGAGTAGCTCTTGTCTATTCCATATTTGGCTTAAGGAACTTTATCTGTGCTCATTTCAATCTCTGGTTTTATGCAGCACCCCAACTCACCTTTCCCCTTAAACAAGCATAAGTTGGTTTTCTAAATTTGAGACCCTGTTCTGTTCTGTAATTCAGTTCCTGTGTAGCCAAGTTTACATTCCGTGTATTACTGATATCTTATGATGTTTCTTTTTCTGTGTGACTTATTTCAGTTAGAATCATCGTACCTGAATCCACTCATTGTGCTGCTACGGGCCTGATGACATAGATTTCACTGCTGAGTGATACTGCATTGTACGTAAGTACCACAAGTTCTTTATCCATTTTTCACTTTCTGTGATATTGAACTTGTACGGTAAACGAGGTTCTTGTAAACAGAGGCGTCCCAAACATTGGGGTGGCTGTATCTTTTTGATTTTAATTTCCCTAAGCTATAGGACCATAAGTGGAAGTGCCCTAGGCTCTGTTGCTTTGTTTTTTAGACGTTTCAGGAAACACCATACACTTCTCCCGAGTGTCTGTTGGCAATTTACATCCCGCCCATCAGCATAACAAGGCTCCCAGTTCTCCATGGCCTGTCCTGCCTTTCTGGATTTTACACTTTTTTCAGATGACCCTTTTGACCGGGGGGAAGTGAGACTTCATTGTAGTGCAGATTTCCTTTGCAAGCTTGCTTGGTTGGCCAAAAAGGGCGTATGCGTTTTTTCCTGAATATATTCAGGAAAAAACGCATACGCCCTTTTTGGCCAAGTGCATCATTGTGGACGTTCTGCCTCTTTTCCTATGCTTTCAATGCAATTCCAGTCTACCTCCTGAAATCGGTTTCCTGCAATTCTGCCCCGCTTTCAAGTCCTCTTGGCAGCCTTACTTCAGTATATTTTTGGACGATAGTTGTCATTTATAACTCTGCAGGTTTGTGAATTACAGTGCCCCTGAGCTCCTTTCTTCAACTCGCTTTCTTGTGAGCTGGCCGCAACACCGCAGGATGGCTTCAGGCCCTAATCTGGTTCCGGCACGGCACGCTGAGCCTTTGGTTATTTCCTCTTCCTGGTGGGAAATGAGAGTTAAATTTGCCCGTCCAGACACCTCCAGCTAGTCTCTCATTGGTTCTCGCTATTCCTGTTCATCTTCCGCAGAAATTGCAAACTGGGCCAAACAGGAGGTTAAAGGGACTGACTCTCCAAGTCGGGAGAGTGTTAGTAAAGCGTCTGGAATGTTGCACCCGAGTACCAGGGTACGAAAACTGAGACATATTTGAACACGTCTCCCGTTCACATGGTTGATCATACTCTAGGTTCCACATGCATGTTTTAGCTGAAGGAAGAATACCTTAAACCTGGGTAGTTGAAACCCGTGGAATGGGTACCATGCAATATGACTTCAAAGGGTCTTCATTTGCTCACCGAACCTCTCCAATCCTATCACTGCTGCGTTTATGTCCCTGTACACATGCTTGATTCTCTTTCAGAGACATAGCAATCCATAGGTTTTAAGATACTTAAGAGTCAGGTACATTCTTAGGCGTTTAATATGCGGTGTTGAGTCCATTTCGTTGAGCAAGGAGTAGCTCTTGTCTATTCCATATTTGGCTTAAGGAACTTTATCTGTGCTCATTTCAATCTCTGGTTTTATGCAGCACCCCAACTCACCTTTACCCTTAAACAAGCATAAGTTGGTTTTCTAAATTTGAGACCCTGTTCTGTTCTGTAATTCAGTTCCTGTGTAGCCAAGTTTACATTCCGTGTATTATTGATATCTTATGATGTTTCTTTTTCTGTGTGACTTATTTCAGTTAGAATCATCGTACCTGAATCCACTCATTGTGCTGCTACGGGCCTGATGACATAGATTTCACTGCTGAGTGATACTGCATTGTACGTAAGTACCACAAGTTCTTTATCCATTTTTCACTTTCTGTGATATTGAACTTGTACGGTAAACGAGGTTCTTGTAAACAGGGGCGTCCCAAACATTGGGGTGGCTGTATCTTTTTGATTTTAATTTCCCTAAGCTATAGGACCATAAGTGGAAGTGCCCTAGGCTCTGTTGCTTTGTTTTTTAGATGTTTCAGGAAACACCATACACTTCTCCCGAGTGTCTGTTGGCAATTTACATCCCGCCCATCAGCATAACAAGGCTCCCAGTTCTCCATGGCCTGTCCTGCCTTTCTGGATTTTACACTTTTTTCAGATGGCCCTTTTGACCGGGGGGAAGTGAGACTTCATTGTAGTGCAGATTTCCTTTGCAAGCTTGCTTGGTTGGCCAAAAAGGGCGTATGCGTTTTTTCCTGAATATATTCAGGAAAAAACGCATACGCCCTTTTTGGCCAAGTGCATCATTGTGGACGTTCTGCCTCTTTTCCTATGCTTTCAATGCAATTCCAGTCTACCTCCTGAAATCGGTTTCCTGCAATTCTGCCCCGCTTTCAAGTCCTCTTGGCAGCCTTACTTCAGTATATTTTTGGACGATAGTTGTCATTTATAACTCTGCAGGTTTGTGAATTACAGTGCCCCTGAGCTCCTTTCTTCAACTCGCTTTCTTGTGAGCTGGCCGCAACACCGCAGGATGGCTTCAGGCCCTAATCTGGTTCCGGCACGGCACGCTGATTCTTTGGTTATTTCCTCTTCCTGGTGGGAAATGAGAGTTAAATTTGCCCGTCCAGACACCTCCAGCTAGTCTCTCATTGGTTCTCGCTATTCCTGTTCATCTTCCGCAGAAATTGCAAACTGGGCCAAACATGAGGTTAAAGGGACTGACTCTCCAAGTCGGGAGAGTGTTAGTAAAGCGTCTGGAATGTTGCACCCGAGTACCAGGGTACGAAAACTGAGACATATTTGAACACGTCTCCCGATCACATGGTTGATCATACTCTAGGTTCCACATGCATGTTTTAGCTGAAGGAAGAATACCTTAAACCTGGGTAGTTGAAACCCATGGAATGGGTACCATGCAATATGACTTCAAAGGGTCTTCATTTGCTCACCGAACCTCTCCAATCCTATCACTGCTGCGTTTATGTCCCTGTACACATGCTTGATTCTCTTTCAGAGACATAGCAATCCATAGGTTTTAAGATACTTAAGAGTCAGGTACATTCTTAGGCGTTTAATATGCGGTGTTGAGTCCATTTCGTTGAGCAAGGAGTAGCTCTTGTCTATTCCATATTTGGCTTAAGGAACTTTATCTGTGCTCATTTCAATCTCTGGTTTTATTCAGCACCCCAACTCACCTTTCCCCTTAAACAAGCATAAGTTGGTTTTCTAAATTTGAGACCCTGTTCTGTTCTGTAATTCAGTTCCTGTGTAGCCAAGTTTACATTCCGTGTATTACTGATATCTTATGATGTTTCTTTTTCTGTGTGACTTATTTCAGTTAGAATCATCGTACCTGAATCCACTCATTGTGCTGCTACGGGCCTGATGACATAGATTTCACTGCTGAGTGATACTGCATTGTACGTAAGTACCACAAGTTCTTTATCCATTTTTCACTTTCTGTGATATTGAACTTGTACGGTAAACGAGGTTCTTGTAAACAGAGGCGTCCCAAACATTGGGGTGGCTGTATCTTTTTGATTTTAATTTCCCTAAGCTATAGGACCATAAGTGGAAGTGCCCTAGGCTCTGTTGCTTTGTTTTTTAGATGTTTCAGGAAACACCATACACTTCTCCCGAGTGTCTGTTGGCAATTTACATCCCGCCCATCAGCATAACAAGGCTCCCAGTTCTCCATGGCCTGTCCTGCCTTTCTGGATTTTACACTTTTTTCAGATGGCCCTTTTGACCGGGGGGAAGTGAGACTTCATTGTAGTGCAGATTTCCTTTGCAAGCTTGCTTGGTTGGCCAAAAAGGGCGTATGCGTTTTTTCCTGACTATATTCAGGAAAAAACGCATACGCCCTTTTTGGCCAAGTGCATCATTGTGGACGTTCTGCCTCTTTTCCTATGCTTTCGATGCAATTCCAGTCTACCTCCTGAAATCGGTTTCCTGCAATTCTGCCCCGCTTTCAAGTCCTCTTGGCAGCCTTACTTCAGTATATTTTTGGACGATAGTTGTCATTTATAACTCTGCAGGTTTGTGAATTACAGTGCCCCTGAGCTCCTTTCTTCAACTCGTTTTCTTGTGAGCTGGCCGCAACACCGCAGGATGGCTTCAGGCCCTAATCTGGTTCCGGCACGGCACGCTGAGCCTTTGGTTATTTCCTCTTCCTGGTGGGAAATGAGAGTTAAATTTGCCCGTCCAGACACCTCCAGCTAGTCTCTCATTGGTTCTCGCTATTCCTGTTCATCTTCCGCAGAAATTGCAAACTGGGCCAAACAGGAGGTTAAAGGGACTGACTCTCCAAGTCGGGAGAGTGTTAGTAAAGCGTCTGGAATGTTGCACCCGAGTACCAGGGTACGAAAACTGAGACATATTTGAACACGTCTCCCGATCACATGGTTGATCATACTCTAGGTTCCACATGCATGTTTTAGCTGAAGGAAGAATACCTTAAACCTGGGTAGTTGAAACCCGTGGAATGGGTACCATGCAATATGACTTCAAAGGGTCTTCATTTGCTCACCGAACCTCTCCAATCCTATCACTGCTGCGTTTACGTCCCTGTACACATGCTTGATTCTCTTTCGGAGACATAGCAATCCATAGGTTTTAAGATACTTAAGAGTCAGGTACACTCTTAGGCGTTTAATATGCGGTGTTGAGTCCATTTCGTTGAGCAAGGAGTAGCTCTTGTCTATTCCATATTTGGCTTAAGGAACTTTATCTGTGCTCATTTCAATCTCTGGTTTTATGCAGCACCCCAACTCACCTTTCCCCTTAAACAAGCATAAGTTGGTTTTCTAAATTTGAGACCCTGTTCTGTTCTGTAATTCAGTTCCTGTGTAGCCAAGTTTACATTCCGTGTATTACTGATATCTTATGATGTTTCTTTTTCTGTGTGACTTATTTCAGTTAGAATCATCGTACCTGAATCCACTCATTGTGCTGCTACGGGCCTGATGACATAGATTTCACTGCTGAGTGATACTGCATTGTACGTAAGTACCACAAGTTCTTTATCCATTTTTCACTTTCTGTGATATTGAACTTGTACGGTAAACGAGGTTCTTGTAAACAGAGGCGTCCCAAACATTGGGGTGGCTGTATCTTTTTGATTTTAATTTCCCTAAGCTATAGGACCATAAGTGGAAGTGCCCTAGGCTCTGTTGCTTTGTTTTTTAGATGTTTCAGGAAACACCATACACTTCTCCCGAGTGTCTGTTGGCAATGTACATCCCGCCCATCAGCATAACAAGGCTCCCAGTTCTCCATGGCCTGTCCTGCCTTTCTGGATTTTACACTTTTTTCAGATGGCCCTTTTGACCGGGGGGAAGTGAGACTTCATTGTAGTGCAGATTTCCTTTGCAAGCTTGCTTGGTTGGCCAAAAAGGGCGTATGCGTTTTTTCCTGACTATATTCAGGAAAAAACGCATACGCCCTTTTTGGCCAAGTGCATCATTGTGGACGTTCTGCCTCTTTTCCTATGCTTTCGATGCAATTCCAGTCTACCTCCTGAAATCGGTTTCCTGCAATTCTGCCCCGCTTTCAAGTCCTCTTGGCAGCCTTACTTCAGTATATTTTTGGACGATAGTTGTCATTTATAACTCTGCAGGTTTGTGAATTACAGTGCCCCTGAGCTCCTTTCTTCAACTCGTTTTCTTGTGAGCTGGCCGCAACACCGCAGGATGGCTTCAGGCCCTAATCTGGTTCCGGCACGGCACGCTGAGCCTTTGGTTATTTCCTCTTCCTGGTGGGAAATGAGAGTTAAATTTGCCCGTCCAGACACCTCCAGCTAGTCTCTCATTGGTTCTCGCTATTCCTGTTCATCTTCCGCAGAAATTGCAAACTGGGCCAAACAGGAGGTTAAAGGGACTGACTCTCCAAGTCGGGAGAGTGTTAGTAAAGCGTCTGGAATGTTGCACCCGAGTACCAGGGTACGAAAACTGAGACATATTTGAACACGTCTCCCGATCACATGGTTGATCATACTCTAGGTTCCACATGCATGTTTTAGCTGAAGGAAGAATACCTTAAACCTGGGTAGTTGAAACCCGTGGAATGGGTACCATGCAATATGACTTCAAAGGGTCTTCATTTGCTCACCGAACCTCTCCAATCCTATCACTGCTGCGTTTACGTCCCTGTACACATGCTTGATTCTCTTTCGGAGACATAGCAATCCATAGGTTTTAAGATACTTAAGAGTCAGGTACACTCTTAGGCGTTTAATATGCGGTGTTGAGTCCATTTCGTTGAGCAAGGAGTAGCTCTTGTCTATTCCATATTTGGCTTAAGGAACTTTATCTGTGCTCATTTCAATCTCTGGTTTTATGCAGCACCCCAACTCACCTTTCCCCTTAAACAAGCATAAGTTGGTTTTCTAAATTTGAGACCCTGTTCTGTTCTGTAATTCAGTTCCTGTGTAGCCAAGTTTACATTCCGTGTATTACTGATATCTTATGATGTTTCTTTTTCTGTGTGACTTATTTCAGTTAGAATCATCGTACCTGAATCCACTCATTGTGCTGCTACGGGCCTGATGACATAGATTTCACTGCTGAGTGATACTGCATTGTACGTAAGTACCACAAGTTCTTTATCCATTTTTCACTTTCTGTGATATTGAACTTGTACGGTAAACGAGGTTCTTGTAAACAGAGGCGTCCCAAACATTGGGGTGGCTGTATCTTTTTGATTTTAATTTCCCTAAGCTATAGGACCATAAGTGGAAGTGCCCTAGGCTCTGTTGCTTTGTTTTTTAGATGTTTCAGGAAACACCATACACTTCTCCCGAGTGTCTGTTGGCAATTTACATACCGCCCATCAGCATAACAAGGCTCCCAGTTCTCCATGGCCTGTCCTGCCTTTCTGGATTTTACACTTTTTTCAGATGGCCCTTTTGACCGGGGGGAAGTGAGACTTCATTGTAGTGCAGATTTCCTTTGCAAGCTTGCTTGGTTGGCCAAAAAGGGCGTATGCGTTTTTTCCTGAATATATTCAGGAAAAAACGCATACGCCCTTTTTGGCCAAGTGCATCATTGTGGACGTTCTGCCTCTTTTCCTATGCTTTCAATGCAATTCCAGTCTACCTCCTGAAATCGGTTTCCTGCAATTCTGCCCCGCTTTCAAGTCCTCTTGGCAGCCTTACTTCAGTATATTTTTGGACGATAGTTGTCATTTATAACTCTGCAGGTTTGTGAATTACAGTGCCCCTGAGCTCCTTTCTTCAACTCGTTTTCTTGTGAGCTGGCCGCAACACCGCAGGATGGCTTCAGGCCCTAATCTGGTTCCGGCACGGCACGCTGAGCCTTTGGTTATTTCCTCTTCCTGGTGGGAAATGAGAGTTAAATTTGCCCGTCCAGACACCTCCAGCTAGTCTCTCATTGGTTCTCGCTATTCCTGTTCATCTTCCGCAGAAATTGCAAACTGGGCCAAACAGGAGGTTAAAGGGACTGACTCTCCAAGTCGGGAGAGTGTTAGTAAAGCGTCTGGAATGTTGCACCCGAGTACCAGGGTACGAAAACTGAGACATATTTGAACACGTCTCCCGATCACATGGTTGATCATACTCTAGGTTCCACATGCATGTTTTAGCTGAAGGAAGAATACCTTAAACCTGGGTAGTTGAAACCCGTGGAATGGGTACCATGCAATATGACTTCAAAGGGTCTTCATTTGCTCACCGAACCTCTCCAATCCTATCACTGCTGCGTTTACGTCCCTGTACACATGCTTGATTCTCTTTCGGAGACATAGCAATCCATAGGTTTTAAGATACTTAAGAGTCAGGTACATTTTTAGGCGTTTAATATGCAGTGTTGAGTCCATTTCGTTGAGCAAGGAGTAGCTCTTGTCTATTCCATATTTGGCTTAAGGAACTTTATCTGTGCTCATTTCAATCTCTGGTTTTATGCAGCACCCCAACTCACCTTTACCCTTAAACAAGCATAAGGTGGTTTTCTAAATTTGAGACCCTGTTCTGTTCTGTAATTCAGTTCCTGTGTAGCCAAGTTTACATTCCGTGTATTACTGATATCTTATGATGTTTCTTTTTCTGTGTGACTTATTTCAGTTAGAATCATCGTACCTGAATCCACTCATTCTGCTGCTACGGGCCTGATGACATAGATTTCACTGCTGAGTGATACTGCATTGTACGTAAGTACCACAAGTTCTTTATCCATTTTTCACTTTCTGTGATATTGAACTTGTACGGTAAACGAGGTTCTTGTAAACAGAGGCGTCCCAAACATTGGGGTGGCTGTATCTTTTTGATTTTAATTTCCCTAAGCTATAGGACCATAAGTGGAAGTGCCCTAGGCTCTGTTGCTTTGTTTTTTAGATGTTTCAGGAAACACCATACACTTCTCCCGAGTGTCTGTTGGCAATTTACATCCCGCCCATCAGCATAACAAGGCTCCCAGTTCTCCATGGCCTGTCCTGCCTTTCTGGATTTTACACTTTTTTCAGATGGCCCTTTTGACCGGGGGGAAGTGAGACTTCATTGTAGTGCAGATTTCCTTTGCAAGCTTGCTTGGTTGGCCAAAAAGGGCGTATGCGTTTTTTCCTGAATATATTCAGGAAAAAACGCATACGCCCTTTTTGGCCAAGTGCATCATTGTGGACGTTCTGCCTCTTTTCCTATGCTTTCAATGCAATTCCAGTCTACCTCCTGAAATCGGTTTCCTGCAATTCTGCCCCGCTTTCAAGTCCTCTTGGCAGCCTTACTTCAGTATATTTTTGGACGATAGTTGTCATTTATAACTCTGCAGGTTTGTGAATTACAGTGCCCCTGAGCTCCTTTCTTCAACTCGCTTTCTTGTGAGCTGGCCGCAACACCGCAGGATGGCTTCAGGCCCTAATCTGGTTCCGGCACGGCACGCTGAGCCTTTGGTTATTTCCTCTTCCTGGTGGGAAATGAGAGTTAAATTTGCCCGTCCAGACACCTCCAGCTAGTCTCTCATTGGTTCTCGCTATTCCTGTTCATCTTCCGCAGAAATTGCAAACTGGGCCAAACAGGAGGTTAAAGGGACTGACTCTCCAAGTCGGGAGAGTGTTAGTAAAGCGTCTGGAATGTTGCACCCGAGTACCAGGGTACGAAAACTGAGACATATTTGAACACGTCTCCCGATCACATGGTTGATCATACTCTAGGTTCCACATGCATGTTTTAGCTGAAGGAAGAATACCTTAAACCTGGGTAGTTGAAACCCGTGGAATGGGTACCATGCAATATGACTTCAAAGGGTCTTCATTTGCTCACCGAACCTCTCCAATCCTATCACTGCTGCGTTTACGTCCCTGTACACATGCTTGATTCTCTTTCGGAGACATAGCAATCCATAGGTTTTAAGATACTTAAGAGTCAGGTACACTCTTAGGCGTTTAATATGCGGTGTTGAGTCCATTTCGTTGAGCAAGGAGTAGCTCTTGTCTATTCCATATTTGGCTTAAGGAACTTTATCTGTGCTCATTTCAATCTCTGGTTTTATGCAGCACCCCAACTCACCTTTCCCCTTAAACAAGCATAAGTTGGTTTTCTAAATTTGAGACCCTGTTCTGTTCTGTAATTCAGTTCCTGTGTAGCCAAGTTTACATTCCGTGTATTACTGATATCTTATGATGTTTCTTTTTCTGTGTGACTTATTTCAGTTAGAATCATCGTACCTGAATCCACTCATTGTGCTGCTACGGGCCTGATGACATAGATTTCACTGCTGAGTGATACTGCATTGTACGTAAGTACCACAAGTTCTTTATCCATTTTTCACTTTCTGTGATATTGAACTTGTACGGTAAACGAGGTTCTTGTAAACAGAGGCGTCCCAAACATTGGGGTGGCTGTATCTTTTTGATTTTAATTTCCCTAAGCTATAGGACCATAAGTGGAAGTGCCCTAGGCTCTGTTGCTTTGTTTTTTAGATGTTTCAGGAAACACCATACACTTCTCCCGAGTGTCTGTTGGCAATTTACATCCCGCCCATCAGCATAACAAGGCTCCCAGTTCTCCATGGCCTGTGCTGCCTTTCTGGATTTTACACTTTTTTCAGATGGCCCTTTTGACCGGGGGGAAGTGAGACTTCATTGTAGTGCAGATTTCCTTTGCAAGCTTGCTTGGTTGGCCAAAAAGGGCGTATGCGTTTTTTCCTGAATATATTCAGGAAAAAACGCATACGCCCTTTTTGGCCAAGTGCATCATTGTGGACGTTCTGCCTCTTTTCCTATGCTTTCAATGCAATTCCAGTCTACCTCCTGAAATCGGTTTCCTGCAATTCTGCCCCGCTTTCAAGTCCTCTTGGCAGCCTTACTTCAGTATATTTTTGGACGATAGTTGTCATTTATAACTCTGCAGGTTTGTGAATTACAGTGCCCCTGAGCTCCTTTCTTCAACTCGTTTTCTTGTGAGCTGGCCGCAACACCGCAGGATGGCTTCAGGCCCTAATCTGGTTCCGGCACGGCACGCTGAGCCTTTGGTTATTTCCTCTTCCTGGTGGGAAATGAGAGTTAAATTTGCCCGTCCAGACACCTCCAGCTAGTCTCTCATTGGTTCTCGCTATTCCTGTTCATCTTCCGCAGAAATTGCAAACTGGGCCAAACAGGAGGTTAAAGGGACTGACTCTCCAAGTCGGGAGAGTGTTAGTAAAGCGTCTGGAATGTTGCACCCGAGTACCAGGGTACGAAAACTGAGACATATTTGAACACGTCTCCCGATCACATGGTTGATCATACTCTAGGTTCCACATGCATGTTTTAGCTGAAGGAAGAATACCTTAAACCTGGGTAGTTGAAACCCGTGGAATGGGTACCATGCAATATGACTTCAAAGGGTCTTCATTTGCTCACCGAACCTCTCCAATCCTATCACTGCTGCGTTTACGTCCCTGTACACATGCTTGATTCTCTTTCGGAGACATAGCAATCCATAGGTTTTAAGATACTTAAGAGTCAGGTACATTTTTAGGCGTTTAATATGCAGTGTTGAGTCCATTTCGTTGAGCAAGGAGTAGCTCTTGTCTATTCCATATTTGGCTTAAGGAACTTTATCTGTGCTCATTTCAATCTCTGGTTTTATGCAGCACCCCAACTCACCTTTACCCTTAAACAAGCATAAGGTGGTTTTCTAAATTTGAGACCCTGTTCTGTTCTGTAATTCAGTTCCTGTGTAGCCAAGTTTACATTCCGTGTATTACTGATATCTTATGATGTTTCTTTTTCTGTGTGACTTATTTCAGTTAGAATCATCGTACCTGAATCCACTCATTGTGCTGCTACGGGCCTGATGACATAGATTTCACTGCTGAGTGATACTGCATTGTACGTAAGTACCACAAGTTCTTTATCCATTTTTCACTTTCTGTGATATTGAACTTGTACGGTAAACGAGGTTCTTGTAAACAGAGGCGTCCCAAACATTGGGGTGGCTGTATCTTTTTGATTTTAATTTCCCTAAGCTATAGGACCATAAGTGGAAGTGCCCTAGGCTCTGTTGCTTTGTTTTTTAGATGTTTCAGGAAACACCATACACTTCTCCCGAGTGTCTGTTGGCAATTTACATCCCGCCCATCAGCATAACAAGGCTCCCAGTTCTCCATGGCCTGTCCTGCCTTTCTGGATTTTACACTTTTTTCAGATGGCCCTTTTGACCGGGGGGAAGTGAGACTTCATTGTAGTGCAGATTTCCTTTGCAAGCTTGCTTGGTTGGCCAAAAAGGGCGTATGCGTTTTTTCCTGAATATATTCAGGAAAAAACGCATACGCCCTTTTTGGCCAAGTGCATCATTGTGGACGTTCTGCCTCTTTTCCTATGCTTTCAATGCAATTCCAGTCTACCTCCTGAAATCGGTTTCCTGCAATTCTGCCCCGCTTTCAAGTCCTCTTGGCAGCCTTACTTCAGTATATTTTTGGACGATAGTTGTCATTTATAACTCTGCAGGTTTGTGAATTACAGTGCCCCTGAGCTCCTTTCTTCAACTCGCTTTCTTGTGAGCTGGCCGCAACACCGCAGGATGGGTTCAGGCCCTAATCTGGTTCCGGCACGGCATGCTGAGCCTTTGGTTATTTCCTCTTCCTGGTGGGAAATGAGAGTTAAATTTGCCCGTCCAGACACCTCCAGCTAGTCTCTCATTGGTTCTCGCTATTCCTGTTCATCTTCCGCAGAAATTGCAAACTGGGCCAAACAGGAGGTTAAAGGGACTGACTCTCCAAGTCGGGAGAGTGTTAGTAAAGCGTCTGGAATGTTGCACCCGAGTACCAGGGTACGAAAACTGAGACATATTTGAACACGTCTCCCGATCACATGGTTGATCATACTCTAGGTTCCACATGCATGTTTTAGCTGAAGGAAGAATACCTTAAACCTGGGTAGTTGAAACCCGTGGAATGGGTACCATGCAATATGACTTCAAAGGGTCTTCATTAGCTCACCGAACCTCTCCAATCCTATCACTGCTGCGTTTATGTCCCTGTACACATGCTTGATTCTCTTTCGGAGACATAGCAATCCATAGGTTTTAAGATACTTAAGAGTCAGGTACATTCTTAGGCGTTTAATATGCGGTGTTGAGTCCATTTCGTTGAGCAAGGAGTAGCTCTTGTCTATTCCATATTTGGCTTAAGGAACTTTATCTGTGCTCATTTCAATCTCTGGTTTTATGCAGCACCCCAACTCACCTTTACCCTTAAACAAGCATAAGGTGGTTTTCTAAATTTGAGACCCTGTTCTGTTCTGTAATTCAGTTCCTGTGTAGCCAAGTTTACATTCCGTGTATTACTGATATCTTATGATGTTTCTTTTTCTGTGTGACTTATTTCAGTTAGAATCATCGTACCTGAATCCACTCATTGTGCTGCTACGGGCCTGATGACATAGATTTCACTGCTGAGTGATACTGCATTGTACGTAAGTACCACAAGTTCTTTATCCATTTTTCACTTTCTGTGATATTGAACTTGTACGGTAAACGAGGTTCTTGTAAACAGAGGCGTCCCAAACATTGGGGTGGCTGTATCTTTTTGATTTTAATTTCCCTAAGCTATAGGACCATAAGTGGAAGTGCCCTAGGCTCTGTTGCTTTGTTTTTTAGATGTTTCAGGAAACACCATACACTTCTCCCGAGTGTCTGTTGGCAATTTACATCCCGCCCATCAGCATAACAAGGCTCCCAGTTCTCCATGGCCTGTCCTGCCTTTCTGGATTTTACACTTTTTTCAGATGGCCCTTTTGACCGGGGGGAAGTGAGACTTCATTGTAGTGCAGATTTCCTTTGCAAGCTTGCTTGGTTGGCCAAAAAGGGCGTATGCGTTTTTTCCTGAATATATTCAGGAAAAAACGCATACGCCCTTTTTGGCCAAGTGCATCATTGTGGACGTTCTGCCTCTTTTCCTATGCTTTCAATGCAATTCCAGTCTACCTCCTGAAATCGGTTTCCTGCAATTCTGCCCCGCTTTCAAGTCCTCTTGGCAGCCTTACTTCAGTATATTTTTGGACGATAGTTGTCATTTATAACTCTGCAGGTTTGTGAATTACAGTGCCCCTGAGCTCCTTTCTTCAACTCGCTTTCTTGTGAGCTGGCCGCAACACCGCAGGATGGCTTCAGGCCCTAATCTGGTTCCGGCACGGCATGCTGAGCCTTTGGTTATTTCCTCTTCCTGGTGGGAAATGAGAGTTAAATTTGCCCGTCCAGACACCTCCAGCTAGTCTCTCATTGGTTCTCGCTATTCCTGTTCATCTTCCGCAGAAATTGCAAACTGGGCCAAACAGGAGGTTAAAGGGACTGACTCTCCAAGTCGGGAGAGTGTTAGTAAAGCGTCTGGAATGTTGCACCCGAGTACCAGGGTACGAAAACTGAGACATATTTGAACACGTCTCCCGATCACATGGTTGATCATACTCTAGGTTCCACATGCATGTTTTAGCTGAAGGAAGAATACCTTAAACCTGGGTAGTTGAAACCCGTGGAATGGGTACCATGCAATATGACTTCAAAGGGTCTTCATTTGCTCACCGAACCTCTCCAATCCTATCACTGCTGCGTTTATGTCCCTGTACACATGCTTGATTCTCTTTCGGAGACATAGCAATCCATAGGTTTTAAGATACTTAAGAGTCAGGTACATTCTTAGGCATTTAATATGCGGTGTTGAGTCCATTTCGTTGAGCAAGGAGTAGCTCTTGTCTATTCCATATTTGGCTTAAGGAACTTTATCTGTGCTCATTTCAATCTCTGGTTTTATGCAGCACCCCAACTCACCTTTCCCCTTAAACAAGCATAAGTTGGTTTTCTAAATTTGAGACCCTGTTCTGTTCTGTAATTCAGTTCCTGTGTAGCCAAGTTTACATTCCGTGTATTACTGATATCTTATGATGTTTCTTTTTCTGTGTGACTTATTTCAGTTAGAATCATCGTACCTGAATCCACTCATTGTGCTGCTACGGGCCTGATGACATAGATTTCACTGCTGAGTGATACTGCATTGTACGTAAGTACCACAAGTTCTTTATCCATTTTTCACTTTCTGTGATATTGAACTTGTACGGTAAACGAGGTTCTTGTAAACAGAGGCGTCCCAAACATTGGGGTGGCTGTATCTTTTTGATTTTAATTTCCCTAAGCTATAGGACCATAAGTGGAAGTGCCCTAGGCTCTGTTGCTTTGTTTTTTAGATGTTTCAGGAAACACCATACACTTCTCCCGAGTGTCTGTTGGCAATTTACATCCCGCCCATCAGCATAACAAGGCTCCCAGTTCTCCATGGCCTGTCCTGCCTTTCTGGATTTTACACTTTTTTCAGATGGCCCTTTTGACCGGGGGGAAGTGAGACTTCATTGTAGTGCAGATTTCCTTTGCAAGCTTGCTTGGTTGGCCAAAAAGGGCGTATGCGTTTTTTCCTGAATATATTCAGGAAAAAACGCATACGCCCTTTTTGGCCAAGTGCATCATTGTGGACGTTCTGCCTCTTTTCCTATGCTTTCAATGCAATTCCAGTCTACCTCCTGAAATCGGTTTCCTGCAATTCTGCCCCGCTTTCAAGTCCTCTTGGCAGCCTTACTTCAGTATATTTTTGGACGATAGTTGTCATTTATAACTCTGCAGGTTTGTGAATTACAGTGCCCCTGAGCTCCTTTCTTCAACTCGCTTTCTTGTGAGCTGGCCGCAACACCGCAGGATGGCTTCAGGCCCTAATCTGGTTCCGGCACGGCATGCTGAGCCTTTGGTTATTTCCTCTTCCTGGTGGGAAATGAGAGTTAAATTTGCCCGTCCAGACACCTCCAGCTAGTCTCTCATTGGTTCTCGCTATTCCTGTTCATCTTCCGCAGAAATTGCAAACTGGGCCAAACAGGAGGTTAAAGGGACTGACTCTCCAAGTCGGGAGAGTGTTAGTAAAGCGTCTGGAATGTTGCACCCGAGTACCAGGGTACGAAAACTGAGACATATTTGAACACGTCTCCCGATCACATGGTTGATCATACTCTAGGTTCCACATGCATGTTTTAGCTGAAGGAAGAATACCTTAAACCTGGGTAGTTGAAACCCGTGGAATGGGTACCATGCAATATGACTTCAAAGGGTCTTCATTAGCTCACCGAACCTCTCCAATCCTATCACTGCTGCGTTTATGTCCCTGTACACATGCTTGATTCTCTTTCGGAGACATAGCAATCCATAGGTTTTAAGATACTTAAGAGTCAGGTACATTCTTAGGCGTTTAATATGCGGTGTTGAGTCCATTTCGTTGAGCAAGGAGTAGCTCTTGTCTATTCCATATTTGGCTTAAGGAACTTTATCTGTGCTCATTTCAATCTCTGGTTTTATGCAGCACCCCAACTCACCTTTACCCTTAAACAAGCATAAGGTGGTTTTCTAAATTTGAGACCCTGTTCTGTTCTGTAATTCAGTTCCTGTGTAGCCAAGTTTACATTCCGTGTATTACTGATATCTTATGATGTTTCTTTTTCTGTGTGACTTATTTCAGTTAGAATCATCGTACCTGAATCCACTCATTGTGCTGCTACGGGCCTGATGACATAGATTTCACTGCTGAGTGATACTGCATTGTACGTAAGTACCACAAGTTCTTTATCCATTTTTCACTTTCTGTGATATTGAACTTGTACGGTAAACGAGGTTCTTGTAAACAGAGGCGTCCCAAACATTGGGGTGGCTGTATCTTTTTGATTTTAATTTCCCTAAGCTATAGGACCATAAGTGGAAGTGCCCTAGGCTCTGTTGCTTTGTTTTTTAGATGTTTCAGGAAACACCATACACTTCTCCCGAGTGTCTGTTGGCAATTTACATCCCGCCCATCAGCATAACAAGGCTCCCAGTTCTCCATGGCCTGTCCTGCCTTTCTGGATTTTACACTTTTTTCAGATGGCCCTTTTGACCGGGGGGAAGTGACACTTCATTGTAGTGCAGATTTCCTTTGCAAGCTTGCTTGGTTGGCCAAAAAGGGCGTATGCGTTTTTTCCTGAATATATTCAGGAAAAAACGCATACGCCCTTTTTGGCCAAGTGCATCATTGTGGACGTTCTGCCTCTTTTCCTATGCTTTAGATGCAATTCCAGTCTACCTCCTGAAATCGGTTTCCTGCAATTCTGCCCCGCTTTCAAGTCCTCTTGGCAGCCTTACTTCAGTATATTTTTGGACGATAGTTGTCATTTATAACTCTGCAGGTTTGTGAATTACAGTGCCCCTGAGCTCCTTTCTTCAACTCGCTTTCTTGTGAGCTGGCCGCAACACCGCAGGATGGCTTCAGGCCCTAATCTGGTTCCGGCACGGCACGCTGAGCCTTTGGTTATTTCCTCTTCCTGGTGGGAAATGAGAGTTAAATTTGCCCGTCCAGACACCTCCAGCTAGTCTCTCATTGGTTCTCGCTATTCCTGTTCATCTTCCGCAGAAATTGCAAACTGCGCCAAACAGGAGGTTAAAGGGACTGACTCTCCAAGTCGGGAGAGTGTTAGTAAAGCGTCTGGAATGTTGCACCCGAGTACCAGGGTACAAAAACTGAGACATATTTGAACACGTCTCCCGATCACATGGTTGATCATACTCTAGGTTCCACATGCATGTTTTAGCTGAAGGAAGAATACCTTAAACCTGGGTAGTTGAAACCCGTGGAATGGGTACCATGCAATATGACTTCAAAGGGTCTTCATTAGCTCACCGAACCTCTCCAATCCTATCACTGCTGCGTTTATGTCCCTGTACACATGCTTGATTCTCTTTCGGAGACATAGCAATCCATAGGTTTTAAGATACTTAAGAGTCAGGTACATTCTTAGGCGTTTAATATGCGGTGTTGAGTCCATTTCGTTGAGCAAGGAGTAGCTCTTGTCTATTCCATATTTGGCTTAAGGAACTTTATCTGTGCTCATTTCAATCTCTGGTTTTATGCAGCACCCCAACTCACCTTTCCCCTTAAACAAGCATAAGTTGGTTTTCTAAATTTGAGACCCTGTTCTGTTCTGTAATTCAGTTCCTGTGTAGCCAAGTTTACATTCCGTGTATTACTGATATCTTATGATGTTTCTTTTTCTGTGTGACTTATTTCAGTTAGAATCATCGTACCTGAATCCACTCATTGTGCTGCTACGGGCCTGATGACATAGATTTCACTGCTGAGTGATACTGCATTGTACGTAAGTACCACAAGTTCTTTATCCATTTTTCACTTTCTGTGATATTGAACTTGTACGGTAAACGAGGTTCTTGTAAACAGAGGCGTCCCAAACATTGGGGTGCTGTATCTTTTTGATTTTAATTTCCCTAAGCTATAGGACCATAAGTGGAAGTGCCCTAGGCTCTGTTGCTTTGTTTTTTAGATGTTTCAGGAAACACCATACACTTCTCCCGAGTGTCTGTTGGCAATTTACATCCCGCCCATCAGCATAACAAGGCTCCCAGTTCTCCATGGCCTGTCCTGCCTTTCTGGATTTTACACTTTTTTCAGATGGCCCTTTTGACCGGGGGGAAGTGAGACTTCATTGTAGTGCAGATTTCCTTTGCAAGCTTGCTTGGTTGGCCAAAAAGGGCGTATGCGTTTTTTCCTGAATATATTCAGGAAAAAACGCATACGCCCTTTTTGGCCAAGTGCATCATTGTGGACGTTCTGCCTCTTTTCCTATGCTTTCGATGCAATTCCAGTCTACCTCCTGAAATCGGTTTCCTGCAATTCTGCCCCGCTTTCAAGTCCTCTTGGCAGCCTTACTTCAGTATATTTTTGGACGATAGTTGTCATTTATAACTCTGCAGGTTTGTGAATTACAGTGCCCCTGAGCTCCTTTCTTCAACTCGCTTTCTTGTGAGCTGGCCGCAACACCGCAGGATGGCTTCAGGCCCTAATCTGGTTCCGGCACGGCACGCTGAGCCTTTGGTTATTTCCTCTTCCTGGTGGGAAATGAGAGTTAAATTTGCCCGTCCAGACACCTCCAGCTAGTCTCTCATTGGTTCTCGCTATTCCTGTTCATCTTCCGCAGAAATTGCAAACTGGGCCAAACAGGAGGTTAAAGGGACTGACTCTCCAAGTCGGGAGAGTGTTAGTAAAGCGTCTGGAATGTTGCACCCGAGTACCAGGGTACGAAAACTGAGACATATTTGAACACGTCTCCCGATCACATGGTTGATCATACTCTAGGTTCCACATGCATGTTTTAGCTGAAGGAAGAATACCTTAAACCTGGGTAGTTGAAACCCGTGGAATGGGTACCATGCAATATGACTTCAAAGGGTCTTCATTTGCTCACCGAACCTCTCCAATCCTATCACTGCTGCGTTTACGTCCCTGTACACATGCTTGATTCTCTTTCGGAGACATAGCAATCCATAGGTTTTAAGATACTTAAGAGTCAGGTACACTCTTAGGCGTTTAATATGCGGTGTTGAGTCCATTTCGTTGAGCAAGGAGTAGCTCTTGTCTATTCCATATTTGGCTTAAGGAACTTTATCTGTGCTCATTTCAATCTCTGGTTTTATGCAGCACCCCAACTCACCTTTCCCCTTAAACAAGCATAAGTTGGTTTTCTAAATTTGAGACCCTGTTCTGTTCTGTAATTCAGTTCCTGTGTAGCCAAGTTTACATTCCGTGTATTACTGATATCTTATGATGTTTCTTTTTCTGTGTGACTTATTTCAGTTAGAATCATCGTACCTGAATCCACTCATTGTGCTGCTACGGGCCTGATGACATAGATTTCACTGCTGAGTGATACTGCATTGTACGTAAGTACCACAAGTTCTTTATCCATTTTTCACTTTCTGTGATATTGAACTTGTACGGTAAACGAGGTTCTTGTAAACAGAGGCGTCCCAAACATTGGGGTGGCTGTATCTTTTTGATTTTAATTTCCCTAAGCTATAGGACCATAAGTGGAAGTGCCCTAGGCTCTGTTGCTTTGTTTTTTAGATGTTTCAGGAAACACCATACACTTCTCCCGAGTGTCTGTTGGCAATTTACATCCCGCCCATCAGCATAACAAGGCTCCCAGTTCTCCATGGCCTGTCCTGCCTTTCTGGATTTTACACTTTTTTCAGATGGCCCTTTTGACCGGGGGGAAGTGAGACTTCATTGTAGTGCAGATTTCCTTTGCAAGCTTGCTTGGTTGGCCAAAAAGGGCGTATGCGTTTTTTCCTGAATATATTCAGGAAAAAACGCATACGCCCTTTTTGGCCAAGTGCATCATTGTGGACGTTCTGCCTCTTTTCCTATGCTTTCGATGCAATTCCAGTCTACCTCCTGAAATCGGTTTCCTGCAATTCTGCCCCGCTTTCAAGTCCTCTTGGCAGCCTTACTTCAGTATATTTTTGGACGATAGTTGTCATTTATAACTCTGCAGGTTTGTGAATTACAGTGCCCCTGAGCTCCTTTCTTCAACTCGTTTTCTTGTGAGCTGGCCGCAACACCGCAGGATGGCTTCAGGCCCTAATCTGGTTCCGGCACGGCACGCTGAGCCTTTGGTTATTTCCTCTTCCTGGTGGGAAATGAGAGTTAAATTTGCCCGTCCAGACACCTCCAGCTAGTCTCTCATTGGTTCTCGCTATTCCTGTTCATCTTCCGCAGAAATTGCAAACTGGGCCAAACAGGAGGTTAAAGGGACTGACTCTCCAAGTCGGGAGAGTGTTAGTAAAGCGTCTGGAATGTTGCACCCGAGTACCAGGGTACGAAAACTGAGACATATTTGAACACGTCTCCCGATCACATGGTTGATCATACTCTAGGTTCCACATGCATGTTTTAGCTGAAGGAAGAATACCTTAAACCTGGGTAGTTGAAACCCGTGGAATGGGTACCATGCAATATGACTTCAAAGGGTCTTCATTTGCTCACCGAACCTCTCCAATCCTATCACTGCTGCGTTTACGTCCCTGTACACATGCTTGATTCTCTTTCGGAGACATAGCAATCCATAGGTTTTAAGATACTTAAGAGTCAGGTACATTCTTAGGCGTTTAATATGCGGTGTTGAGTCCATTTCGTTGAGCAAGGAGTAGCTCTTGTCTATTCCATATTTGGCTTAAGGAACTTTATCTGTGCTCATTTCAATCTCTGGTTTTATGCAGCACCCCAACTCACCTTTCCCCTTAAACAAGCATAAGTTGGTTTTCTAAATTTGAGACCCTGTTCTGTTCTGTAATTCAGTTCCTGTGTAGCCAAGTTTACATTCCGTGTATTACTGATATCTTATGATGTTTCTTTTTCTGTGTGACTTATTTCAGTTAGAATCATCGTACCTGAATCCACTCATTGTGCTGCTACGGGCCTGATGACATAGATTTCACTGCTGAGTGATACTGCATTGTACGTAAGTACCACAAGTTCTTTATCCATTTTTCACTTTCTGTGATATTGAACTTGTACGGTAAACGAGGTTCTTGTAAACAGAGGCGTCCCAAACATTGGGGTGGCTGTATCTTTTTGATTTTAATTTCCCTAAGCTATAGGACCATAAGTGGAAGTGCCCTAGGCTCTGTTGCTTTGTTTTTTAGATGTTTCAGGAAACACCATACACTTCTCCCGAGTGTCTGTTGGCAATTTACATCCCGCCCATCAGCATAACAAGGCTCCCAGTTCTCCATGGCCTGTCCTGCCTTTCTGGATTTTACACTTTTTTCAGATGGCCCTTTTGACCGGGGGGAAGTGAGACTTCATTGTAGTGCAGATTTCCTTTGCAAGCTTGCTTGGTTGGCCAAAAAGGGCGTATGCGTTTTTTCCTGACTATATTCAGGAAAAAACGCATACGCCCTTTTTGGCCAAGTGCATCATTGTGGACGTTCTGCCTCTTTTCCTATGCTTTCGATGCAATTCCAGTCTACCTCCTGAAATCGGTTTCCTGCAATTCTGCCCCGCTTTCAAGTCCTCTTGGCAGCCTTACTTCAGTATATTTTTGGACGATAGTTGTCATTTATAACTCTGCAGGTTTGTGAATTACAGTGCCCCTGAGCTCCTTTCTTCAACTCGTTTTCTTGTGAGCTGGCCGCAACACCGCAGGATGGCTTCAGGCCCTAATCTGGTTCCGGCACGGCACGCTGAGCCTTTGGTTATTTCCTCTTCCTGGTGGGAAATGAGAGTTAAATTTGCCCGTCCAGACACCTCCAGCTAGTCTCTCATTGGTTCTCGCTATTCCTGTTCATCTTCCGCAGAAATTGCAAACTGGGCCAAACAGGAGGTTAAAGGGACTGACTCTCCAAGTCGGGAGAGTGTTAGTAAAGCGTCTGGAATGTTGCACCCGAGTACCAGGGTACGAAAACTGAGACATATTTGAACACGTCTCCCGATCACATGGTTGATCATACTCTAGGTTCCACATGCATGTTTTAGCTGAAGGAAGAATACCTTAAACCTGGGTAGTTGAAACCCGTGGAATGGGTACCATGCAATATGACTTCAAAGGGTCTTCATTTGCTCACCGAACCTCTCCAATCCTATCACTGCTGCGTTTACGTCCCTGTACACATGCTTGATTCTCTTTCGGAGACATAGCAATCCATAGGTTTTAAGATACTTAAGAGTCAGGTACACTCTTAGGCGTTTAATATGCGGTGTTGAGTCCATTTCGTTGAGCAAGGAGTAGCTCTTGTCTATTCCATATTTGGCTTAAGGAACTTTATCTGTGCTCATTTCAATCTCTGGTTTTATGCAGCACCCCAACTCACCTTTCCCCTTAAACAAGCATAAGTTGGTTTTCTAAATTTGAGACCCTGTTCTGTTCTGTAATTCAGTTCCTGTGTAGCCAAGTTTACATTCCGTGTATTACTGATATCTTATGATGTTTCTTTTTCTGTGTGACTTATTTCAGTTAGAATCATCGTACCTGAATCCACTCATTGTGCTGCTACGGGCCTGATGACATAGATTTCACTGCTGAGTGATACTGCATTGTACGTAAGTACCACAAGTTCTTTATCCATTTTTCACTTTCTGTGATATTGAACTTGTACGGTAAACGAGGTTCTTGTAAACAGAGGCGTCCCAAACATTGGGGTGGCTGTATCTTTTTGATTTTAATTTCCCTAAGCTATAGGACCATAAGTGGAAGTGCCCTAGGCTCTGTTGCTTTGTTTTTTAGATGTTTCAGGAAACACCATACACTTCTCCCGAGTGTCTGTTGGCAATTTACATCCCGCCCATCAGCATAACAAGGCTCCCAGTTCTCCATGGCCTGTCCTGCCTTTCTGGATTTTACACTTTTTTCAGATGGCCCTTTTGACCGGGGGGAAGTGAGACTTCATTGTAGTGCAGATTTCCTTTGCAAGCTTGCTTGGTTGGCCAAAAAGGGCGTATGCGTTTTTTCCTGAATATATTCAGGAAAAAACGCATACGCCCTTTTTGGCCAAGTGCATCATTGTGGACGTTCTGCCTCTTTTCCTATGCTTTCAATGCAATTCCAGTCTACCTCCTGAAATCGGTTTCCTGCAATTCTGCCCCGCTTTCAAGTCCTCTTGGCAGCCTTACTTCAGTATATTTTTGGACGATAGTTGTCATTTATAACTCTGCAGGTTTGTGAATTACAGTGCCCCTGAGCTCCTTTCTTCAACTCGCTTTCTTGTGAGCTGACCGCAACACCGCAGGATGGCTTCAGGCCCTAATCTGGTTCCGGCACGGCACGCTGAGCCTTTGGTTATTTCCTCTTCCTGGTGGGAAATGAGAGTTAAATTTGCCCGTCCAGACACCTCCAGCTAGTCTCTCATTGGTTCTCGCTATTCCTGTTCATCTTCCGCAGAAATTGCAAACTGGGCCAAACAGGAGGTTAAAGGGACTGACTCTCCAAGTCGGGAGAGTGTTAGTAAAGCGTCTGGAATGTTGCACCCGAGTACCAGGGTACGAAAACTGAGACATATTTGAACACGTCTCCCGATCACATGGTTGATCATACTCTAGGTTCCACATGCATGTTTTAGCTGAAGGAAGAATACCTTAAACCTGGGTAGTTGAAACCCGTGGAATGGGTACCATGCAATATGACTTCAAAGGGTCTTCATTTGCTCACCGAACCTCTCCAATCCTATCACTGCTGCGTTTACGTCCCTGTACACATGCTTGATTCTCTTTCGGAGACATAGCAATCCATAGGTTTTAAGATACTTAAGAGTCAGGTACACTCTTAGGCGTTTAATATGCGGTGTTGAGTCCATTTCGTTGAGCAAGGAGTAGCTCTTGTCTATTCCATATTTGGCTTAAGGAACTTTATCTGTGCTCATTTCAATCTCTGGTTTTATGCAGCACCCCAACTCACCTTTCCCCTTAAACAAGCATAAGTTGGTTTTCTAAATTTGAGACCCTGTTCTGTTCTGTAATTCAGTTCCTGTGTAGCCAAGTTTACATTCCGTGTATTACTGATATCTTATGATGTTTCTTTTTCTGTGTGACTTATTTCAGTTAGAATCATCGTACCTGAATCCACTCATTGTGCTGCTACGGGCCTGATGACATAGATTTCACTGCTGAGTGATACTGCATTGTACGTAAGTACCACAAGTTCTTTATCCATTTTTCACTTTCTGTGATATTGAACTTGTACGGTAAACGAGGTTCTTGTAAACAGAGGCGTCCCAAACATTGGGGTGGCTGTATCTTTTTGATTTTAATTTCCCTAAGCTATAGGACCATAAGTGGAAGTGCCCTAGGCTCTGTTGCTTTGTTTTTTAGATGTTTCAGGAAACACCATACACTTCTCCCGAGTGTCTGTTGGCAATTTACATACCGCCCATCAGCATAACAAGGCTCCCAGTTCTCCATGGCCTGTCCTGCCTTTCTGGATTTTACACTTTTTTCAGATGGCCCTTTTGACCGGGGGGAAGTGAGACTTCATTGTAGTGCAGATTTCCTTTGCAAGCTTGCTTGGTTGGCCAAAAAGGGCGTATGCGTTTTTTCCTGAATATATTCAGGAAAAAACGCATACGCCCTTTTTGGCCAAGTGCATCATTGTGGACGTTCTGCCTCTTTTCCTATGCTTTCAATGCAATTCCAGTCTACCTCCTGAAATCGGTTTCCTGCAATTCTGCCCCGCTTTCAAGTCCTCTTGGCAGCCTTACTTCAGTATATTTTTGGACGATAGTTGTCATTTATAACTCTGCAGGTTTGTGAATTACAGTGCCCCTGAGCTCCTTTCTTCAACTCGTTTTCTTGTGAGCTGGCCGCAACACCGCAGGATGGCTTCAGGCCCTAATCTGGTTCCGGCACGGCACGCTGAGCCTTTGGTTATTTCCTCTTCCTGGTGGGAAATGAGAGTTAAATTTGCCCGTCCAGACACCTCCAGCTAGTCTCTCATTGGTTCTCGCTATTCCTGTTCATCTTCCGCAGAAATTGCAAACTGGGCCAAACAGGAGGTTAAAGGGACTGACTCTCCAAGTCGGGAGAGTGTTAGTAAAGCGTCTGGAATGTTGCACCCGAGTACCAGGGTACGAAAACTGAGACATATTTGAACACGTCTCCCGATCACATGGTTGATCATACTCTAGGTTCCACATGCATGTTTTAGCTGAAGGAAGAATACCTTAAACCTGGGTAGTTGAAACCCGTGGAATGGGTACCATGCAATATGACTTCAAAGGGTCTTCATTTGCTCACCGAACCTCTCCAATCCTATCACTGCTGCGTTTACGTCCCTGTACACATGCTTGATTCTCTTTCGGAGACATAGCAATCCATAGGTTTTAAGATACTTAAGAGTCAGGTACACTCTTAGGCGTTTAATATGCGGTGTTGAGTCCATTTCGTTGAGCAAGGAGTAGCTCTTGTCTATTCCATATTTGGCTTAAGGAACTTTATCTGTGCTCATTTCAATCTCTGGTTTTATGCAGCACCCCAACTCACCTTTACCCTTAAACAAGCATAAGGTGGTTTTCTAAATTTGAGACCCTGTTCTGTTCTGTAATTCAGTTCCTGTGTAGCCAAGTTTACATTCCGTGTATTACTGATATCTTATGATGTTTCTTTTTCTGTGTGACTTATTTCAGTTAGAATCATCGTACCTGAATCCACTCATTGTGCTGCTACGGGCCTGATGACATAGATTTCACTGCTGAGTGATACTGCATTGTACGTAAGTACCACAAGTTCTTTATCCATTTTTCACTTTCTGTGATATTGAACTTGTACGGTAAACGAGGTTCTTGTAAACAGAGGCGTCCCAAACATTGGGGTGGCTGTATCTTTTTGATTTTAATTTCCCTAAGCTATAGGACCATAAGTGGAAGTGCCCTAGGCTCTGTTGCTTTGTTTTTTAGATGTTTCAGGAAACACCATACACTTCTCCCGAGTGTCTGTTGGCAATTTACATCCCGCCCATCAGCATAACAAGGCTCCCAGTTCTCCATGGCCTGTCCTGCCTTTCTGGATTTTACACTTTTTTCAGATGGCCCTTTTGACCGGGGGGAAGTGAGACTTCATTGTAGTGCAGATTTCCTTTGCAAGCTTGCTTGGTTGGCCAAAAAGGGCGTATGCGTTTTTTCCTGAATATATTCAGGAAAAAACGCATACGCCCTTTTTGGCCAAGTGCATCATTGTGGACGTTCTGCCTCTTTTCCTATGCTTTAGATGCAATTCCAGTCTACCTCCTGAAATCGGTTTCCTGCAATTCTGCCCCGCTTTCAAGTCCTCTTGGCAGCCTTACTTCAGTATATTTTTGGACGATAGTTGTCATTTATAACTCTGCAGGTTTGTGAATTACAGTGCCCCTGAGCTCCTTTCTTCAACTCGCTTTCTTGTGAGCTGGCCGCAACACCGCAGGATGGCTTCAGGCCCTAATCTGGTTCCGGCACGGCACGCTGAGCCTTTGGTTATTTCCTCTTCCTGGTGGGAAATGAGAGTTAAATTTGCCCGTCCAGACACCTCCAGCTAGTCTCTCATTGGTTCTCGCTATTCCTGTTCATCTTCCGCAGAAATTGCAAACTGGGCCAAACAGGAGGTTAAAGGGACTGACTCTCCAAGTCGGGAGAGTGTTAGTAAAGCGTCTGGAATGTTGCACCCGAGTACCAGGGTACGAAAACTGAGACATATTTGAACACGTCTCCCGATCACATGGTTGATCATACTCTAGGTTCCACATGCATGTTTTAGCTGAAGGAAGAATACCTTAAACCTGGGTAGTTGAAACCCGTGGAATGGGTACCATGCAATATGACTTCAAAGGGTCTTCATTTGCTCACCGAACCTCTCCAATCCTATCACTGCTGCGTTTACGTCCCTGTACACATGCTTGATTCTCTTTCGGAGACATAGCAATCCATAGGTTTTAAGATACTTAAGAGTCAGGTACACTCTTAGGCGTTTAATATGCGGTGTTGAGTCCATTTCGTTGAGCAAGGAGTAGCTCTTGTCTATTCCATATTTGGCTTAAGGAACTTTATCTGTGCTCATTTCAATCTCTGGTTTTATGCAGCACCCCAACTCACATTTCCCCTTAAACAAGCATAAGTTGGTTTTCTAAATTTGAGACCCTGTTCTGTTCTGTAATTCAGTTCCTGTGTAGCCAAGTTTACATTCCGTGTATTACTGATATCTTATGATGTTTCTTTTTCTGTGTGACTTATTTCAGTTAGAATCATCGTACCTGAATCCACTCATTGTGTTGCTACGGGCCTGATGACATAGATTTCACTGCTGAGTGATACTGCATTGTACGTAAGTACCACAAGTTCTTTATCCATTTTTCACTTTCTGTGATATTGAACTTGTACGGTAAACGAGGTTCTTGTAAACAGAGGCGTCCCAAACATTGGGGTGGCTGTATCTTTTTGATTTTAATTTCCCTAAGCTATAGGACCATAAGTGGAAGTGCCCTAGGCTCTGTTGCTTTGTTTTTTAGATGTTTCAGGAAACACCATACACTTCTCCCAAGTGTCTGTTGGCAATTTACATCCCGCCCATCAGCATAACAAGGCTCCCAGTTCTCCATGGCCTGTCCTGCCTTTCTGGATTTTACACTTTTTTCAGATGGCCCTTTTGACCGGGGGGAAGTGAGACTTCATTGTAGTGCAGATTTCCTTTGCAAGCTTGCTTGGTTGGCCAAAAAGTGCGTATGCGTTTTTTCCTGAATATATTCAGGAAAAAACGCATACGCCCTTTTTGGCCAAGTGCATCATTGTGGACGTTCTGCCTCTTTTCCTATGCTTTCAATGCAATTCCAGTCTACCTCCTGAAATCGGTTTCCTGCAATTCTGCCCCGCTTTCAAGTCCTCTTGGCAGCCTTACTTCAGTATATTTTTGGACGATAGTTGTCATTTATAACTCTGCAGGTTTGTGAATTACAGTGCCCCTGAGCTCCTTTCTTCAACTCGTTTTCTTGTGAGCTGGCCGCAACACCGCAGGATGGCTTCAGGCCCTAATCTGGTTCCGGCACGGCACGCTGAGCCTTTGGTTATTTCCTCTTCCTGGTGGGAAATGAGAGTTAAATTTGCCCGTCCAGACACCTCCAGCTAGTCTCTCATTGGTTCTCGCTATTCCTGTTCATCTTCCGCAGAAATTGCAAACTGGGCCAAACAGGAGGTTAAAGGGACTGACTCTCCAAGTCGGGAGAGTGTTAGTAAAGCGTCTGGAATGTTGCACCCGAGTACCAGGGTACGAAAACTGAGACATATTTGAACACGTCTCCCGATCACATGGTTGATCATACTCTAGGTTCCACATGCATGTTTTAGCTGAAGGAAGAATACCTTAAACCTGGGTAGTTGAAACCCGTGGAATGGGTACCATGCAATATGACTTCAAAGGGTCTTCATTTGCTCACCGAACCTCTCCAATCCTATCACTGCTGCGTTTACGTCCCTGTACACATGCTTGATTCTCTTTCGGAGACATAGCAATCCATAGGTTTTAAGATACTTAAGAGTCAGGTACATTCTTAGGCGTTTAATATGCGGTGTTGAGTCCATTTCGTTGAGCAAGGAGTAGCTCTTGTCTATTCCATATTTGGCTTAAGGAACTTTATCTGTGCTCATTTCAATCTCTGGTTTTATGCAGCACCCCAACTCACCTTTCCCCTTAAACAAGCATAAGTTGGTTTTCTAAATTTGAGACCCTGTTCTGTTCTGTAATTCAGTTCCTGTGTAGCCAAGTTTACATTCCGTGTATTACTGATATCTTATGATGTTTCTTTTTCTGTGTGACTTATTTCAGTTAGAATCATCGTACCTGAATCCACTCATTGTGCTGCTACGGGCCTGATGACATAGATTTCACTGCTGAGTGATACTGCATTGTACGTAAGTACCACAAGTTCTTTATCCATTTTTCACTTTCTGTGATATTGAACTTGTACGGTAAACGAGGTTCTTGTAAACAGAGGCGTCCCAAACATTGGGGTGGCTGTATCTTTTTGATTTTAATTTCCCTAAGCTATAGGACCATAAGTGGAAGTGCCCTAGGCTCTGTTGCTTTGTTTTTTAGATGTTTCAGGAAACACCATACACTTCTCCCGAGTGTCTGTTGGCAATTTACATACCGCCCATCAGCATAACAAGGCTCCCAGTTCTCCATGGCCTGTCCTGCCTTTCTGGATTTTACACTTTTTTCAGATGGCCCTTTTGACCGGGGGGAAGTGAGACTTCATTGTAGTGCAGATTTCCTTTGCAAGCTTGCTTGGTTGGCCAAAAAGGGCGTATGCGTTTTTTCCTGAATATATTCAGGAAAAAACGCATACGCCCTTTTTGGCCAAGTGCATCATTGTGGACGTTCTGCCTCTTTTCCTATGCTTTCAATGCAATTCCAGTCTACCTCCTGAAATCGGTTTCCTGCAATTCTGCCCCGCTTTCAAGTCCTCTTGGCAGCCTTACTTCAGTATATTTTTGGACGATAGTTGTCATTTATAACTCTGCAGGTTTGTGAATTACAGTGCCCCTGAGCTCCTTTCTTCAACTCGTTTTCTTGTGAGCTGGCCGCAACACCGCAGGATGGCTTCAGGCCCTAATCTGGTTCCGGCACGGCACGCTGAGCCTTTGGTTATTTCCTCTTCCTGGTGGGAAATGAGAGTTAAATTTGCCCGTCCAGACACCTCCAGCTAGTCTCTCATTGGTTCTCGCTATTCCTGTTCATCTTCCGCAGAAATTGCAAACTGGGCCAAACAGGAGGTTAAAGGGACTGACTCTCCAAGTCGGGAGAGTGTTAGTAAAGCGTCTGGAATGTTGCACCCGAGTACCAGGGTACGAAAACTGAGACATATTTGAACACGTCTCCCGATCACATGGTTGATCATACTCTAGGTTCCACATGCATGTTTTAGCTGAAGGAAGAATACCTTAAACCTGGGTAGTTGAAACCCGTGGAATGGGTACCATGCAATATGACTTCAAAGGGTCTTCATTTGCTCACCGAACCTCTCCAATCCTATCACTGCTGCGTTTACGTCCCTGTACACATGCTTGATTCTCTTTCGGAGACATAGCAATCCATAGGTTTTAAGATACTTAAGAGTCAGGTACACTCTTAGGCGTTTAATATGCGGTGTTGAGTCCATTTCGTTGAGCAAGGAGTAGCTCTTGTCTATTCCATATTTGGCTTAAGGAACTTTATCTGTGCTCATTTCAATCTCTGGTTTTATGCAGCACCCCAACTCACATTTCCCCTTAAACAAGCATAAGGTGGTTTTCTAAATTTGAGACCCTGTTCTGTTCTGTAATTCAGTTCCTGTGTAGCCAAGTTTACATTCCGTGTATTACTGATATCTTATGATGTTTCTTTTTCTGTGTGACTTATTTCAGTTAGAATCATCGTACCTGAATCCACTCATTGTGTTGCTACGGGCCTGATGACATAGATTTCACTGCTGAGTGATACTGCATTGTACGTAAGTACCACAAGTTCTTTATCCATTTTTCACTGTCTGTGATATTGAACTTGTACGGTAAACGAGGTTCTTGTAAACAGAGGCGTCCCAAATATTGGGGTGGCTGTATCTTTTTGATTTTAATTTCCCTAAGCTATAGGACCATAAGTGGAAGTGCCCTAGGCTCTGTTGCTTTGTTTTTTAGATGTTTCAGGAAACACCATACACTTCTCCCGAGTGTCTGTTGGCAATTTACATCCCGCCCATCAGCATAACAAGGCTCCCAGTTCTCCATGGCCTGTCCTGCCTTTCTGGATTTTACACTTTTTTCAGATGGCCCTTTTGACCGGGGGGAAGTGAGACTTCATTGTAGTGCAGATTTCCTTTGCAAGCTTGCTTGGTTGGCCAAAAAGTGCGTATGCGTTTTTTCCTGAATATATTCAGGAAAAAACGCATACGCCCTTTTTGGCCAAGTGCATCATTGTGGACGTTCTGCCTCTTTTCCTATGCTTTCAATGCAATTCCAGTCTACCTCCTGAAATCGGTTTCCTGCAATTCTGCCCCGCTTTCAAGTCCTCTTGGCAGCCTTACTTCAGTATATTTTTGGACGATAGTTGTCATTTATAACTCTGCAGGTTTGTGAATTACAGTGCCCCTGAGCTCCTTTCTTCAACTCGTTTTCTTGTGAGCTGGCCGCAACACCGCAGGATGGCTTCAGGCCCTAATCTGGTTCCGGCACGGCACGCTGAGCCTTTGGTTATTTCCTCTTCCTGGTGGGAAATGAGAGTTAAATTTGCCCGTCCAGACACCTCCAGCTAGTCTCTCATTGGTTCTCGCTATTCCTGTTCATCTTCCGCAGAAATTGCAAACTGGGCCAAACAGGAGGTTAAAGGGACTGACTCTCCAAGTCGGGAGAGTGTTAGTAAAGCGTCTGGAATGTTGCACCCGAGTACCAGGGTACGAAAACTGAGACATATTTGAACACGTCTCCCGATCACATGGTTGATCATACTCTAGGTTCCACATGCATGTTTTAGCTGAAGGAAGAATACCTTAAACCTGGGTAGTTGAAACCCGTGGAATGGGTACCATGCAATATGACTTCAAAGGGTCTTCATTTGCTCACCGAACCTCTCCAATCCTATCACTGCTGCGTTTACGTCCCTGTACACATGCTTGATTCTCTTTCGGAGACATAGCAATCCATAGGTTTTAAGATACTTAAGAGTCAGGTACATTCTTAGGCGTTTAATATGCGGTGTTGAGTCCATTTCGTTGAGCAAGGAGTAGCTCTTGTCTATTCCATATTTGGCTTAAGGAACTTTATCTGTGCTCATTTCAATCTCTGGTTTTATGCAGCACCCCAACTCACCTTTCCCCTTAAACAAGCATAAGTTGGTTTTCTAAATTTGAGACCCTGTTCTGTTCTGTAATTCAGTTCCTGTGTAGCCAAGTTTACATTCCGTGTATTACTGATATCTTATGATGTTTCTTTTTCTGTGTGACTTATTTCAGTTAGAATCATCGTACCTGAATCCACTCATTGTGCTGCTACGGGCCTGATGACATAGATTTCACTGCTGAGTGATACTGCATTGTACGTAAGTACCACAAGTTCTTTATCCATTTTTCACTTTCTGTGATATTGAACTTGTACGGTAAACGAGGTTCTTGTAAACAGAGGCGTCCCAAACATTGGGGTGGCTGTATCTTTTTGATTTTAATTTCCCTAAGCTATAGGACCATAAGTGGAAGTGCCCTAGGCTCTGTTGCTTTGTTTTTTAGATGTTTCAGGAAACACCATACACTTCTCCCGAGTGTCTGTTGGCAATTTACATCCCGCCCATCAGCATAACAAGGCTCCCAGTTCTCCATGGCCTGTCCTGCCTTTCTGGATTTTACACTTTTTTCAGATGGCCCTTTTGACCGGGGGGAAGTGAGACTTCATTGTAGTGCAGATTTCCTTTGCAAGCTTGCTTGGTTGGCCAAAAAGGGCGTATGCGTTTTTTCCTGAATATATTCAGGAAAAAACGCATACGCCCTTTTTGGCCAAGTGCATCATTGTGGACGTTCTGCCTCTTTTCCTATGCTTTCAATGC
The DNA here is from genome assembly GCF_963455315.2 of Globicephala melas. Lineage (NCBI taxonomy): Eukaryota > Metazoa > Chordata > Mammalia > Artiodactyla > Delphinidae > Globicephala > Globicephala melas. The sequence goes on along the minus strand of NW_027207367.1, from coordinate 207,913 downwards.
AATTCCAGTCTACCTCCTGAAATCGGTTTCCTGCAATTCTGCCCCGCTTTCAAGTCCTCTTGGCAGCCTTACTTCAGTATATTTTTGGACGATAGTTGTCATTTATAACTCTGCAGGTTTGTGAATTACAGTGCCCCTGAGCTCCTTTCTTCAACTCGTTTTCTTGTGAGCTGGCCGCAACACCGCAGGATGGCTTCAGGCCCTAATCTGGTTCCGGCACGGCACGCTGAGCCTTTGGTTATTTCCTCTTCCTGGTGGGAAATGAGAGTTAAATTTGCCCGTCCAGACACCTCCAGCTAGTCTCTCATTGGTTCTCGCTATTCCTGTTCATCTTCCGCAGAAATTGCAAACTGGGCCAAACAGGAGGTTAAAGGGACTGACTCTCCAAGTCGGGAGAGTGTTAGTAAAGCGTCTGGAATGTTGCACCCGAGTACCAGGGTACGAAAACTGAGACATATTTGAACACGTCTCCCGATCACATGGTTGATCATACTCTAGGTTCCACATGCATGTTTTAGCTGAAGGAAGAATACCTTAAACCTGGGTAGTTGAAACCCGTGGAATGGGTACCATGCAATATGACTTCAAAGGGTCTTCATTTGCTCACCGAACCTCTCCAATCCTATCACTGCTGCGTTTACGTCCCTGTACCCATGCTTGATTCTCTTTCGGAGACATAGCAATCCATAGGTTTTAAGATACTTAAGAGTCAGGTACATTCTTAGGCGTTTAATATGCGGTGTTGAGTCCATTTCGTTGAGCAAGGAGTAGCTCTTGTCTATTCCATATTTGGCTTAAGGAACTTTATCTGTGCTCATTTCAATCTCTGGTTTTATGCAGCACCCCAACTCACCTTTCCCCTTAAACAAGCATAAGTTGGTTTTCTAAATTTGAGACCCTGTTCTGTTCTGTAATTCAGTTCCTGTGTAGCCAAGTTTACATTCCGTGTATTACTGATATCTTATGATGTTTCTTTTTCTGTGTGACTTATTTCAGTTAGAATCATCGTACCTGAATCCACTCATTGTGCTGCTACGGGCCTGATGACATAGATTTCACTGCTGAGTGATACTGCATTGTACGTAAGTACCACAAGTTCTTTATCCATTTTTCACTTTCTGTGATATTGAACTTGTACGGTAAACGAGGTTCTTGTAAACAGAGGCGTCCCAAACATTGGGGTGGCTGTATCTTTTTGATTTTAATTTCCCTAAGCTATAGGACCATAAGTGGAAGTGCCCTAGGCTCTGTTGCTTTGTTTTTTAGATGTTTCAGGAAACACCATACACTTCTCCCGAGTGTCTGTTGGCAATTTACATCCCGCCCATCAGCATAACAAGGCTCCCAGTTCTCCATGGCCTGTCCTGCCTTTCTGGATTTTACACTTTTTTCAGATGGCCCTTTTGACCGGGGGGAAGTGAGACTTCATTGTAGTGCAGATTTCCTTTGCAAGCTTGCTTGGTTGGCCAAAAAGGGCGTATGCGTTTTTTCCTGAATATATTCAGGAAAAAATGCATACGCCCTTTTTGGCCAAGTGCATCATTGTGGACGTTCTGCCTCTTTTCCTATGCTTTCAATGCAATTCCAGTCTACCTCCTGAAATCGGTTTCCTGCAATTCTGCCCCGCTTTCAAGTCCTCTTGGCAGCCTTACTTCAGTATATTTTTGGACGATAGTTGTCATTTATAACTCTGCAGGTTTGTGAATTACAGTGCCCCTGAGCTCCTTTCTTCAACTCGTTTTCTTGTGAGCTGGCCGCAACACCGCAGGATGGCTTCAGGCCCTAATCTGGTTCCGGCATGGCACGCTGAGCCTTTGGTTATTTCCTCTTCCTGGTGGGAAATGAGAGTTAAATTTGCCCGTCCAGACACCTCCAGCTAGTCTCTCATTGGTTCTCGCTATTCCTGTTCATCTTCCGCAGAAATTGCAAACTGGGCCAAACAGGAGGTTAAAGGGACTGACTCTCCAAGTCGGGAGAGTGTTAGTAAAGCGTCTGGAATGTTGCACCCGAGTACCAGGGTACGAAAACTGAGACATATTTGAACACGTCTCCCGATCACATGGTTGATCATACTCTAGGTTCCACATGCATGTTTTAGCTGAAGGAAGAATACCTTAAACCTGGGTAGTTGAAACCCGTGGAATGGGTACCATGCAATATGACTTCAAAGGGTCTTCATTTGCTCACCGAACCTCTCCAATCCTATCACTGCTGCGTTTACGTCCCTGTACACATGCTTGATTCTCTTTCGGAGACATAGCAATCCATAGGTTTTAAGATACTTAAGAGTCAGGTACATTCTTAGGCGTTTAATATGCGGTGTTGAGTCCATTTCGTTGAGCAAGGAGTAGCTCTTGTCTATTCCATATTTGGCTTAAGGAACTTTATCTGTGCTCATTTCAATCTCTGGTTTTATGCAGCACCCCAACTCACCTTTCCCCTTAAACAAGCATAAGTTGGTTTTCTAAATTTGAGACCCTGTTCTGTTCTGTAATTCAGTTCCTGTGTAGCCAAGTTTACATTCCGTGTATTACTGATATCTTATGATGTTTCTTTTTCTGTGTGACTTATTTCAGTTAGAATCATCGTACCTGAATCCACTCATTGTGCTGCTACGGGCCTGATGACATAGATTTCACTGCTGAGTGATACTGCATTGTACGTAAGTACCACAAGTTCTTTATCCATTTTTCACTTTCTGTGATATTGAACTTGTACGGTAAACGAGGTTCTTGTAAACAGAGGCGTCCCAAACATTGGGGTGGCTGTATCTTTTTGATTTTAATTTCCCTAAGCTATAGGACCATAAGTGGAAGTGCCCTAGGCTCTGTTGCTTTGTTTTTTAGATGTTTCAGGAAACACCATACACTTCTCCCGAGTGTCTGTTGGCAATTTACATCCCGCCCATCAGCATAACAAGGCTCCCAGTTCTCCATGGCCTGTCCTGCCTTTCTGGATTTTACACTTTTTTCAGATGGCCCTTTTGACCGGGGGGAAGTGAGACTTCATTGTAGTGCAGATTTCCTTTGCAAGCTTGCTTGGTTGGCCAAAAAGGGCGTATGCGTTTTTTCCTGAATATATTCAGGAAAAAACGCATACGCCCTTTTTGGCCAAGTGCATCATTGTGGACGTTCTGCCTCTTTTCCTATGCTTTCAATGCAATTCCAGTCTACCTCCTGAAATCGGTTTCCTGCAATTCTGCCCCGCTTTCAAGTCCTCTTGGCAGCCTTACTTCAGTATATTTTTGGACGATAGTTGTCATTTATAACTCTGCAGGTTTGTGAATTACAGTGCCCCTGAGCTCCTTTCTTCAACTCGTTTTCTTGTGAGCTGGCCGCAACACCGCAGGATGGCTTCAGGCCCTAATCTGGTTCCGGCACGGCATGCTGAGCCTTTGGTTATTTCCTCTTCCTGGTGGGAAATGAGAGTTAAATTTGCCCGTCCAGACACCTCCAGCTAGTCTCTCATTGGTTCTCGCTATTCCTGTTCATCTTCCGCAGAAATTGCAAACTGGGCCAAACAGGAGGTTAAAGGGACTGACTCTCCAAGTCGGGAGAGTGTTAGTAAAGCGTCTGGAATGTTGCACCCGAGTACCAGGGTACGAAAACTGAGACATATTTGAACACGTCTCCCGATCACATGGTTGATCATACTCTAGGTTCCACATGCATGTTTTAGCTGAAGGAAGAATACCTTAAACCTGGGTAGTTGAAACCCGTGGAATGGGTACCATGCAATATGACTTCAAAGGGTCTTCATTTGCTCACCGAACCTCTCCAATCCTATCACTGCTGCGTTTACGTCCCTGTACACATGCTTGATTCTCTTTCGGAGACATAGCAATCCATAGGTTTTAAGATACTTAAGAGTCAGGTACACTCTTAGGCGTTTAATATGCGGTGTTGAGTCCATTTCGTTGAGCAAGGAGTAGCTCTTGTCTATTCCATATTTGGCTTAAGGAACTTTATCTGTGCTCATTTCAATCTCTGGTTTTATGCAGCACCCCAACTCACATTTCCCCTTAAACAAGCATAAGTTGGTTTTCTAAATTTGAGACCCTGTTCTGTTCTGTAATTCAGTTCCTGTGTAGCCAAGTTTACATTCCGTGTATTACTGATATCTTATGATGTTTCTTTTTCTGTGTGACTTATTTCAGTTAGAATCATCGTACCTGAATCCACTCATTGTGTTGCTACGGGCCTGATGACATAGATTTCACTGCTGAGTGATACTGCATTGTACGTAAGTACCACAAGTTCTTTATCCATTTTTCACTGTCTGTGATATTGAACTTGTACGGTAAACGAGGTTCTTGTAAACAGAGGCGTCCCAAATATTGGGGTGGCTGTATCTTTTTGATTTTAATTTCCCTAAGCTATAGGACCATAAGTGGAAGTGCCCTAGGCTCTGTTGCTTTGTTTTTTAGATGTTTCAGGAAACACCATACACTTCTCCCGAGTGTCTGTTGGCAATTTACATCCCGCCCATCAGCATAACAAGGCTCCCAGTTCTCCATGGCCTGTCCTGCCTTTCTGGATTTTACACTTTTTTCAGATGGCCCTTTTGACCGGGGGGAAGTGAGACTTCATTGTAGTGCAGATTTCCTTTGCAAGCTTGCTTGGTTGGCCAAAAAGTGCGTATGCGTTTTTTCCTGAATATATTCAGGAAAAAACGCATACGCCCTTTTTGGCCAAGTGCATCATTGTGGACGTTCTGCCTCTTTTCCTATGCTTTCAATGCAATTCCAGTCTACCTCCTGAAATCGGTTTCCTGCAATTCTGCCCCGCTTTCAAGTCCTCTTGGCAGCCTTACTTCAGTATATTTTTGGACGATAGTTGTCATTTATAACTCTGCAGGTTTGTGAATTACAGTGCCCCTGAGCTCCTTTCTTCAACTCGTTTTCTTGTGAGCTGGCCGCAACACCGCAGGATGGCTTCAGGCCCTAATCTGGTTCCGGCACGGCACGCTGAGCCTTTGGTTATTTCCTCTTCCTGGTGGGAAATGAGAGTTAAATTTGCCCGTCCAGACACCTCCAGCTAGTCTCTCATTGGTTCTCGCTATTCCTGTTCATCTTCCGCAGAAATTGCAAACTGGGCCAAACAGGAGGTTAAAGGGACTGACTCTCCAAGTCGGGAGAGTGTTAGTAAAGCGTCTGGAATGTTGCACCCGAGTACCAGGGTACGAAAACTGAGACATATTTGAACACGTCTCCCGATCACATGGTTGATCATACTCTAGGTTCCACATGCATGTTTTAGCTGAAGGAAGAATACCTTAAACCTGGGTAGTTGAAACCCGTGGAATGGGTACCATGCAATATGACTTCAAAGGGTCTTCATTTGCTCACCGAACCTCTCCAATCCTATCACTGCTGCGTTTACGTCCCTGTACACATGCTTGATTCTCTTTCGGAGACATAGCAATCCATAGGTTTTAAGATACTTAAGAGTCAGGTACATTCTTAGGCGTTTAATATGCGGTGTTGAGTCCATTTCGTTGAGCAAGGAGTAGCTCTTGTCTATTCCATATTTGGCTTAAGGAACTTTATCTGTGCTCATTTCAATCTCTGGTTTTATGCAGCACCCCAACTCACCTTTCCCCTTAAACAAGCATAAGTTGGTTTTCTAAATTTGAGACCCTGTTCTGTTCTGTAATTCAGTTCCTGTGTAGCCAAGTTTACATTCCGTGTATTACTGATATCTTATGATGTTTCTTTTTCTGTGTGACTTATTTCAGTTAGAATCATCGTACCTGAATCCACTCATTGTGCTGCTACGGGCCTGATGACATAGATTTCACTGCTGAGTGATACTGCATTGTACGTAAGTACCACAAGTTCTTTATCCATTTTTCACTTTCTGTGATATTGAACTTGTACGGTAAACGAGGTTCTTGTAAACAGAGGCGTCCCAAACATTGGGGTGGCTGTATCTTTTTGATTTTAATTTCCCTAAGCTATAGGACCATAAGTGGAAGTGCCCTAGGCTCTGTTGCTTTGTTTTTTAGATGTTTCAGGAAACACCATACACTTCTCCCGAGTGTCTGTTGGCAATTTACATCCCGCCCATCAGCATAACAAGGCTCCCAGTTCTCCATGGCCTGTCCTGCCTTTCTGGATTTTACACTTTTTTCAGATGGCCCTTTTGACCGGGGGGAAGTGAGACTTCATTGTAGTGCAGATTTCCTTTGCAAGCTTGCTTGGTTGGCCAAAAAGGGCGTATGCGTTTTTTCCTGAATATATTCAGGAAAAAACGCATACGCCCTTTTTGGCCAAGTGCATCATTGTGGACGTTCTGCCTCTTTTCCTATGCTTTCAATGCAATTCCAGTCTACCTCCTGAAATCGGTTTCCTGCAATTCTGCCCCGCTTTCAAGTCCTCTTGGCAGCCTTACTTCAGTATATTTTTGGACGATAGTTGTCATTTATAACTCTGCAGGTTTGTGAATTACAGTGCCCCTGAGCTCCTTTCTTCAACTCGTTTTCTTGTGAGCTGGCCGCAACACCGCAGGATGGCTTCAGGCCCTAATCTGGTTCCGGCACGGCACGCTGAGCCTTTGGTTATTTCCTCTTCCTGGTGGGAAATGAGAGTTAAATTTGCCCGTCCAGACACCTCCAGCTAGTCTCTCATTGGTTCTCGCTATTCCTGTTCATCTTCCGCAGAAATTGCAAACTGGGCCAAACAGGAGGTTAAAGGGACTGACTCTCCAAGTCGGGAGAGTGTTAGTAAAGCGTCTGGAATGTTGCACCCGAGTACCAGGGTACGAAAACTGAGACATATTTGAACACGTCTCCCGATCACATGGTTGATCATACTCTAGGTTCCACATGCATGTTTTAGCTGAAGGAAGAATACCTTAAACCTGGGTAGTTGAAACCCGTGGAATGGGTACCATGCAATATGACTTCAAAGGGTCTTCATTTGCTCACCGAACCTCTCCAATCCTATCACTGCTGCGTTTACGTCCCTGTACACATGCTTGATTCTCTTTCGGAGACATAGCAATCCATAGGTTTTAAGATACTTAAGAGTCAGGTACACTCTTAGGCGTTTAATATGCGGTGTTGAGTCCATTTCGTTGAGCAAGGAGTAGCTCTTGTCTATTCCATATTTGGCTTAAGGAACTTTATCTGTGCTCATTTCAATCTCTGGTTTTATGCAGCACCCCAACTCACCTTTCCCCTTAAACAAGCATAAGTTGGTTTTCTAAATTTGAGACCCTGTTCTGTTCTGTAATTCAGTTCCTGTGTAGCCAAGTTTACATTCCGTGTATTACTGATATCTTATGATGTTTCTTTTTCTGTGTGACTTATTTCAGTTAGAATCATCGTACCTGAATCCACTCATTGTGCTGCTACGGGCCTGATGACATAGATTTCACTGCTGAGTGATACTGCATTGTACGTAAGTACCACAAGTTCTTTATCCATTTTTCACTTTCTGTGATATTGAACTTGTACGGTAAACGAGGTTCTTGTAAACAGAGGCGTCCCAAACATTGGGGTGGCTGTATCTTTTTGATTTTAATTTCCCTAAGCTATAGGACCATAAGTGGAAGTGCCCTAGGCTCTGTTGCTTTGTTTTTTAGACGTTTCAGGAAACACCATACACTTCTCCCGAGTGTCTGTTGGCAATTTACATCCCGCGCATCAGCATAACAAGGCTCCCAGTTCTCCATGGCCTGTCCTGCCTTTCTGGATTTTACACTTTTTTCAGATGGCCCTCTTGACCGGGGGGAAGTGAGACTTCATTGTAGTGCAGATTTCCTTTGCAAGCTTGCTAGGTTGGCCAAAAAGGGCGTATGCGTTTTTTCCTGAATATATTCAGGAAAAAACGCATACGCCCTTTTTGGCCAAGTGCATCATTGTGGACGTTCTGCCTCTTTTCCTATGCTTTCAATGCAATTCCAGTCTACCTCCTGAAATCGGTTTCCTGCAATTCTGCCCCGCTTTCAAGTCCTCTTGGCAGCCTTACTTCAGTATATTTTTGGACGATAGTTGTCATTTATAACTCTGCAGGTTTGTGAATTACAGTGCCCCTGAGCTCCTTTCTTCAACTCGTTTTCTTGTGAGCTGGCCGCAACACCGCAGGATGGCTTCAGGCCCTAATCTGGTTCCGGCACGGCACGCTGAGCCTTTGGTTATTTCCTCTTCCTGGTGGGAAATGAGAGTTAAATTTGCCCGTCCAGAGACCTCCAGCTAGTCTCTCATTGGTTCTCGCTATTCCTGTTCATCTTCCGCAGAAATTGCAAACTGGGCCAAACAGGAGGTTAAAGGGACTGACTCTCCAAGTCGGGAGAGTGTTAGTAAAGCGTCTGGAATGTTGCACCCGAGTACCAGGGTACGAAAACTGAGACATATTTGAACACGTCTCCCGATCACATGGTTGATCATACTCTAGGTTCCACATGCATGTTTTAGCTGAAGGAAGAATACCTTAAACCTGGGTAGTTGAAACCCGTGGAATGGGTACCATGCAATATGACTTCAAAGGGTCTTCATTTGCTCACCGAACCTCTCCAATCCTATCACTGCTGTGTTTACGTCCCTGTACACATGCTTGATTCTCTTTCGGAGACATAGCAATCCATAGGTTTTAAGATACTTAAGAGTCAGGTACATTCTTAGGCGTTTAATATGCGGTGTTGAGTCCATTTCGTTGAGCAAGGAGTAGCTCTTGTCTATTCCATATTTGGCTTAAGGAACTTTATCTGTGCTCATTTCAATCTCTGGTTTTATGCAGCACCCCAACTCACCTTTCCCCTTAAACAAGCATAAGTTGGTTTTCTAAATTTGAGACCCTGTTCTGTTCTGTAATTCAGTTCCTGTGTAGCCAAGTTTACATTCCGTGTATTACTGATATCTTATGATGTTTCTTTTTCTGTGTGACTTATTTCAGTTAGAATCATCGTACCTGAATCCACTCATTGTGCTGCTACGGGCCTGATGACATAGATTTCACTGCTGAGTGATACTGCATTGTACGTAAGTACCACAAGTTCTTTATCCATTTTTCACTTTCTGTGATATTGAACTTGTACGGTAAACGAGGTTCTTGTAAACAGAGGCGTCCCAAACATTGGGGTGGCTGTATCTTTTTGATTTTAATTTCCCTAAGCTATAGGACCATAAGTGGAAGTGCCCTAGGCTCTGTTGCTTTGTTTTTTAGATGTTTCAGGAAACACCATACACTTCTCCCGAGTGTCTGTTGGCAATTTACATCCCGCCCATCAGCATAACAAGGCTCCCAGTTCTCCATGGCCTGTCCTGCCTTTCTGGATTTTACACTTTTTTCAGATGGCCCTTTTGACCGGGGGGAAGTGAGACTTCATTGTAGTGCAGATTTCCTTTGCAAGCTTGCTTGGTTGGCCAAAAAGGGCGTATGCGTTTTTTCCTGAATATATTCAGGAAAAAATGCATACGCCCTTTTTGGCCAAGTGCATCATTGTGGACGTTCTGCCTCTTTTCCTATGCTTTCAATGCAATTCCAGTCTACCTCCTGAAATCGGTTTCCTGCAATTCTGCCCCGCTTTCAAGTCCTCTTGGCAGCCTTACTTCAGTATATTTTTGGACGATAGTTGTCATTTATAACTCTGCAGGTTTGTGAATTACAGTGCCCCTGAGCTCCTTTCTTCAACTCGTTTTCTTGTGAGCTGGCCGCAACACCGCAGGATGGCTTCAGGCCCTAATCTGGTTCCGGCACGGCACGCTGAGCCTTTGGTTATTTCCTCTTCCTGGTGGGAAATGAGAGTTAAATTTGCCCGTCCAGACACCTCCAGCTAGTCTCTCATTGGTTCTCGCTATTCCTGTTCATCTTCCGCAGAAATTGCAAACTGGGCCAAACAGGAGGTTAAAGGGACTGACTCTCCAAGTCGGGAGAGTGTTAGTAAAGCGTCTGGAATGTTGCACCCGAGTACCAGGGTACGAAAACTGAGACATATTTGAACACGTCTCCCGATCACATGGTTGATCATACTCTAGGTTCCACATGCATGTTTTAGCTGAAGGAAGAATACCTTAAACCTGGGTAGTTGAAACCCGTGGAATGGGTACCATGCAATATGACTTCAAAGGGTCTTCATTTGCTCACCGAACCTCTCCAATCCTATCACTGCTGCGTTTACGTCCCTGTACACATGCTTGATTCTCTTTCGGAGACATAGCAATCCATAGGTTTTAAGATACTTAAGAGTCAGGTACATTCTTAGGCGTTTAATATGCGGTGTTGAGTCCATTTCGTTGAGCAAGGAGTAGCTCTTGTCTATTCCATATTTGGCTTAAGGAACTTTATCTGTGCTCATTTCAATCTCTGGTTTTATGCAGCACCCCAACTCACCTTTCCCCTTAAACAAGCATAAGTTGGTTTTCTAAATTTGAGACCCTGTTCTGTTCTGTAATTCAGTTCCTGTGTAGCCAAGTTTACATTCCGTGTATTACTGATATCTTATGATGTTTCTTTTTCTGTGTGACTTATTTCAGTTAGAATCATCGTACCTGAATCCACTCATTGTGCTGCTACGGGCCTGATGACATAGATTTCACTGCTGAGTGATACTGCATTGTACGTAAGTACCACAAGTTCTTTATCCATTTTTCACTTTCTGTGATATTGAACTTGTACGGTAAACGAGGTTCTTGTAAACAGAGGCGTCCCAAACATTGGGGTGGCTGTATCTTTTTGATTTTAATTTCCCTAAGCTATAGGACCATAAGTGGAAGTGCCCTAGGCTCTGTTGCTTTGTTTTTTAGACGTTTCAGGAAACACCATACACTTCTCCCGAGTGTCTGTTGGCAATTTACATCCCGCGCATCAGCATAACAAGGCTCCCAGTTCTCCATGGCCTGTCCTGCCTTTCTGGATTTTACACTTTTTTCAGATGGCCCTCTTGACCGGGGGGAAGTGAGACTTCATTGTAGTGCAGATTTCCTTTGCAAGCTTGCTAGGTTGGCCAAAAAGGGCGTATGCGTTTTTTCCTGAATATATTCAGGAAAAAACGCATACGCCCTTTTTGGCCAAGTGCATCATTGTGGACGTTCTGCCTCTTTTCCTATGCTTTCAATGCAATTCCAGTCTACCTCCTGAAATCGGTTTCCTGCAATTCTGCCCCGCTTTCAAGTCCTCTTGGCAGCCTTATTTCAGTATATTTTTGGACGATAGTTGTCATTTATAACTCTGCAGGTTTGTGAATTACAGTGCCCTGAGCTCCTTTCTTCAACTCGCTTTCTTGTGAGCTGGCCGCAACACCGCAGGATGGCTTCAGGCCCTAATCTGGTTCCGGCACGGCACGCTGAGCCTTTGGTTATTTCCTCTTCCTGGTGGGAAATGAGAGTTAAATTTGCCCGTCCAGACACCTCCAGCTAGTCTCTCATTGGTTCTCGCTATTCCTGTTCATCTTCCGCAGAAATTGCAAACTGGGCCAAACAGGAGGTTAAAGGCACTGACTCTCCAAGTCGGGAGAGTGTTAGTAAAGCGTCTGGAATGTTGCACCCGAGTACCAGGGTACGAAAACTGAGACATATTTGAACACGTCTCCCGATCACATGGTTGATCATACTCTAGGTTCCACATGCATGTTTTAGCTGAAGGAAGAATACCTTAAACCTGGGTAGTTGAAACCCGTGGAATGGGTACCATGCAATATGACTTCAAAGGGTCTTCATTTGCTCACCGAACCTCTCCAATCCTATCACTGCTGCGTTTACGTCCCTGTACACATGCTTGATTCTCTTTCGGAGACATAGCAATCCATAGGTTTTAAGATACTTAAGAGTCAGGTACATTCTTAGGCGTTTAATATGCGGTGTTGAGTCCATTTCGTTGAGCAAGGAGTAGCTCTTGTCTATTCCATATTTGGCTTAAGGAACTTTATCTGTGCTCATTTCAATCTCTGGTTTTATGCAGCACCCCAACTCACCTTTCCCCTTAAACAAGCATAAGTTGGTTTTCTAAATTTGAGACCCTGTTCTGTTCTGTAATTCAGTTCCTGTGTAGCCAAGTTTACATTCCGTGTATTACTGATATCTTATGATGTTTCTTTTTCTGTGTGACTTATTTCAGTTAGAATCATCGTACCTGAATCCACTCATTGTGCTGCTACGGGCCTGATGACATAGATTTCACTGCTGAGTGATACTGCATTGTACGTAAGTACCACAAGTTCTTTATCCATTTTTCACTTTCTGTGATATTGAACTTGTACGGTAAACGAGGTTCTTGTAAACAGAGGCGTCCCAAACATTGGGGTGGCTGTATCTTTTTGATTTTAATTTCCCTAAGCTATAGGACCATAAGTGGAAGTGCCCTAGGCTCTGTTGCTTTGTTTTTTAGATGTTTCAGGAAACACCATACACTTCTCCCGAGTGTCTGTTGGCAATTTACATCCCGCCCATCAGCATAACAAGGCTCCCAGTTCTCCATGGCCTGTCCTGCCTTTCTGGATTTTACACTTTTTTCAGATGGCCCTTTTGACCGGGGGGAAGTGAGACTTCATTGTAGTGCAGATTTCCTTTGCAAGCTTGCTTGGTTGGCCAAAAAGGGCGTATGCGTTTTTTCCTGAATATATTCAGGAAAAAACGCATACGCCCTTTTTGGCCAAGTGCATCATTGTGGACGTTCTGCCTCTTTTCCTATGCTTTCAATGCAATTCCAGTCTACCTCCTGAAATCGGTTTCCTGCAATTCTGCCCCGCTTTCAAGTCCTCTTGGCAGCCTTACTTCAGTATATTTTTGGACGATAGTTGTCATTTATAACTCTGCAGGTTTGTGAATTACAGTGCCCCTGAGCTCCTTTCTTCAACTCGTTTTCTTGTGAGCTGGCCGCAACACCGCAGGATGGCTTCAGGCCCTAATCTGGTTCCGGCACGGCACGCTGAGCCTTTGGTTATTTCCTCTTCCTGGTGGGAAATGAGAGTTAAATTTGCCCGTCCAGACACCTCCAGCTAGTCTCTCATTGGTTCTCGCTATTCCTGTTCATCTTCCGCAGAAATTGCAAACTGGGCCAAACAGGAGGTTAAAGGGACTGACTCTCCAAGTCGGGAGAGTGTTAGTAAAGCGTCTGGAATGTTGCACCCGAGTACCAGGGTACGAAAACTGAGACATATTTGAACACGTCTCCCGATCACATGGTTGATCATACTCTAGGTTCCACATGCATGTTTTAGCTGAAGGAAGAATACCTTAAACCTGGGTAGTTGAAACCCGTGGAATGGGTACCATGCAATATGACTTCAAAGGGTCTTCATTTGCTCACCGAACCTCTCCAATCCTATCACTGCTGCGTTTACGTCCCTGTACACATGCTTGATTCTCTTTCGGAGACATAGCAATCCATAGGTTTTAAGATACTTAAGAGTCAGGTACATTCTTAGGCGTTTAATATGCGGTGTTGAGTCCATTTCGTTGAGCAAGGAGTAGCTCTTGTCTATTCCATATTTGGCTTAAGGAACTTTATCTGTGCTCATTTCAATCTCTGGTTTTATGCAGCACCCCAACTCACCTTTCCCCTTAAACAAGCATAAGTTGGTTTTCTAAATTTGAGACCCTGTTCTGTTCTGTAATTCAGTTCCTGTGTAGCCAAGTTTACATTCCGTGTATTACTGATATCTTATGATGTTTCTTTTTCTGTGTGACTTATTTCAGTTAGAATCATCGTACCTGAATCCACTCATTGTGCTGCTACGGGCCTGATGACATAGATTTCACTGCTGAGTGATACTGCATTGTACGTAAGTACCACAAGTTCTTTATCCATTTTTCACTTTCTGTGATATTGAACTTGTACGGTAAACGAGGTTCTTGTAAACAGAGGCGTCCCAAACATTGGGGTGGCTGTATCTTTTTGATTTTAATTTCCCTAAGCTATAGGACCATAAGTGGAAGTGCCCTAGGCTCTGTTGCTTTGTTTTTTAGACGTTTCAGGAAACACCATACACTTCTCCCGAGTGTCTGTTGGCAATTTACATCCCGCGCATCAGCATAACAAGGCTCCCAGTTCTCCATGGCCTGTCCTGCCTTTCTGGATTTTACACTTTTTTCAGATGGCCCTCTTGACCGGGGGGAAGTGAGACTTCATTGTAGTGCAGATTTCCTTTGCAAGCTTGCTAGGTTGGCCAAAAAGGGCGTATGCGTTTTTTCCTGAATATATTCAGGAAAAAACGCATACGCCCTTTTTGGCCAAGTGCATCATTGTGGACGTTCTGCCTCTTTTCCTATGCTTTCAATGCAATTCCAGTCTACCTCCTGAAATCGGTTTCCTGCAATTCTGCCCCGCTTTCAAGTCCTCTTGGCAGCCTTACTTCAGTATATTTTTGGACGATAGTTGTCATTTATAACTCTGCAGGTTTGTGAATTACAGTGCCCCTGAGCTCCTTTCTTCAACTCGTTTTCTTGTGAGCTGGCCGCAACACCGCAGGATGGCTTCAGGCCCTAATCTGGTTCCGGCACGGCACGCTGAGCCTTTGGTTATTTCCTCTTCCTGGTGGGAAATGAGAGTTAAATTTGCCCGTCCAGAGACCTCCAGCTAGTCTCTCATTGGTTCTCGCTATTCCTGTTCATCTTCCGCAGAAATTGCAAACTGGGCCAAACAGGAGGTTAAAGGGACTGACTCTCCAAGTCGGGAGAGTGTTAGTAAAGCGTCTGGAATGTTGCACCCGAGTACCAGGGTACGAAAACTGAGACATATTTGAACACGTCTCCCGATCACATGGTTGATCATACTCTAGGTTCCACATGCATGTTTTAGCTGAAGGAAGAATACCTTAAACCTGGGTAGTTGAAACCCGTGGAATGGGTACCATGCAATATGACTTCAAAGGGTCTTCATTTGCTCACCGAACCTCTCCAATCCTATCACTGCTGTGTTTACGTCCCTGTACACATGCTTGATTCTCTTTCGGAGACATAGCAATCCATAGGTTTTAAGATACTTAAGAGTCAGGTACATTCTTAGGCGTTTAATATGCGGTGTTGAGTCCATTTCGTTGAGCAAGGAGTAGCTCTTGTCTATTCCATATTTGGCTTAAGGAACTTTATCTGTGCTCATTTCAATCTCTGGTTTTATGCAGCACCCCAACTCACCTTTCCCCTTAAACAAGCATAAGTTGGTTTTCTAAATTTGAGACCCTGTTCTGTTCTGTAATTCAGTTCCTGTGTAGCCAAGTTTACATTCCGTGTATTACTGATATCTTATGATGTTTCTTTTTCTGTGTGACTTATTTCAGTTAGAATCATCGTACCTGAATCCACTCATTGTGCTGCTACGGGCCTGATGACATAGATTTCACTGCTGAGTGATACTGCATTGTACGTAAGTACCACAAGTTCTTTATCCATTTTTCACTTTCTGTGATATTGAACTTGTACGGTAAACGAGGTTCTTGTAAACAGAGGCGTCCCAAACATTGGGGTGGCTGTATCTTTTTGATTTTAATTTCCCTAAGCTATAGGACCATAAGTGGAAGTGCCCTAGGCTCTGTTGCTTTGTTTTTTAGATGTTTCAGGAAACACCATACACTTCTCCCGAGTGTCTGTTGGCAATTTACATCCCGCCCATCAGCATAACAAGGCTCCCAGTTCTCCATGGCCTGTCCTGCCTTTCTGGATTTTACACTTTTTTCAGATGGCCCTTTTGACCGGGGGGAAGTGAGACTTCATTGTAGTGCAGATTTCCTTTGCAAGCTTGCTTGGTTGGCCAAAAAGGGCGTATGCGTTTTTTCCTGAATATATTCAGGAAAAAATGCATACGCCCTTTTTGGCCAAGTGCATCATTGTGGACGTTCTGCCTCTTTTCCTATGCTTTCAATGCAATTCCAGTCTACCTCCTGAAATCGGTTTCCTGCAATTCTGCCCCGCTTTCAAGTCCTCTTGGCAGCCTTACTTCAGTATATTTTTGGACGATAGTTGTCATTTATAACTCTGCAGGTTTGTGAATTACAGTGCCCCTGAGCTCCTTTCTTCAACTCGTTTTCTTGTGAGCTGGCCGCAACACCGCAGGATGGCTTCAGGCCCTAATCTGGTTCCGGCACGGCACGCTGAGCCTTTGGTTATTTCCTCTTCCTGGTGGGAAATGAGAGTTAAATTTGCCCGTCCAGACACCTCCAGCTAGTCTCTCATTGGTTCTCGCTATTCCTGTTCATCTTCCGCAGAAATTGCAAACTGGGCCAAACAGGAGGTTAAAGGGACTGACTCTCCAAGTCGGGAGAGTGTTAGTAAAGCGTCTGGAATGTTGCACCCGAGTACCAGGGTACGAAAACTGAGACATATTTGAACACGTCTCCCGATCACATGGTTGATCATACTCTAGGTTCCACATGCATGTTTTAGCTGAAGGAAGAATACCTTAAACCTGGGTAGTTGAAACCCGTGGAATGGGTACCATGCAATATGACTTCAAAGGGTCTTCATTTGCTCACCGAACCTCTCCAATCCTATCACTGCTGCGTTTACGTCCCTGTACACATGCTTGATTCTCTTTCGGAGACATAGCAATCCATAGGTTTTAAGATACTTAAGAGTCAGGTACATTCTTAGGCGTTTAATATGCGGTGTTGAGTCCATTTCGTTGAGCAAGGAGTAGCTCTTGTCTATTCCATATTTGGCTTAAGGAACTTTATCTGTGCTCATTTCAATCTCTGGTTTTATGCAGCACCCCAACTCACCTTTCCCCTTAAACAAGCATAAGTTGGTTTTCTAAATTTGAGACCCTGTTCTGTTCTGTAATTCAGTTCCTGTGTAGCCAAGTTTACATTCCGTGTATTACTGATATCTTATGATGTTTCTTTTTCTGTGTGACTTATTTCAGTTAGAATCATCGTACCTGAATCCACTCATTGTGCTGCTACGGGCCTGATGACATAGATTTCACTGCTGAGTGATACTGCATTGTACGTAAGTACCACAAGTTCTTTATCCATTTTTCACTTTCTGTGATATTGAACTTGTACGGTAAACGAGGTTCTTGTAAACAGAGGCGTCCCAAACATTGGGGTGGCTGTATCTTTTTGATTTTAATTTCCCTAAGCTATAGGACCATAAGTGGAAGTGCCCTAGGCTCTGTTGCTTTGTTTTTTAGACGTTTCAGGAAACACCATACACTTCTCCCGAGTGTCTGTTGGCAATTTACATCCCGCGCATCAGCATAACAAGGCTCCCAGTTCTCCATGGCCTGTCCTGCCTTTCTGGATTTTACACTTTTTTCAGATGGCCCTCTTGACCGGGGGGAAGTGAGACTTCATTGTAGTGCAGATTTCCTTTGCAAGCTTGCTAGGTTGGCCAAAAAGGGCGTATGCGTTTTTTCCTGAATATATTCAGGAAAAAACGCATACGCCCTTTTTGGCCAAGTGCATCATTGTGGACGTTCTGCCTCTTTTCCTATGCTTTCAATGCAATTCCAGTCTACCTCCTGAAATCGGTTTCCTGCAATTCTGCCCCGCTTTCAAGTCCTCTTGGCAGCCTTATTTCAGTATATTTTTGGACGATAGTTGTCATTTATAACTCTGCAGGTTTGTGAATTACAGTGCCCTGAGCTCCTTTCTTCAACTCGCTTTCTTGTGAGCTGGCCGCAACACCGCAGGATGGCTTCAGGCCCTAATCTGGTTCCGGCACGGCACGCTGAGCCTTTGGTTATTTCCTCTTCCTGGTGGGAAATGAGAGTTAAATTTGCCCGTCCAGACACCTCCAGCTAGTCTCTCATTGGTTCTCGCTATTCCTGTTCATCTTCCGCAGAAATTGCAAACTGGGCCAAACAGGAGGTTAAAGGCACTGACTCTCCAAGTCGGGAGAGTGTTAGTAAAGCGTCTGGAATGTTGCACCCGAGTACCAGGGTACGAAAACTGAGACATATTTGAACACGTCTCCCGATCACATGGTTGATCATACTCTAGGTTCCACATGCATGTTTTAGCTGAAGGAAGAATACCTTAAACCTGGGTAGTTGAAACCCGTGGAATGGGTACCATGCAATATGACTTCAAAGGGTCTTCATTTGCTCACCGAACCTCTCCAATCCTATCACTGCTGCGTTTACGTCCCTGTACACATGCTTGATTCTCTTTTGGAGACATAGCAATCCATAGGTTTTAAGATACTTAAGAGTCAGGTACATTCTTAGGCGTTTAATATGCGGTGTTGAGTCCATTTCGTTGAGCAAGGAGTAGCTCTTGTCTATTCCATATTTGGCTTAAGGAACTTTATCTGTGCTCATTTCAATCTCTGGTTTTATGCAGCACCCCAACTCACCTTTCCCCTTAAACAAGCATAAGTTGGTTTTCTAAATTTGAGACCCTGTTCTGTTCTGTAATTCAGTTCCTGTGTAGCCAAGTTTACATTCCGTGTATTACTGATATCTTATGATGTTTCTTTTTCTGTGTGACTTATTTCAGTTAGAATCATCGTACCTGAATCCACTCATTGTGCTGCTACGGGCCTGATGACATAGATTTCACTGCTGAGTGATACTGCATTGTACGTAAGTACCACAAGTTCTTTATCCATTTTTCACTTTCTGTGATATTGAACTTGTACGGTAAACGAGGTTCTTGTAAACAGAGGCGTCCCAAACATTGGGGTGGCTGTATCTTTTTGATTTTAATTTCCCTAAGCTATAGGACCATAAGTGGAAGTGCCCTAGGCTCTGTTGCTTTGTTTTTTAGACGTTTCAGGAAACACCATACACTTCTCCCGAGTGTCTGTTGGCAATTTACATCCCGCCCATCAGCATAACAAGGCTCCCAGTTCTCCATGGCCTGTCCTGCCTTTCTGGATTTTACACTTTTTTCAGATGGCCCTTTTGACCGGGGGGAAGTGAGACTTCATTGTAGTGCAGATTTCCTTTGCAAGCTTGCTTGGTTGGCCAAAAAGGGCGTATGCGTTTTTTCCTGAATATATTCAGGAAAAAACGCATACGCCCTTTTTGGCCAAGTGCATCATTGTGGACGTTCTGCCTCTTTTCCTATGCTTTCAATGCAATTCCAGTCTACCTCCTGAAATCGGTTTCCTGCAATTCTGCCCCGCTTTCAAGTCCTCTTGGCAGCCTTACTTCAGTATATTTTTGGACGATAGTTGTCATTTATAACTCTGCAGGTTTGTGAATTACAGTGCCCCTGAGCTCCTTTCTTCAACTCGTTTTCTTGTGAGCTGGCCGCAACACCGCAGGATGGCTTCAGGCCCTAATCTGGTTCCGGCACGGCACGCTGAGCCTTTGGTTATTTCCTCTTCCTGGTGGGAAATGAGAGTTAAATTTGCCCGTCCAGACACCTCCAGCTAGTCTCTCATTGGTTCTCGCTATTCCTGTTCATCTTCCGCAGAAATTGCAAACTGGGCCAAACAGGAGGTTAAAGGGACTGACTCTCCAAGTCGGGAGAGTGTTAGTAAAGCGTCTGGAATGTTGCACCCGAGTACCAGGGTACGAAAACTGAGACATATTTGAACACGTCTCCCGATCACATGGTTGATCATACTCTAGGTTCCACATGCATGTTTTAGCTGAAGGAAGAATACCTTAAACCTGGGTAGTTGAAACCCGTGGAATGGGTACCATGCAATATGACTTCAAAGGGTCTTCATTTGCTCACCGAACCTCTCCAATCCTATCACTGCTGCGTTTATGTCCCTGTACACATGCTTGATTCTCTTTCGGAGACATAGCAATCCATAGGTTTTAAGATACTTAAGAGTCAGGTACATTCTTAGGCGTTTAATATGTGGTGTTGAGTCCATTTCGTTGAGCAAGGAGTAGCTCTTGTCTATTCCATATTTGGCTTAAGGAACTTTATCTGTGCTCATTTCAATCTCTGGTTTTATGCAGCACCCCAACTCACCTTTACCCTTAAACAAGCATAAGGTGGTTTTCTAAATTTGAGACCCTGTTCTGTTCTGTAATTCAGTTCCTGTGTAGCCAAGTTTACATTCCGTGTATTACTGATATCTTATGATGTTTCTTTTTCTGTGTGACTTATTTCAGTTAGAATCATCGTACCTGAATCCACTCATTGTGCTGCTACGGGCCTGATGACATAGATTTCACTGCTGAGTGATACTGCATTGTACGTAAGTACCACAAGTTCTTTATCCATTTTTCACTTTCTGTGATATTGAACTTGTACGGTAAACGAGGTTCTTGTAAACAGAGGCGTCCCAAACATTGGGGTGGCTGTATCTTTTTGATTTTAATTTCCCTAAGCTATAGGACCATAAGTGGAAGTGCCCTAGGCTCTGTTGCTTTGTTTTTTAGACGTTTCAGGAAACACCATACACTTCTCCCGAGTGTCTGTTGGCAATTTACATCCCGCCCATCAGCATAACAAGGCTCCCAGTTCTCCATGGCCTGTCCTGCCTTTCTGGATTTTACACTTTTTTCAGATGGCCCTTTTGACCGGGGGGAAGTGAGACTTCATTGTAGTGCAGATTTCCTTTGCAAGCTTGCTTGGTTGGCCAAAAAGGGCGTATGCGTTTTTTCCTGAATATATTCAGGAAAAAACGCATACGCCCTTTTTGGCCAAGTGCATCATTGTGGACGTTCTGCCTCTTTTCCTATGCTTTCAATGCAATTCCAGTCTACCTCCTGAAATCGGTTTCCTGCAATTCTGCCCCGCTTTCAAGTCCTCTTGGCAGCCTTACTTCAGTATATTTTTGGACGATAGTTGTCATTTATAACTCTGCAGGTTTGTGAATTACAGTGCCCCTGAGCTCCTTTCTTCAACTCGCTTTTTTGTGAGCTGGCCGCAACACCGCAGGATGGCTTCAGGCCCTAATCTGGTTCCGGCACGGCACGCTGAGCCTTTGGTTATTTCCTCTTCCTGGTGGGAAATGAGAGTTAAATTTGCCCGTCCAGACACCTCCAGCTAGTCTCTCATTGGTTCTCGCTATTCCTGTTCATCTTCCGCAGAAATTGCAAACTGGGCCAAACAGGAGGTTAAAGGGAATGACTCTCCAAGTCGGGAGAGTGTTAGTAAAGCGTCTGGAATGTTGCACCCGAGTACCAGGGTACGAAAACTGAGACATATTTGAACACGTCTCCCGATCACATGGTTGATCATACTCTAGGTTCCACATGCATGTTTTAGCTGAAGGAAGAATACCTTAAACCTGGGTAGTTGAAACCCGTGGAATGGGTACCATGCAATATGACTTCAAAGGGTCTTCATTTGCTCACCGAACCTCTCCAATCCTATCACTGCTGCGTTTATGTCCCTGTACACATGCTTGATTCTCTTTCGGAGACATAGCAATCCATAGGTTTTAAGATACTTAAGAGTCAGGTACATTCTTAGGCGTTTAATATGCGGTGTTGAGTCCATTTCGTTGAGCAAGGAGTAGCTCTTGTCTATTCCATATTTGGCTTAAGGAACTTTATCTGTGCTCATTTCAATCTCTGGTTTTATGCAGCACCCCAACTCACCTTTACCCTTAAACAAGCATAAGTTGGTTTTCTAAATTTGAGACCCTGTTCTGTTCTGTAATTCAGTTCCTGTGTAGCCAAGTTTACATTCCGTGTATTACTGATATCTTATGATGTTTCTTTTTCTGTGTGACTTATTTCAGTTAGAATCATCGTACCTGAATCCACTCATTGTGCTGCTACGGGGCTGATGACATAGATTTCACTGCTGAGTGATACTGCATTGTACGTAAGTACCACAAGTTCTTTATCCATTTTTCACTTTCTGTGATATTGAACTTGTACGGTAAACGAGGTTCTTGTAAACAGAGGCGTCCCAAACATTGGGGTGGCTGTATCTTTTTGATTTTAATTTCCCTAAGCTATAGGACCATAAGTGGAAGTGCCCTAGGCTCTGTTGCTTTGTTTTTTAGACGTTTCAGGAAACACCATACACTTCTCCCGAGTGTCTGTTGGCAATGTACATCCCGCCCATCAGCATAACAAGGCTCCCAGTTCTCCATGGCCTGTCCTGCCTTTCTGGATTTTACACTTTTTTCAGATGGCCCTTTTGACCGGGGGGAAGTGAGACTTCATTGTAGTGCAGATTTCCTTTGCAAGCTTGCTTGGTTGGCCAAAAAGGGCGTATGCGTTTTTTCCTGAATATATTCAGGAAAAAACGCATACGCCCTTTTTGGCCAAGTGCATCATTGTGGACGTTCTGCCTCTTTTCCTATGCTTTCAATGCAATTCCAGTCTACCTCCTGAAATCGGTTTCCTGCAATTCTGCCCCGCTTTCAAGTCCTCTTGGCAGCCTTACTTCAGTATATTTTTGGACGATAGTTGTCATTTATAACTCTGCAGGTTTGTGAATTACAGTGCCCCTGAGCTCCTTTCTTCAACTCACTTTCTTGTGAGCTGGCCGCAACACCGCAGGATGGCTTCAGGCCCTAATCTGGTTCCGGCACGGCACGCTGAGCCTTTGGTTATTTCCTCTTCCTGGTGGGAAATGAGAGTTAAATTTGCCCGTCCAGACACCTCCAGCTAGTCTCTCATTGGTTCTCGCTATTCCTGTTCATCTTCCGCAGAAATTGCAAACTGGGCCAAACAGGAGGTTAAAGGGACTGACTCTCCAAGTCGGGAGAGTGTTAGTAAAGCGTCTGGAATGTTGCACCCGAGTACCAGGGTACGAAAACTGAGACATATTTGAACACGTCTCCCGATCACATGGTTGATCATACTCTAGGTTCCACATGCATGTTTTAGCTGAAGGAAGAATACCTTAAACCTGGGTAGTTGAAACCCGTGGAATGGGTACCATGCAATATGACTTCAAAGGGTCTTCATTTGCTCACCGAACCTCTCCAATCCTATCACTGCTGCGTTTATGTCCCTGTACACATGCTTGATTCTCTTTCGGAGACATAGCAATCCATAGGTTTTAAGATACTTAAGAGTCAGGTACATTCTTAGGCGTTTAATATGCGGTGTTGAGTCCATTTCGTTGAGCAAGGAGTAGCTCTTGTCTATTCCATATTTGGCTTAAGGAACTTTATCTGTGCTCATTTCAATCTCTGGTTTTATGCAGCACCCCAACTCACCTTTACCCTTAAACAAGCATAAGTTGGTTTTCTAAATTTGAGACCCTGTTCTGTTCTGTAATTCAGTTCCTGTGTAGCCAAGTTTACATTCCGTGTATTACTGATATCTTATGATGTTTCTTTTTCTGTGTGACTTATTTCAGTTAGAATCATCGTACCTGAATCCACTCATTGTGCTGCTACGGGCCTGATGACATAGATTTCACTGCTGAGTGATACTGCATTGTACGTAAGTACCACAAGTTCTTTATCCATTTTTCACTTTCTGTGATATTGAACTTGTACGGTAAACGAGGTTCTTGTAAACAGAGGCGTCCCAAACATTGGGGTGGCTGTATCTTTTTGATTTTAATTTCCCTAAGCTATAGGACCATAAGTGGAAGTGCCCTAGGCTCTGTTGCTTTGTTTTTTAGATGTTTCAGGAAACACCATACACTTCTCCCGAGTGTCTGTTGGCAATGTACATCCCGCCCATCAGTATAACAACGCTCCCAGTTCTCCATGGCCTGTCCTGCCTTTCTGGATTTTACACTTTTTTCAGATGGCCCTTTTGACCGGGGGGAAGTGAGACTTCATTGTAGTGCAGATTTCCTTTGCAAGCTTGCTTGGTTGGCCAAAAAGGGCGTATGCGTTTTTTCCTGAATATATTCAGGAAAAAACGCATACGCCCTTTTTGGCCAAGTGCATCATTGTGGACGTTCTGCCTCTTTTCCTATGCTTTCAATGCAATTCCAGTCTACCTCCTGAAATCGGTTTCCTGCAATTCTGCCCCGCTTTCAAGTCCTCTTGGCAGCCTTACTTCAGTATATTTTTGGACGATAGTTGTCATTTATAACTCTGCAGGTTTGTGAATTACAGTGCCCCTGAGCTCCTTTCTTCAACTCGTTTTCTTGTGAGCTGGCCGCAACACCGCAGGATGGCTTCAGGCCCTAATCTGGTTCCGGCACGGCACGCTGAGCCTTTGGTTATTTCCTCTTCCTGGTGGGAAATGAGAGTTAAATTTGCCCGTCCAGACACCTCCAGCTAGTCTCTCATTGGTTCTCGCTATTCCTGTTCATCTTCCGCAGAAATTGCAAACTGGGCCAAACAGGAGGTTAAAGGGACTGACTCTCCAAGTCGGGAGAGTGTTAGTAAAGCGTCTGGAATGTTGCACCCGAGTACCAGGGTACGAAAACTGAGACATATTTGAACACGTCTCCCGATCACATGGTTGATCATACTCTAGGTTCCACATGCATGTTTTAGCTGAAGGAAGAATACCTTAAACCTGGGTAGTTGAAACCCGTGGAATGGGTACCATGCAATATGACTTCAAAGGGTCTTCATTTGCTCACCGAACCTCTCCAATCCTATCACTGCTGCGTTTACGTCCCTGTACACATGCTTGATTCTCTTTCGGAGACATAGCAATCCATAGGTTTTAAGATACTTAAGAGTCAGGTACATTCTTAGGCGTTTAATATGCGGTGTTGAGTCCATTTCGTTGAGCAAGGAGTAGCTCTTGTCTATTCCATATTTGGCTTAAGGAACTTTATCTGTGCTCATTTCAATCTCTGGTTTTATGCAGCACCCCAACTCACCTTTACCCTTAAACAAGCATAAGTTGGTTTTCTAAATTTGAGACCCTGTTCTGTTCTGTAATTCAGTTCCTGTGTAGCCAAGTTTACATTCCGTGTATTACTGATATCTTATGATGTTTCTTTTTCTGTGTGACTTATTTCAGTTAGAATCATCGTACCTGAATCCACTCATTGTGCTTCTACGGGCCTGATGACATAGATTTCACTGCTGAGTGATACTGCATTGTACGTAAGTACCACAAGTTCTTTATCCATTTTTCACTTTCTGTGATATTGAACTTGTACGGTAAACGAGGTTCTTGTAAACAGAGGCGTCCCAAACATTGGGGTGGCTGTATCTTTTTGATTTTAATTTCCCTAAGCTATAGGACCATAAGTGGAAGTGCCCTAGGCTCTGTTGCTTTGTTTTTTAGACGTTTCAGGAAACACCATACACTTCTCCCGAGTGTCTGTTGGCAATTTACATCCCGCCCATCAGCATAACAAGGCTCCCAGTTCTCCATGGCCTGTCCTGCCTTTCTGGATTTTACACTTTTTTCAGATGGCCCTCTTGACCGGGGGGAAGTGAGACTTCATTGTAGTGCAGATTTCCTTTGCAAGCTTGCTTGGTTGGCCAAAAAGGGCGTATGCGTTTTTTCCTGAATATATTCAGGAAAAAACGCATACGCCCTTTTTGGCCAAGTGCATCATTGTGGACGTTCTGCCTCTTTTCCTATGCTTTCAATGCAATTCCAGTCTACCTCCTGAAATCGGTTTCCTGCAATTCTGCCCCGCTTTCAAGTCCTCTTGGCAGCCTTACTTCAGTATATTTTTGGACGATAGCTGTCATTTATAACTCTGCAGGTTTGTGAATTACAGTGCCCCTGAGCTCCTTTCTTCAACTCGTTTTCTTGTGAGCTGGCCGCACACCGCAGGATGGCTTCAGGCCCTAATCTGGTTCCGGCACGGCACGCTGAGCCTTTGGTTATTTCCTCTTCCTGGTGGGAAATGAGAGTTAAATTTGCCCGTCCAGACACCTCCAGCTAGTCTCTCATTGGTTCTCGCTATTCCTGTTCATCTTCCGCAGAAATTGCAAACTGGGCCAAACAGGAGGTTAAAGGGGCTGACTCTCCAAGTCGGGAGAGTGTTAGTAAAGCGTCTGGAATGTTGCACCCGAGTACCAGGGTACGAAAACTGAGACATATTTGAACACGTCTCCCGATCACATGGTTGATCATACTCTAGGTTCCACATGCATGTTTTAGCTGAAGGAAGAATACCTTAAACCTGGGTAGTTGAAACCCGTGGAATGGGTACCATGCAATATGACTTCAAAGGGTCTTCATTTGCTCACCGAACCTCTCCAATCCTATCACTGCTGCGTTTATGTCCCTGTACACATGCTTGATTCTCTTTCGGAGACATAGCAATCCATAGGTTTTAAGATACTTAAGAGTCAGGTACATTCTTAGGCGTTTAATATGCGGTGTTGAGTCCATTTCGTTGAGCAAGGAGTAGCTCTTGTCTATTCCATATTTGGCTTAAGGAACTTTATCTGTGCTCATTTCAATCTCTGGTTTTATGCAGCACCCCAACTCACCTTTACCCTTAAACAAGCATAAGTTGGTTTTCTAAATTTGAGACCCTGTTCTGTTCTGTAATTCAGTTCCTGTGTAGCCAAGTTTACATTCCGTGTATTACTGATATCTTATGATGTTTCTTTTTCTGTGTGACTTATTTCAGTTAGAATCATCGTACCTGAATCCACTCATTGTGCTGCTACGGGCCTGATGACATAGATTTCACTGCTGAGTGATACTGCATTGTACGTAAGTACCACAAGTTCTTTATCCATTTTTCACTTTCTGTGATATTGAACTTGTACGGTAAACGAGGTTCTTGTAAACAGAGGCGTCCCAAACATTGGGGTGGCTGTATCTTTTTGATTTTAATTTCCCTAAGCTATAGGACCATAAGTGGAAGTGCCCTAGGCTCTGTTGCTTTGTTTTTTAGATGTTTCAGGAAACACCATACACTTCTCCCGAGTGTCTGTTGGCAATTGACATCCCGCCCATCAGCATAACAAGGCTCCCAGTTCTCCATGGCCTGTCCTGCCTTTCTGGATTTTACACTTTTTTCAGATGGCCCTTTTGACCGGGGGGAAGTGAGACTTCATTGTAGTGCAGATTTCCTTTGCAAGCTTGCTTGGTTGGCCAAAAAGGGCGTATGCGTTTTTTCCTGAATATATTCAGGAAAAAACGCATATGCCCTTTTTGGCCAAGTGCATCATTGTGGACGTTCTGCCTCTTTTCCTATGCTTTCAATGCAATTCCAGTCTACCTCCTGAAATCGGTTTCCTGCAATTCTGCCCCGCTTTCAAGTCCTCTTGGCAGCCTTACTTCAGTATATTTTTGGACGATAGTTGTCATTTATAACTCTGCAGGTTTGTGAATTACAGTGCCCTGAGCTCCTTTCTTCAACTCGCTTTCTTGTGAGCTGGCCGCAACACCGCAGGATGGCTTCAGGCCCTAATCTGGTTCCGGCACGGCACGCTGAGCCTTTGGTTATTTCCTCTTCCTGGTGGGAAATGAGAGTTAAATTTGCCCGTCCAGACACCTCCAGCTAGTCTCTCATTGGTTCTCGCTATTCCTGTTCATCTTCCGCAGAAATTGCAAACTGGGCCAAACAGGAGGTTAAAGGAACTGACTCTCCAAGTCGGGAGAGTGTTAGTAAAGCGTCTGGAATGTTGCAACCGAGTACCAGGGTACGAAAACTGAGACATATTTGAACACGTCTCCCGATCACATGGTTGATCATACTCTAGGTTCCACATGCATGTTTTAGCTGAAGGAAGAATACCTTAAACCTGGGTAGTTGAAACCCGTGGAATGGGTACCATGCAATATGACTTCAAAGGGTCTTCATTTGCTCACCGAACCTCTCCAATCCTATCACTGCTGCGTTTATGTCCCTGTACACATGCTTGATTCTCTTTCGGAGACATAGCAATCCATAGGTTTTAAGATACTTAAGAGTCAGGTACATTCTTAGGCGTTTAATATGCGGTGTTGAGTCCATTTCGTTGAGCAAGGAGTAGCTCTTGTCTATTCCATATTTGGCTTAAGGAACTTTATCTGTGCTCATTTCAATCTCTGGTTTTACGCAGCACCCCAACTCACCTTTCCCCTTAAACAAGCATAAGTTGGTTTTCTAAATTTGAGACCCTGTTCTGTTCTGTAATTCAGTTCCTGTGTAGCCAAGTTTACATTCCGTGTATTACTGATATCTTATGATGTTTCTTTTTCTGTGTGACTTATTTCAGTTAGAATCATCGTACCTGAATCCACTCATTGTGCTGCTACGGGCCTGATGACATAGATTTCACTGCTGAGTGATACTGCATTGTACGTAAGTACCACAAGTTCTTTATCCATTTTTCACTTTCTGTGATATTGAACTTGTACGGTAAACGAGGTTCTTGTAAACAGAGGCGTCCCAAACATTGGGGTGGCTGTATCTTTTTGATTTTAATTTCCCAAAGGTATAGAACCATAAGTGGAAGTGCCCTAGGCTCTGTTGCTTTGTTTTTTAGATGTTTCAGGAAACACCATACACTTCTCCCGAGTGTCTGTTGGCAATTTACATCCCGCCCATCAGCATAACAAGGCTCCCAGTTCTCCATGGCCTGTCCTGCCTTTCTGGATTTTACACTTTTTTCAGATGGCCCTTTTGACCGGGGGGAAGTGAGACTTCATTGTAGTGCAGATTTCCTTTGCAAGCTTGCTTGGTTGGCCAAAAAGGGCGTATGCGTTTTTTCCTGAATATATTCAGGAAAAAACGCATACGCCCTTTTTGGCCAAGTGCATCATTGTGGACGTTCTGCCTCTTTTCCTATGCTTTCAATGCAATTCCAGTCTACCTCCTGAAATCGGTTTCCTGCAATTCTGCCCCGCTTTCAAGTCCTCTTGGCAGCCTTACTTCAGTATATTTTTGGACGATAGTTGTCATTTATAACTCTGCAGGTTTGTGAATTACAGTGCCCCTGAGCTCCTTTCTTCAACTCGTTTTCTTGTGAGCTGGCCGCAACACCGCAGGATGGCTTCAGGCCCTAATCTGGTTCCGGCACGGCACGCTGAGCCTTTGGTTATTTCCTCTTCCTGGTGGGAAATGAGAGTTAAATTTGCCCGTCCAGACACCTCCAGCTAGTCTCTCATTGGTTCTCGCTATTCCTGTTCATCTTCCGCAGAAATTGCAAACTGGGCCAAACAGGAGGTTAAAGGGACTGACTCTCCAAGTCGGGAGAGTGTTAGTAAAGCGTCTGGAATGTTGCACCCGAGTACCAGGGTACGAAAACTGAGACATATTTGAACACGTCTCCCGATCACATGGTTGATCATACTCTAGGTTCCACATGCATGTTTTAGCTGAAGGAAGAATACCTTAAACCTGGGTAGTTGAAACCCGTGGAATGGGTACCATGCAATATGACTTCAAAGGGTCTTCATTTGCTCACCGAACCTCTCCAATCCTATCACTGCTGCGTTTACGTCCCTGTACACATGCTTGATTCTCTTTCGGAGACATAGCAATCCATAGGTTTTAAGATACTTAAGAGTCAGGTACATTCTTAGGCGTTTAATATGCGGTGTTGAGTCCATTTCGTTGAGCAAGGAGTAGCTCTTGTCTATTCCATATTTGGCTTAAGGAACTTTATCTGTGCTCATTTCAATCTCTGGTTTTATGCAGCACCCCAACTCACCTTTCCCCTTAAACAAGCATAAGTTGGTTTTCTAAATTTGAGACCCTGTTCTGTTCTGTAATTCAGTTCCTGTGTAGCCAAGTTTACATTCCGTGTATTACTGATATCTTATGATGTTTCTTTTTCTGTGTGACTTATTTCAGTTAGAATCATCGTACCTGAATCCACTCATTGTGCTGCTACGGGCCTGATGACATAGATTTCACTGCTGAGTGATACTGCATTGTACGTAAGTACCACAAGTTCTTTATCCATTTTTCACTTTCTGTGATATTGAACTTGTACGGTAAACGAGGTTCTTGTAAACAGAGGCGTCCCAAACATTGGGGTGGCTGTATCTTTTTGATTTTAATTTCCCAAAGGTATAGAACCATAAGTGGAAGTGCCCTAGGCTCTGTTGCTTTGTTTTTTAGATGTTTCAGGAAACACCATACACTTCTCCCGAGTGTCTGTTGGCAATTTACATCCCGCCCATCAGCATAACAAGGCTCCCAGTTCTCCATGGCCTGTCCTGCCTTTCTGGATTTTACACTTTTTTCAGATGGCCCTTTTGACCGGGGGGAAGTGAGACTTCATTGTAGTGCAGATTTCCTTTGCAAGCTTGCTTGGTTGGCCAAAAAGGGCGTATGCGTTTTTTCCTGAATATATTCAGGAAAAAACGCATACGCCCTTTTTGGCCAAGTGCATCATTGTGGACGTTCTGCCTCTTTTCCTATGCTTTCAATGCAATTCCAGTCTACCTCCTGAAATCGGTTTCCTGCAATTCTGCCCCGCTTTCAAGTCCTCTTGGCAGCCTTACTTCAGTATATTTTTGGACGATAGTTGTCATTTATAACTCTGCAGGTTTGTGAATTACAGTGCCCCTGAGCTCCTTTCTTCAACTCGTTTTCTTGTGAGCTGGCCGCAACACCGCAGGATGGCTTCAGGCCCTAATCTGGTTCCGGCACGGCACGCTGAGCCTTTGGTTATTTCCTCTTCCTGGTGGGAAATGAGAGTTAAATTTGCCCGTGCAGACACCTCCAGCTAGTCTCTCATTGGTTCTCGCTATTCCTGTTCATCTTCCGCAGAAATTGCAAACTGGGCCAAACAGGAGGTTAAAGGGACTGACTCTCCAAGTCGGGAGAGTGTTAGTAAAGCGTCTGGAATGTTGCACCCGAGTACCAGGGTACGAAAACTGAGACATATTTGAACACGTCTCCCGATCACATGGTTGATCATACTCTAGGTTCCACATGCATGTTTTAGCTGAAGGAAGAATACCTTAAACCTGGGTAGTTGAAACCCGTGGAATGGGTACCATGCAATATGACTTCAAAGGGTCTTCATTTGCTCACCGAACCTCTCCAATCCTATCACTGCTGCGTTTATGTCCCTGTACACATGCTTGATTCTCTTTCGGAGACATAGCAATCCATAGGTTTTAAGATACTTAAGAGTCAGGTACATTCTTAGGCGTTTAATATGCGGTGTTGAGTCCATTTCGTTGAGCAAGGAGTAGCTCTTGTCTATTCCATATTTGGCTTAAGGAACTTTATCTGTGCTCATTTCAATTTCTGGTTTTATGCAGCACCCCAACTCACCTTTACCCTTAAACAAGCATAAGTTGGTTTTCTAAATTTGAGACCCTGTTCTGTTCTGTAATTCAGTTCCTGTGTAGCCAAGTTTACATTCCGTGTATTACTGATATCTTATGATGTTTCTTTTTCTGTGTGACTTATTTCAGTTAGAATCATCGTACCTGAATCCACTCATTGTGCTGCTACGGGCCTGATGACATAGATTTCACTGCTGAGTGATACTGCATTGTACGTAAGTACCACAAGTTCTTTATCCATTTTTCACTTTCTGTGATATTGAACTTGTACGGTAAACGAGGTTCTTGTAAACAGAGGCGTCCCAAACATTGGGGTGGCTGTATCTTTTTGATTTTAATTTCCCAAAGCTATAGGACCATAAGTGGAAGTGCCCTAGGCTCTGTTGCTTTGTTTTTTAGATGTTTCAGGAAACACCATACACTTCTCCCGAGTGTCTGTTGGCAATTTACATCCCGCCCATCAGCATAACAAGGCTCCCAGTTCTCCATGGCCTGTCCTGCCTTTCTGGATTTTACACTTTTTTCAGATGGCCCTTTTGACCGGGGGGAAGTGAGACTTCATTGTAGTGCAGATTTCCTTTGCAAGCTTGCTTGGTTGGCCAAAAAGGGCGTATGCGTTTTTTCCTGAATATATTCAGGAAAAAACGCATACGCCCTTTTTGGCCAAGTGCATCATTGTGGACGTTCTGCCTCTTTTCCTATGCTTTCAATGCAATTCCAGTCTACCTCCTGAAATCGGTTTCCTGCAATTCTGCCCCGCTTTCAAGTCCTCTTGGCAGCCTTACTTCAGTATATTTTTGGACGATAGTTGTCATTTATAACTCTGCAGGTTTGTGAATTACAGTGCCCTGAGCTCCTTTCTTCAACTCGCTTTCTTGTGAGCTGGCCGCAACACCGCAGGATGGCTTCAGGCCCTAATCTGGTTCCGGCACGGCACGCTGAGCCTTTGGTTATTTCCTCTTCCTGGTGGGAAATGAGAGTTAAATTTGCCCGTCCAGACACCTCCAGCTAGTCTCTCATTGGTTCTCGCTATTCCTGTTCATCTTCCGCAGAAATTGCAAACTGGGCCAAACAGGAGGTTAAAGGGACTGACTCTCCAAGTCGGGAGAGTGTTAGTAAAGCGTCTGGAATGTTGCAACCGAGTACCAGGGTATGAAAACTGAGACATATTTGAACACGTCTCCCGATCACATGGTTGATCATACTCTAGGTTCCACATGCATGTTTTAGCTGAAGGAAGAATACCTTAAACCTGGGTAGTTGAAACCCGTGGAATGGGTACCATGCAATATGACTTCAAAGGGTCTTCATTTGCTCACCGAACCTCTCCAATCCTATCACTGCTGCGTTTATGTCCCTGTACACATGCTTGATTCTCTTTCAGAGACATAGCAATCCATAGGTTTTAAGATACTTAAGAGTCAGGTACATTCTTAGGCGTTTAATATGCGGTGTTGAGTCCATTTCGTTGAGCAAGGAGTAGCTCTTGTCTATTCCATATTTGGCTTAAGGAACTTTATCTGTGCTCATTTCAATCTCTGGTTTTATGCAGCACCCCAACTCACCTTTACCCTTAAACAAGCATAAGTTGGTTTTCTAAATTTGAGACCCTGTTCTGTTCTGTAATTCAGTTCCTGTGTAGCCAAGTTTACATTCCGTGTATTACTGATATCTTATGATGTTTCTTTTTCTGTGTGACTTATTTCAGTTAGAATCATCGTACCTGAATCCACTCATTGTGCTGCTACGGGCCTGATGACATAGATTTCACTGCTGAGTGATACTGCATTGTACGTAAGTACCACAAGTTCTTTATCCATTTTTCACTTTCTGTGATATTGAACTTGTACGGTAAACGAGGTTCTTGTAAACAGAGGCGTCCCAAACATTGGGGTGGCTGTATCTTTTTGATTTTAATTTCCCAAAGCTATAGGACCATAAGTGGAAGTGCCCTAGGCTCTGTTGCTTTGTTTTTTAGATGTTTCAGGAAACACCATACACTTCTCCCGAGTGTCTGTTGGCAATTTACATCCCGCCCATCAGCATAACAAGGCTCCCAGTTCTCCATGGCCTGTCCTGCCTTTCTGGATTTTACACTTTTTTCAGATGGCCCTTTTGACCGGGGGGAAGTGAGACTTCATTGTAGTGCAGATTTCCTTTGCAAGCTTGCTTGGTTGGCCAAAAAGGGCGTATGCGTTTTTTCCTGAATATATTCAGGAAAAAACGCATACGCCCTTTTTGGCCAAGTGCATCATTGTGGACGTTCTGCCTCTTTTCCTATGCTTTCAATGCAATTCCAGTCTACCTCCTGAAATCGGTTTCCTGCAATTCTGCCCCGCTTTCAAGTCCTCTTGGCAGCCTTACTTCAGTATATTTTTGGACGATAGTTGTCATTTATAACTCTGCAGGTTTGTGAATTACAGTGCCCCTGAGCTCCTTTCTTCAACTCGTTTTCTTGTGAGCTGGCCGCAACACCGCAGGATGGCTTCAGGCCCTAATCTGGTTCCGGCACGGCACGCTGAGCCTTTGGTTATTTCCTCTTCCTGGTGGGAAATGAGAGTTAAATTTGCCCGTCCAGACACCTCCAGCTAGTCTCTCATTGGTTCTCGCTATTCCTGTTCATCTTCCGCAGAAATTGCAAACTGGGCCAAACAGGAGGTTAAAGGGACTGACTCTCCAAGTCGGGAGAGTGTTAGTAAAGCGTCTGGAATGTTGCAACCGAGTACCAGGGTACGAAAACTGAGACATATTTGAACACGTCTCCCGATCACATGGTTGATCATACTCTAGGTTCCACATGCATGTTTTAGCTGAAGGAAGAATACCTTAAACCTGGGTAGTTGAAACCCGTGGAATGGGTACCATGCAATATGACTTCAAAGGGTCTTCATTTGCTCACCGAACCTCTCCAATCCTATCACTGCTGCGTTTATGTCCCTGTACACATGCTTGATTCTCTTTCGGAGACATAGCAATCCATAGGTTTTAAGATACTTAAGAGTCAGGTACATTCTTAGGCGTTTAATATGCGGTGTTGAGTCCATTTCGTTGAGCAAGGAGTAGCTCTTGTCTATTCCATATTTGGCTTAAGGAACTTTATCTGTGCTCATTTCAATCTCTGGTTTTATGCAGCACCCCAACTCACCTTTACCCTTAAACAAGCATAAGGTGGTTTTCTAAATTTGAGACCCTGTTCTGTTCTGTAATTCAGTTCCTGTGTAGCCAAGTTTACATTCCGTGTATTACTGATATCTTATGATGTTTCTTTTTCTGTGTGACTTATTTCAGTTAGAATCATCGTACCTGAATCCACTCATTGTGCTGCTACGGGCCTGATGACATAGATTTCACTGCTGAGTGATACTGCATTGTACGTAAGTACCACAAGTTCTTTATCCATTTTTCACTTTCTGTGATATTGAACTTGTACGGTAAACGAGGTTCTTGTAAACAGAGGCGTCCCAAACATTGGGGTGGCTGTATCTTTTTGATTTTAATTTCCCTAAGCTATAGGACCATAAGTGGAAGTGCCCTAGGCTCTGTTGCTTTGTTTTTTAGATGTTTCAGGAAACACCATACACTTCTCCCGAGTGTCTGTTGGCAATGTACATCCCGCCCATCAGCATAACAAGGCTCCCAGTTCTCCATGGCCTGTCCTGCCTTTCTGGATTTTACACTTTTTTCAGATGGCCCTTTTGACCGGGGGGAAGTGAGACTTCATTGTAGTGCAGATTTCCTTTGCAAGCTTGCTTGGTTGGCCAAAAAGGGCGTATGCGTTTTTTCCTGAATATATTCAGGAAAAAACGCATACGCCCTTTTTGGCCAAGTGCATCATTGTGGACGTTCTGCCTCTTTTTCTATGCTTTCAATGCAATTCCAGTCTACCTCCTGAAATCGGTTTCCTGCAATTCTGCCCCGCTTTCAAGTCCTCTTGGCAGCCTTACTTCAGTATATTTTTGGACGATAGTTGTCATTTATAACTCTGCAGGTTTGTGAATTACAGTGCCCCTGAGCTCCTTTCTTCAACTCGTTTTCTTGTGAGCTGGCCGCAACACCACAGGATGGCTTCAGGCCCTAATCTGGTTCCGGCACGGCACGCTGAGCCTTTGGTTATTTCCTCTTCCTGGTGGGAAATGAGAGTTAAATTTGCCCGTCCAGACACCTCCAGCTAGTCTCTCATTGGTTCTCGCTATTCCTGTTCATCTTCCGCAGAAATTGCAAACTGGGCCAAACAGGAGGTTAAAGGGACTGACTCTCCAAGTCGGGAGAGTGTTAGTAAAGCGTCTGGAATGTTGCACCCGAGTACCAGGGTACGAAAACTGAGACATATTTGAACACGTCTCCCGATCACATGGTTGATCATACTCTAGGTTCCACATGCATGTTTTAGCTGAAGGAAGAATACCTTAAACCTGGGTAGTTGAAACCCGTGGAATGGGTACCATGCAATATGACTTCAAAGGGTCTTCATTTGCTCACCGAACCTCTCCAATCCTATCACTGCTGCGTTTATGTCCCTGTACACATGCTTGATTCTCTTTCGGAGACATAGCAATCCATAGGTTTTAAGATACTTAAGAGTCAGGTACACTCTTAGGCGTTTAATATGCGGTGTTGAGTCCATTTCGTTGAGCAAGGAGTAGCTCTTGTCTATTCCATATTTGGCTTAAGGAACTTTATCTGTGCTCATTTCAATCTCTGGTTTTATGCAGCACCCCAACTCACCTTTACCCTTAAACAAGCATAAGTTGGTTTTCTAAATTTGAGACCCTGTTCTGTTCTATAATTCAGTTCCTGTGTAGCCAAGTTTACATTCCATGTATTACTGATATCTTATGATGTTTCTTTTTCTGTGTGACTTATTTCAGTTAGAATCATCGTACCTGAATCCACTCATTGTGCTGCTACGGGCCTGATGACATAGATTTCACTGCTGAGTGATACTGCATTGTACGTAAGTACCACAAGTTCTTTATCCATTTTTCACTTTCTGTGATATTGAACTTGTACGGTAAACGAGGTTCTTGTAAACAGAGGCGTCCCAAACATTGGGGTGGCTGTATCTTTTTGATTTTAATTTCCCTAAGCTATAGGACCATAAGTGGAAGTGCCCTAGGCTCTGTTGCTTTGTTTTTTAGATGTTTCAGGAAACACCATACACTTCTCCCGAGTATCTGTTGGCAATTTACATCCCGCCCATCAGCATAACAAGGCTCCCAGTTCTCCATGGCCTGTCCTGCCTTTCTGGATTTTACACTTTTTTCAGATGGCCCTTTTGACCGGGGGGAGGTGAGACTTCATTGTAGTGCAGATTTCCTTTGCAAGCTTGCTTGGTTGGCCAAAAAGGGCGTATGCGTTTTTTCCTGAATATATTCAGGAAAAAACGCATACGCCCTTTTTGGCCAAGTGCATCATTGTGGACGTTCTGCCTCTTTTCCTATGCTTTCAATGCAATTCCAGTCTACCTCCTGAAATCGGTTTCCTGCAATTCTGCCCCGCTTTCAAGTCCTCTTGGCAGCCTTATTTCAGTATATTTTTGGACGATAGTTGTCATTTATAACTCTGCAGGTTTGTGAATTACAGTGCCCCTGAGCTCCTTTCTTCAACTCGCTTTCATGTGACCTGGCCGCAACACCGCAGGATGGCTTCAGGCCCTAATCTGGTTCCGGCACGGCACGCTGAGCCTTTGGTTATTTCCTCTTCCTGGTGGGAAATGAGAGTTAAATTTGCCCGTCCAGACACCTCCAGCTAGTCTCTCATTGGTTCTCGCTATTCCTGTTCATCTTCCGCAGAAATTGCAAACTGGGCCAAACAGGAGGTTAAAGGGACTGACTCTCCAAGTCGGGAGAGTGTTAGTAAAGCGTCTGGAATGTTGCACCCGAGTACCAGGGTACGAAAACTGAGACATATTTGAACACGTCTCCCGATCACATGGTTGATCATACTCTAGGTTCCACATGCATGTTTTAGCTGAAGGAAGAATACCTTAAACCTGGGTAGTTGAAACCCGTGGAATGGGTACCATGCAATATGACTTCAAAGGGTCTTCATTTGCTCACCGAACCTCTCCAATCCTATCACTGCTGCGTTTATGTCCCTGTACACATGCTTGATTCTCTTTCGGAGACATAGCAATCCATAGGTTTTAAGATACTTAAGAGTCAGGTACATTCTTAGGCGTTTAATATGCGGTGTTGAGTCCATTTCGTTGAGCAAGGAGTAGCTCTTGTCTATTCCATATTTGGCTTAAGGAACTTTATCTGTGCTCATTTCAATCTCTGGTTTTATGCAGCACCCCAACTCACCTTTACCCTTAAACAAGCATAAGTTGGTTTTCGAAATTTGAGACCCTGTTCTGTTCTGTAATTCAGTTCCTGTGTAGCCAAGTTTACATTCCGTGTATTACTGATATCTTATGATGTTTCTTTTTCTGTGTGACTTATTTCAGTTAGAATCATCGTACCTGAATCCACTCATTGTGCTGCTACGGGCCTGATGACATAGATTTCACTGCTGAGTGATACTGCATTGTACGTAAGTACCACAAGTTCTTTATCCATTTTTCACTTTCTGTGATATTGAACTTGTACGGTAAACGAGGTTCTTGTAAACAGAGGCGTCCCAAACATTGGGGTGGCTGTATCTTTTTGATTTTAATTTCCCTAAGCTATAGGACCATAAGTGGAAGTGCCCTAGGCTCTGTTGCTTTGTTTTTTAGATGTTTCAGGAAACACCATACACTTCTCCCGAGTGTCTGTTGGCAATTTACATCCCGCCCATCAGCATAACAAGGCTCCCAGTTCTCCATGGCCTGTCCTGCCTTTCTGGATTTTACACTTTTTTCAGATGGCCCTTTTGACCGGGGGGAAGTGAGACTTCATTGTAGTGCAGATTTCCTTTGCAAGCTTGCTTGGTTGGCCAAAAAGGGCGTATGCGTTTTTTCCTGAATATATTCAGGAAAAAACGCATACGCCCTTTTTGGCCAAGTGCATCATTGTGGACGTTCTGCCTCTTTTCCTATGCTTTCAATGCAATTCCAGTCTACCTCCTGAAATCGGTTTCCTGCAATTCTGCCCCGCTTTCAAGTCCTCTTGGCAGCCTTACTTCAGTATATTTTTGGACGATAGTTGTCATTTATAACTCTGCAGGTTTGTGAATTACAGTGCCCTGAGCTCCTTTCTTCAACTCGCTTTCTTGTGAGCTGGCCGCAACACCGCAGGATGGCTTCAGGCCCTAATCTGGTTCCGGCACGGCACGCTGAGCCTTTGGTTATTTCCTCTTCCTGGTGGGAAATGAGAGTTAAATTTGCCCGTCCAGACACCTCCAGCTAGTCTCTCATTGGTTCTCGCTATTCCTGTTCATCTTCCGCAGAAATTGCAAACTGGGCCAAACAGGAGGTTAAAGGGACTGACTCTCCAAGTCGGGAGAGTGTTAGTAAAGCGTCTGGAATGTTGCAACCGAGTACCAGGGTACGAAAACTGAGACATATTTGAATACGTCTCCCGATCACATGGTTGATCATACTCTAGGTTCCACATGCATGTTTTAGCTGAAGGAAGAATACCTTAAACCTGGGTAGTTGAAACCCGTGGAATGGGTACCATGCAATATGACTTCAAAGGGTCTTCATTTGCTCACCGAACCTCTCCAATCCTATCACTGCTGCGTTTATGTCCCTGTACACATGCTTGATTCTCTTTCAGAGACATAGCAATCCATAGGTTTTAAGATACTTAAGAGTCAGGTACATTCTTAGGCGTTTAATATGCGGTGTTGAGTCCATTTCGTTGAGCAAGGAGTAGCTCTTGTCTATTCCATATTTGGCTTAAGGAACTTTATCTGTGCTCATTTCAATCTCTGGTTTTATGCAGCACCCCAACTCACCTTTACCCTTAAACAAGCATAAGTTGGTTTTCTAAATTTGAGACCCTGTTCTGTTCTGTAATTCAGTTCCTGTGTAGCCAAGTTTACATTCCGTGTATTACTGATATCTTATGATGTTTCTTTTTCTGTGTGACTTATTTCAGTTAGAATCATCGTACCTGAATCCACTCATTGTGCTGCTACGGGCCTGATGACATAGATTTCACTGCTGAGTGATACTGCATTGTACGTAAGTACCACAAGTTCTTTATCCATTTTTCACTTTCTGTGATATTGAACTTGTACGGTAAACGAGGTTCTTGTAAACAGAGGCGTCCCAAACATTGGGGTGGCTGTATCTTTTTGATTTTAATTTCCCTAAGCTATAGGACCATAAGTGGAAGTGCCCTAGGCTCTGTTGCTTTGTTTTTTAGATGTTTCAGGAAACACCATAAACTTCTCCCAAGTGTCTGTTGGCAATTTACATCCCGCCCATCAGCATAACAAGGCTCCCAGTTCTCCATGGCCTGTCCTGCCTTTCTGGATTTTACACTTTTTTCAGATGGCCTTTTTGACCGGGGGGAAGTGAGACTTCATTGTAGTGCAGATTTCCTTTGCAAGCTTGCTTGGTTGGCCAAAAAGGGCGTATGCGTTTTTTCCTGAATATATTCAGGAAAAAACGCATACGCCCTTTTTGGCCAAGTGCATCATTGTGGACGTTCTGCCTCTTTTCCTATGCTTTCAATGCAATTCCAGTCTACCTCCTGAAATCGGTTTCCTGCAATTCTGCCCCGCTTTCAAGTCCTCTTGGCAGCCTTACTTCAGTATATTTTTGGACGATAGTTGTCATTTATAACTCTGCAGGTTTGTGAATTACAGTGCCCCTGAGCTCCTTTCTTCAACTCCTTTTCTTGTGAGCTGGCCGCAACACCACAGGATGGCTTCAGGCCCTAATCTGGTTCCGGCACGGCACGCTGAGCCTTTGGTTATTTCCTCTTCCTGGTGGGAAATGAGAGTTAAATTTGCCCGTCCAGACACCTCCAGCTAGTCTCTCATTGGTTCTCGCTATTCCTGTTCATCTTCCGCAGAAATTGCAAACTGGGCCAAACAGGAGGTTAAAGGGACTGACTCTCCAAGTCGGGAGAGTGTTAGTAAAGCGTCTGGAATGTTGCAACCGAGTACCAGGGTACGAAAACTGAGACATATTTGAACACGTCTCCCGATCACATGGTTGATCATACTCTAGGTTCCACATGCATGTTTTAGCTGAAGGAAGAATACCTTAAACCTGGGTAGTTGAAACCCGTGGAATGGGTACCATGCAATATGACTTCAAAGGGTCTTCATTTGCTCACCGAACCTCTCCAATCCTATCACTGCTGCGTTTATGTCCCTGTACACATGCTTGATTCTCTTTCGGAGACATAGCAATCCATAGGTTTTAAGATACTTAAGAGTCAGGTACATTCTTAGGCGTTTAATATGCGGTGTTGAGTCCATTTCGTTGAGCAAGGAGTAGCTCTTGTCTATTCCATATTTGGCTTAAGGAACTTTATCTGTGCTCATTTCAATCTCTGGTTTTATGCAGCACCCCAACTCACCTTTACCCTTAAACAAGCATAAGTTGGTTTTCTAAATTTGAGACCCTGTTCTGTTCTGTAATTCAGTTCCTGTGTAGCCAAGTTTACATTCCGTGTATTACTGATATCTTATGATGTTTCTTTTTCTGTGTGACTTATTTCAGTTAGAATCATCGTACCTGAATCCACTCATTGTGCTGCTACGGGCCTGATGACATAGATTTCACTGCTGAGTGATACTGCATTGTACGTAAGTACCACAAGTTCTTTATCCATTTTTCACTTTCTGTGATATTGAACTTGTACGGTAAACGAGGTTCTTGTAAACAGAGGCGTCCCAAACATTGGGGTGGCTGTATCTTTTTGATTTTAATTTCCCTAAGCTATAGGACCATAAGTGGAAGTGCCCTAGGCTCTGTTGCTTTGTTTTTTAGATGTTTCAGGAAACACCATACACTTCTCCCGAGTGTCTGTTGGCAATGTACATCCCGCCCATCAGTATAACAAGGCTCCCAGTTCTCCATGGCCTGTCCTGCCTTTCTGGATTTTACACTTTTTTCAGATGGCCCTTTTGACCGGGGGGAAGTGAGACTTCATTGTAGTGCAGATTTCCTTTGCAAGCTTGCTTGGTTGGCCAAAAAGGGCGTATGCGTTTTTTCCTGAATATATTCAGGAAAAAACGCATACGCCCTTTTTGGCCAAGTGCATCATTGTGGACGTTCTGCCTCTTTTCCTATGCTTTCAATGCAATTCCAGTCTACCTCCTGAAATCGGTTTCCTGCAATTCTGCCCCGCTTTCAAGTCCTCTTGGCAGCCTTACTTCAGTATATTTTTGGACGAT
Source organism: Globicephala melas (assembly GCF_963455315.2). Taxonomy (NCBI): domain Eukaryota; kingdom Metazoa; phylum Chordata; class Mammalia; order Artiodactyla; family Delphinidae; genus Globicephala; species Globicephala melas. Next base: position 166,746 of record NW_027207367.1, on the reverse strand, counting down.
AGTTGTCATTTATAACTCTGCAGGTTTGTGAATTACAGTGCCCCTGAGCTCCTTTCTTCAACTCGTTTTCTTGTGAGCTGGCCGCAACACCGCAGGATGGCTTCAGGCCCTAATCTGGTTCCGGCACGGCACGCTGAGCCTTTGGTTATTTCCTCTTCCTGGTGGGAAATGAGAGTTAAATTTGCCCGTCCAGACACCTCCAGCTAGTCTCTCATTGGTTCTCGCTATTCCTGTTCATCTTCCGCAGAAATTGCAAACTGGGCCAAACAGGAGGTTAAAGGGACTGACTCTCCAAGTCGGGAGAGTGTTAGTAAAGCGTCTGGAATGTTGCAACCGAGTACCAGGGTACGAAAACTGAGACATATTTGAACACGTCTCCCGATCACATGGTTGATCATACTCTAGGTTCCACATGCATGTTTTAGCTGAAGGAAGAATACCTTAAACCTGGGTAGTTGAAACCCGTGGAATGGGTACCATGCAGTATGACTTCAAAGGGTCTTCATTTGCTCACCGAACCTCTCCAATCCTATCACTGCTGCGTTTATGTCCCTGTACACATGCTTGATTCTCTTTCGGAGACATAGCAATCCATAGGTTTTAAGATACTTAAGAGTCAGGTACATTCTTAGGCGTTTAATATGCGGTGTTGAGTCCATTTCGTTGAGCAAGGAGTAGCTCTTGTCTATTCCATATTTGGCTTAAGGAACTTTATCTGTGCTCATTTCAATCTCTGGTTTTATGCAGCACCCCAACTCACCTTTACCCTTAAACAAGCATAAGTTGGTTTTCTAAATTTGAGACCCTGTTCTGTTCTGTAATTCAGTTCCTGTGTAGCCAAGTTTACATTCCGTGTATTACTGATATCTTATGATGTTTCTTTTTCTGTGTGACTTATTTCAGTTAGAATCATCGTACCTGAATCCACTCATTGTGCTGCTACGGGCCTGATGACATAGATTTCACTGCTGAGTGATACTGCATTGTACGTAAGTACCACAAGTTCTTTATCCATTTTTCACTTTCTGTGATATTGAACTTGTACGGTAAACGAGGTTCTTGTAAACAGAGGCGTCCCAAACATTGGGGTGGCTGTATCTTTTTGATTTTAATTTCCCTAAGCTATAGGACCATAAGTGGAAGTGCCCTAGGCTCTGTTGCTTTGTTTTTTAGATGTTTCAGGAAACACCATACACTTCTCCCGAGTGTCTGTTGGCAATGTACATCCCGCCAATCAGTATAACAAGGCTCCCAGTTCTCCATGGCCTGTCCTGCCTTTCTGGATTTTACACTTTTTTCAGATGGCCCTTTTGACCGGGGGGAAGTGAGACTTCATTGTAGTGCAGATTTCCTTTGCAAGCTTGCTTGGTTGGCCAAAAAGGGCGTATGCGTTTTTTCCTGAATATATTCAGGAAAAAACGCATACGCCCTTTTTGGCCAAGTGCATCATTGTGGACGTTCTGCCTCTTTTCCTATGCTTTCAATGCAATTCCAGTCTACCTCCTGAAATCGGTTTCCTGCAATTCTGCCCCGCTTTCAAGTCCTCTTGGCAGCCTTACTTCAGTATATTTTTGGACGATAGTTGTCATTTATAACTCTGCAGGTTTGTGAATTACAGTGCCCCTGAGCTCCTTTCTTCAACTCGTTTTCTTGTGAGCTGGCCGCAACACCGCAGGATGGCTTCAGGCCCTAATCTGGTTCCGGCACGGCACGCTGAGCCTTTGGTTATTTCCTCTTCCTGGTGGGAAATGAGAGTTAAATTTGCCCGTCCAGACACCTCCAGCTAGTCTCTCATTGGTTCTCGCTATTCCTGTTCATCTTCCGCAGAAATTGCAAACTGGGCCAAACAGGAGGTTAAAGGGACTGACTCTCCAAGTCGGGAGAGTGTTAGTAAAGCGTCTGGAATGTTGCACCCGAGTACCAGGGTACGAAAACTGAGACATATTTGAACACGTCTCCCGATCACATGGTTGATCATACTCTAGGTTCCACATGCATGTTTTAGCTGAAGGAAGAATACCTTAAACCTGGGTAGTTGAAACCCGTGGAATGGGTACCATGCAATATGACTTCAAAGGGTCTTCATTTGCTCACCGAACCTCTCCAATCCTATCACTGCTGCGTTTACGTCCCTGTACACATGCTTGATTCTCTTTCGGAGACATAGCAATCCATAGGTTTTAAGATACTTAAGAGTCAGGTACACTCTTAGGCGTTTAATATGCGGCGTTGAGTCCATTTCGTTGAGCAAGGAGTAGCTCTTGTCTATTCCATATTTGGCTTAAGGAACTTTATCTGTGCTCATTTCAATCTCTGGTTTTATGCAGCACCCCAACTCACCTTTACCCTTAAACAAGCATAAGTTGGTTTTCTAAATTTGAGACCCTGTTCTGTTCTGTAATTCAGTTCCTGTGTAGCCAAGTTTACATTCCGTGTATTACTGATATCTTATGATGTTTCTTTTTCTGTGTGACTTATTTCAGTTAGAATCATCGTACCTGAATCCACTCATTGTGCTGCTACGGGCCTGATGACATAGATTTCACTGCTGAGTGATACTGCATTGTACGTAAGTACCACAAGTTCTTTATCCATTTTTCACTTTCTGTGATATTGTACTTGTACGGTAAACCAGGTTCTTGTAAACAGAGGCGTCCCAAACATTGGGGTGGCTGTATCTTTTTGATTTTAATTTCCCTAAGCTATAGGACCATAAGTGGAAGTGCCCTAGGCTCTGTTGCTTTGTTTTTTAGATGTTTCAGGAAACACCATACACTTCTCCCGAGTGTCTGTTGGCAATTTACAGCCCGCCCATCAGCATAACAAGGCTCCCAGTTCTCCATGGCCTGTCCTGCCTTTCTGGATTTTACACTTTTTTCAGATGGCCCTTTTGACCGGGGGGAAGTGAGACTTCATTGTAGTGCAGATTTCCTTTGCAAGCTTTCTTGGTTGGCCAAAAAGGGCGTATGCGTTTTTTCCTGAATATATTCAGGAAAAAACGCATACGCCCTTTTTGGCCAAGTGCATCATTGTGGACGTTCTGCCTCTTTTCCTATGCTTTCAATGCAATTCCAGTCTACCTCCTGAAATCGGTTTCCTGCAATTCTGCCCCGCTTTCAAGTCCTCTTGGCAGCCTTACTTCAGTATATTTTTGGACGATAGTTGTCATTTATAACTCTGCAGGTTTGTGAATTACAGTGCCCCTGAGCTCCTTTCTTCAACTCGTTTTCTTGTGAGCTGGCCGCAACACCGCAGGATGGCTTCAGGCCCTAATCTGGTTCCGGCACGGCACGCTGAGCCTTTGGTTATTTCCTCTTCCTGGTGGGAAATGAGAGTTAAATTTGCCCGTCCAGACACCTCCAGCTAGTCTCTCATTGGTTCTCGCTATTCCTGTTCATCTTCCGCAGAAATTGCAAACTGGGCCAAACAGGAGGTTAAAGGGACTGACTCTACAAGTCGGGAGAGTGTTAGTAAAGCGTCTGGAATGTTGCACCCGAGTACCAGGGTACGAAAACTGAGACATATTTGAACACGTCTCCCGATCACATGGTTGATCATACTCTAGGTTCCACATGCATGTTTTAGCTGAAGGAAGAATACCTTAAACCTGGGTAGTTGAAACCCGTGGAATGGGTACCATGCAATATGACTTCAAAGGGTCTTCATTTGCTCACCGAACCTCTCCAATCCTATCACTGCTGCGTTTACGTCCCTGTACACATGCTTGATTCTCTTTCGGAGACATAGCAATCCATAGGTTTTAAGATACTTAAGAGTCAGGTACATTCTTAGGCGTTTAATATGCGGTGTTGAGTCCATTTCGTTGAGCAAGGAGTAGCTCTTGTCTATTCCATATTTGGCTTAAGGAACTTTATCTGTGCTCATTTCAATCTCTGGTTTTATGCAGCACCCCAACTCACCTTTCCCCTTAAACAAGCATAAGTTGGTTTTCGAAATTTGAGACCCTGTTCTGTTCTGTAATTCAGTTCCTGTGTAGCCAAGTTTACATTCCGTGTATTACTGATATCTTATGATGTTTCTTTTTCTGTGTGACTTATTTCAGTTAGAATCATCGTACCTGAATCCACTCATTGTGCTGCTACGGGCCTGATGACATAGATTTCACTGCTGAGTGATACTGCATTGTACGTAAGTACCACAAGTTCTTTATCCATTTTTCACTTTCTGTGATATTGAACTTGTACGGTAAACGAGGTTCTTGTAAACAGAGGCGTCCCAAACATTGGGGTGGCTGTATCTTTTTGATTTTAATTTCCCTAAGCTATAGGACCATAAGTGGAAGTGCCCTAGGCTCTGTTGCTTTGTTTTTTAGACGTTTCAGGAAACACCATACACTTCTCCCGAGTGTCTGTTGGCAATTTACATCCCGCCCATCAGCATAACAAGGCTCCCAGTTCTCCATGGCCTGTCCTGCCTTTCTGGATTTTACACTTTTTTCAGATGGCCCTTTTGACCGGGGGGAAGTGAGACTTCATTGTAGTGCAGATTTCCTTTGCAAGCTTTCTTGGTTGGCCAAAAAGGGCGTATGCGTTTTTTCCTGAATATATTCAGGAAAAAACGCATACGCCCTTTTTGGCCAAGTGCATCATTGTGGACGTTCTGCCTCTTTTCCTATGCTTTCAATGCAATTCCAGTCTACCTCCTGAAATCGGTTTCCTGCAATTCTGCCCCGCTTTCAAGTCCTCTTGGCAGCCTTACTTCAGTATATTTTTGGACGATAGTTGTCATTTATAACTCTGCAGGTTTGTGAATTACAGTGCCCCTGAGCTCCTTTCTTCAACTCGTTTTCTTGTGAGCTGGCCGCAACACCGCAGGATGGCTTCAGGCCCTAATCTGGTTCCGGCACGGCACGCTGAGCCTTTGGTTATTTCCTCTTCCTGGTGGGAAATGAGAGTTAAATTTGCCCGTCCAGACACCTCCAGCTAGTCTCTCATTGGTTCTCGCTATTCCTGTTCATCTTCCGCAGAAATTGCAAACTGGGCCAAACAGGAGGTTAAAGGGACTGACTCTCCAAGTCGGGAGAGTGTTAGTAAAGCGTCTGGAATGTTGCACCCGAGTACCAGGGTACGAAAACTGAGACATATTTGAACACGTCTCCCGATCACATGGTTGATCATACTCTAGGTTCCACATGCATGTTTTAGCTGAAGGAAGAATACCTTAAACCTGGGTAGTTGAAACCCGTGGAATGGGTACCATGCAATATGACTTCAAAGGGTCTTCATTTGCTCACCGAACCTCTCCAATCCTATCACTGCTGCGTTTACGTCCCTGTACACATGCTTGATTCTCTTTCGGAGACATAGCAATCCATAGGTTTTAAGATACTTAAGAGTCAGGTACATTCTTAGGCGTTTAATATGCGGTGTTGAGTCCATTTCGTTGAGCAAGGAGTAGCTCTTGTCTATTCCATATTTGGCTTAAGGAACTTTATCTGTGCTCATTTCAATCTCTGGTTTTATGCAGCACCCCAACTCACCTTTCCCCTTAAACAAGCATAAGTTGGTTTTCGAAATTTGAGACCCTGTTCTGTTCTGTAATTCAGTTCCTGTGTAGCCAAGTTTACATTCCGTGTATTACTGATATCTTATGATGTTTCTTTTTCTGTGTGACTTATTTCAGTTAGAATCATCGTACCTGAATCCACTCATTGTGCTGCTACGGGCCTGATGACATAGATTTCACTGCTGAGTGATACTGCATTGTACGTAAGTACCACAAGTTCTTTATCCATTTTTCACTTTCTGTGATATTGAACTTGTACGGTAAACGAGGTTCTTGTAAACAGAGGCGTCCCAAACATTGGGGTGGCTGTATCTTTTTGATTTTAATTTCCCTAAGCTATAGGACCATAAGTGGAAGTGCCCTAGGCTCTGTTGCTTTGTTTTTTAGACGTTTCAGGAAACACCATACACTTCTCCCGAGTGTCTGTTGGCAATTTACATCCCGCCCATCAGCATAACAAGGCTCCCAGTTCTCCATGGCCTGTCCTGCCTTTCTGGATTTTACACTTTTTTCAGATGGCCCTTTTGACCGGGGGGAAGTGAGACTTCATTGTAGTGCAGATTTCCTTTGCAAGCTTGCTTGGTTGGCCAAAAAGGGCGTATGCGTTTTTTCCTGAATATATTCAGGAAAAAACGCATACGCCCTTTTTGGCCAAGTGCATCATTGTGGACGTTCTGCCTCTTTTCCTATGCTTTCAATGCAATTCCAGTCTACCTCCTGAAATCGGTTTCCTGCAATTCTGCCCCGCTTTCAAGTCCTCTTGGCAGCCTTACTTCAGTATATTTTTGGACGATAGTTGTCATTTATAACTCTGCAGGTTTGTGAATTACAGTGCCCCTGAGCTCCTTTCTTCAACTCGCTTTCTTGTGAGCTGGCCGCAACACCGCAGGATGGCTTCAGGCCCTAATCTGGTTCCGGCACGGCACGCTGAGCCTTTGGTTATTTCCTCTTCCTGGTGGGAAATGAGAGTTAAATTTGCCCGTCCAGACACCTCCAGCTAGTCTCTCATTGGTTCTCGCTATTCCTGTTCATCTTCCGCAGAAATTGCAAACTGGGCCAAACAGGAGGTTAAAGGGACTGACTCTCCAAGTCGGGAGAGTGTTAGTAAAGCGTCTGGAATGTTGCACCCGAGTACCAGGGTACGAAAACTGAGACATATTTGAACACGTCTCCCGATCACATGGTTGATCATACTCTAGGTTCCACATGCATGTTTTAGCTGAAGGAAGAATACCTTAAACCTGGGTAGTTGAAACCCGTGGAATGGGTACCATGCAATATGACTTCAAAGGGTCTTCATTTGCTCACCGAACCTCTCCAATCCTATCACTGCTGCGTTTACGTCCCTGTACACATGCTTGATTCTCTTTCGGAGACATAGCAATCCATAGGTTTTAAGATACTTAAGAGTCAGGTACACTCTTAGGCGTTTAATATGCGGTGTTGAGTCCATTTCGTTGAGCAAGGAGTAGCTCTTGTCTATTCCATATTTGGCTTAAGGAACTTTATCTGTGCTCATTTCAATCTCTGGTTTTATGCAGCACCCCAACTCACCTTTCCCCTTAAACAAGCATAAGTTGGTTTTCTAAATTTGAGACCCTGTTCTGTTCTGTAATTCAGTTCCTGTGTAGCCAAGTTTACATTCCGTGTATTACTGATATCTTATGATGTTTCTTTTTCTGTGTGACTTATTTCAGTTAGAATCATCGTACCTGAATCCACTCATTGTGCTGCTACGGGCCTGATGACATAGATTTCACTGCTGAGTGATACTGCATTGTACGTAAGTACCACAAGTTCTTTATCCATTTTTCACTTTCTGTGATATTGAACTTGTACGGTAAACGAGGTTCTTGTAAACAGAGGCGTCCCAAACATTGGGGTGGCTGTATCTTTTTGATTTTAATTTCCCTAAGCTATAGGACCATAAGTGGAAGTGCCCTAGGCTCTGTTGCTTTGTTTTTTAGATGTTTCAGGAAACACCATACACTTCTCCCGAGTGTCTGTTGGCAATTTACATCCCGCCCATCAGCATAACAAGGCTCCCAGTTCTCCATGGCCTGTCCTGCCTTTCTGGATTTTACACTTTTTTCAGATGGCCCTTTTGACCGGGGGGAAGTGAGACTTCATTGTAGTGCAGATTTCCTTTGCAAGCTTGCTTGGTTGGCCAAAAAGGGCGTATGCGTTTTTTCCTGACTATATTCAGGAAAAAACGCATACGCCCTTTTTGGCCAAGTGCATCATTGTGGACGTTCTGCCTCTTTTCCTATGCTTTCGATGCAATTCCAGTCTACCTCCTGAAATCGGTTTCCTGCAATTCTGCCCCGCTTTCAAGTCCTCTTGGCAGCCTTACTTCAGTATATTTTTGGACGATAGTTGTCATTTATAACTCTGCAGGTTTGTGAATTACAGTGCCCCTGAGCTCCTTTCTTCAACTCGTTTTCTTGTGAGCTGGCCGCAACACCGCAGGATGGCTTCAGGCCCTAATCTGGTTCCAGCACGGCACGCTGAGCCTTTGGTTATTTCCTCTTCCTGGTGGGAAATGAGAGTTAAATTTGCCCGTCCAGACACCTCCAGCTAGTCTCTCATTGGTTCTCGCTATTCCTGTTCATCTTCCGCAGAAATTGCAAACTGGGCCAAACAGGAGGTTAAAGGGACTGACTCTCCAAGTCGGGAGAGTGTTAGTAAAGCGTCTGGAATGTTGCACCCGAGTACCAGGGTACGAAAACTGAGACATATTTGAACACGTCTCCCGATCACATGGTTGATCATACTCTAGGTTCCACATGCATGTTTTAGCTGAAGGAAGAATACCTTAAACCTGGGTAGTTGAAACCCGTGGAATGGGTACCATGCAATATGACTTCAAAGGGTCTTCATTTGCTCACCGAACCTCTCCAATCCTATCACTGCTGCGTTTACGTCCCTGTACACATGCTTGATTCTCTTTCGGAGACATAGCAATCCATAGGTTTTAAGATACTTAAGAGTCAGGTACATTCTTAGGCGTTTAATATGCGGTGTTGAGTCCATTTCGTTGAGCAAGGAGTAGCTCTTGTCTATTCCATATTTGGCTTAAGGAACTTTATCTGTGCTCATTTCAATCTCTGGTTTTATGCAGCACCCCAACTCACCTTTCCCCTTAAACAAGCATAAGTTGGTTTTCTAAATTTGAGACCCTGTTCTGTTCTGTAATTCAGTTCCTGTGTAGCCAAGTTTACATTCCGTGTATTACTGATATCTTATGATGTTTCTTTTTCTGTGTGACTTATTTCAGTTAGAATCATCGTACCTGAATCCACTCATTGTGCTGCTACGGGCCTGATGACATAGATTTCACTGCTGAGTGATACTGCATTGTACGTAAGTACCACAAGTTCTTTATCCATTTTTCACTTTCTGTGATATTGAACTTGTACGGTAAACGAGGTTCTTGTAAACAGAGGCGTCCCAAACATTGGGGTGGCTGTATCTTTTTGATTTTAATTTCCCTAAGCTATAGGACCATAAGTGGAAGTGCCCTAGGCTCTGTTGCTTTGTTTTTTAGATGTTTCAGGAAACACCATACACTTCTCCCGAGTGTCTGTTGGCAATTTACATCCCGCCCATCAGCATAACAAGGCTCCCAGTTCTCCATGGCCTGTCCTGCCTTTCTGGATTTTACACTTTTTTCAGATGGCCCTTTTGACCAGGGGGAAGTGAGACTTCATTGTAGTGCAGATTTCCTTTGCAAGCTTGCTTGGTTGGCCAAAAAGGGCGTATGCGTTTTTTCCTGACTATATTCAGGAAAAAACGCATACGCCCTTTTTGGCCAAGTGCATCATTGTGGACGTTCTGCCTCTTTTCCTATGCTTTCGATGCAATTCCAGTCTACCTCCTGAAATCGGTTTCCTGCAATTCTGCCCCGCTTTCAAGTCCTCTTGGCAGCCTTACTTCAGTATATTTTTGGACGATAGTTGTCATTTATAACTCTGCAGGTTTGTGAATTACAGTGCCCCTGAGCTCCTTTCTTCAACTCGTTTTCTTGTGAGCTGGCCGCAACACCGCAGGATGGCTTCAGGCCCTAATCTGGTTCCAGCACGGCACGCTGAGCCTTTGGTTATTTCCTCTTCCTGGTGGGAAATGAGAGTTAAATTTGCCCGTCCAGACACCTCCAGCTAGTCTCTCATTGGTTCTCGCTATTGCTGTTCATCTTCCGCAGAAATTGCAAACTGGGCCAAACAGGAGGTTAAAGGGACTGACTCTCCAAGTCGGGAGAGTGTTAGTAAAGCGTCTGGAATGTTGCACCCGAGTACCAGGGTACGAAAACTGAGACATATTTGAACACGTCTCCCGATCACATGGTTGATCATACTCTAGGTTCCACATGCATGTTTTAGCTGAAGGAAGAATACCTTAAACCTGGGTAGTTGAAACCCGTGGAATGGGTACCATGCAATATGACTTCAAAGGGTCTTCATTTGCTCACCGAACCTCTCCAATCCTATCACTGCTGCGTTTACGTCCCTGTACACATGCTTGATTCTCTTTCGGAGACATAGCAATCCATAGGTTTTAAGATACTTAAGAGTCAGGTACACTCTTAGGCGTTTAATATGCGGTGTTGAGTCCATTTCGTTGAGCAAGGAGTAGCTCTTGTCTATTCCATATTTGGCTTAAGGAACTTTATCTGTGCTCATTTCAATCTCTGGTTTTATGCAGCACCCCAACTCACCTTTCCCCTTAAACAAGCATAAGGTGGTTTTCTAAATTTGAGACCCTGTTCTGTTCTGTAATTCAGTTCCTGTGTAGCCAAGTTTACATTCCGTGTATTACTGATATCTTATGATGTTTCTTTTTCTGTGTGACTTATTTCAGTTAGAATCATCGTACCTGAATCCACTCATTGTGCTGCTACGGGCCTGATGACATAGATTTCACTGCTGAGTGATACTGCATTGTACGTAAGTACCACAAGTTCTTTATCCATTTTTCACTTTCTGTGATATTGAACTTGTACGGTAAACGAGGTTCTTGTAAACAGAGGCGTCCCAAACATTGGGGTGGCTGTATCTTTTTGATTTTAATTTCCCTAAGCTATAGGACCATAAGTGGAAGTGCCCTAGGCTCTGTTGCTTTGTTTTTTAGATGTTTCAGGAAACACCATACACTTCTCCCGAGTGTCTGTTGGCAATTTACATACCGCCCATCAGCATAACAAGGCTCCCAGTTCTCCATGGCCTGTCCTGCCTTTCTGGATTTTACACTTTTTTCAGATGGCCCTTTTGACCGGGGGGAAGTGAGACTTCATTGTAGTGCAGATTTCCTTTGCAAGCTTGCTTGGTTGGCCAAAAAGGGCGTATGCGTTTTTTCCTGAATATATTCAGGAAAAAACGCATACGCCCTTTTTGGCCAAGTGCATCATTGTGGACGTTCTGCCTCTTTTCCTATGCTTTCAATGCAATTCCAGTCTACCTCCTGAAATCGGTTTCCTGCAATTCTGCCCCGCTTTCAAGTCCTCTTGGCAGCCTTACTTCAGTATATTTTTGGACGATAGTTGTCATTTATAACTCTGCAGGTTTGTGAATTACAGTGCCCCTGAGCTCCTTTCTTCAACTCGCTTTCTTGTGAGCTGGCCGCAACACCGCAGGATGGCTTCAGGCCCTAATCTGGTTCCGGCACGGCACGCTGAGCCTTTGGTTATTTCCTCTTCCTGGTGGGAAATGAGAGTTAAATTTGCCCGTCCAGACACCTCCAGCTAGTCTCTCATTGGTTCTCGCTATTCCTGTTCATCTTCCGCAGAAATTGCAAACTGGGCCAAACAGGAGGTTAAAGGGACTGACTCTCCAAGTCGGGAGAGTGTTAGTAAAGCGTCTGGAATGTTGCACCCGAGTACCAGGGTACGAAAACTGAGACATATTTGAACACGTCTACCGATCACATGGTTGATCATACTCTAGGTTCCACATGCATGTTTTAGCTGAAGGAAGAATACCTTAAACCTGGGTAGTTGAAACCCGTGGAATGGGTACCATGCAATATGACTTCAAAGGGTCTTCATTTGCTCACCGAACCTCTCCAATCCTATCACTGCTGCGTTTACGTCCCTGTACACATGCTTGATTCTCTTTCGGAGACATAGCAATCCATAGGTTTTAAGATACTTAAGAGTCAGGTACACTCTTAGGCGTTTAATATGCGGTGTTGAGTCCATTTCGTTGAGCAAGGAGTAGCTCTTGTCTATTCCATATTTGGCTTAAGGAACTTTATCTGTGCTCATTTCAATCTCTGGTTTTATGCAGCACCCCAACTCACCTTTCCCCTTAAACAAGCATAAGTTGGTTTTCTAAATTTGAGACCCTGTTCTGTTCTGTAATTCAGTTCCTGTGTAGCCAAGTTTACATTCCGTGTATTACTGATATCTTATGATGTTTCTTTTTCTGTGTGACTTATTTCAGTTAGAATCATCGTACCTGAATCCACTCATTGTGCTGCTACGGGCCTGATGACATAGATTTCACTGCTGAGTGATACTGCATTGTACGTAAGTACCACAAGTTCTTTATCCATTTTTCACTTTCTGTGATATTGAACTTGTACGGTAAACGAGGTTCTTGTAAACAGAGGCGTCCCAAACATTGGGGTGGCTGTATCTTTTGATTTTAATTTCCCTAAGCTATAGGACCATAAGTGGAAGTGCCCTAGGCTCTGTTGCTTTGTTTTTTAGATGTTTCAGGAAACACCATACACTTCTCCCGAGTGTCTGTTGGCAATTTACATCCCGCCCATCAGCATAACAAGGCTCCCAGTTCTCCATGGCCTGTCCTGCCTTTCTGGATTTTACACTTTTTTCAGATGGCCCTTTTGACCGGGGGGAAGTGAGACTTCATTGTAGTGCAGATTTCCTTTGCAAGCTTGCTTGGTTGGCCAAAAAGGGCGTATGCGTTTTTTCCTGACTATATTCAGGAAAAAACGCATACGCCCTTTTTGGCCAAGTGCATCATTGTGGACGTTCTGCCTCTTTTCCTATGCTTTCGATGCAATTCCAGTCTACCTCCTGAAATCGGTTTCCTGCAATTCTGCCCCGCTTTCAAGTCCTCTTGGCAGCCTTACTTCAGTATATTTTTGGACGATAGTTGTCATTTATAACTCTGCAGGTTTGTGAATTACAGTGCCCCTGAGCTCCTTTCTTCAACTCGTTTTCTTGTGAGCTGGCCGCAACACCGCAGGATGGCTTCAGGCCCTAATCTGGTTCCAGCACGGCACGCTGAGCCTTTGGTTATTTCCTCTTCCTGGTGGGAAATGAGAGTTAAATTTGCCCGTCCAGACACCTCCAGCTAGTCTCTCATTGGTTCTCGCTATTCCTGTTCATCTTCCGCAGAAATTGCAAACTGGGCCAAACAGGAGGTTAAAGGGACTGACTCTCCAAGTCGGGAGAGTGTTAGTAAAGCGTCTGGAATGTTGCACCCGAGTACCAGGGTACGAAAACTGAGACATATTTGAACACGTCTCCCGATCACATGGTTGATCATACTCTAGGTTCCACATGCATGTTTTAGCTGAAGGAAGAATACCTTAAACCTGGGTAGTTGAAACCCGTGGAATGGGTACCATGCAATATGACTTCAAAGGGTCTTCATTTGCTCACCGAACCTCTCCAATCCTATCACTGCTGCGTTTACGTCCCTGTACACATGCTTGATTCTCTTTCGGAGACATAGCAATCCATAGGTTTTAAGATACTTAAGAGTCAGGTACATTTTTAGGCGTTTAATATGCGGTGTTCAGTCCATTTCGTTGAGCAAGGAGTAGCTCTTGTCTATTCCATATTTGGCTTAAGGAACTTTATCTGTGCTCATTTCAATCTCTGGTTTTATGCAGCACCCCAACTCACCTTTACCCTTAAACAAGCATAAGGTGGTTTTCTAAATTTGAGACCCTGTTCTGTTCTGTAATTCAGTTCCTGTGTAGCCAAGTTTACATTCCGTGTATTACTGATATCTTATGATGTTTCTTTTTCTGTGTGACTTATTTCAGTTAGAATCATCGTACCTGAATCCACTCATTGTGCTGCTACGGGCCTGATGACATAGATTTCACTGCTGAGTGATACTGCATTGTACGTAAGTACCACAAGTTCTTTATCCATTTTTCACTTTCTGTGATATTGAACTTGTACGGTAAACGAGGTTCTTGTAAACAGAGGCGTCCCAAACATTGGGGTGGCTGTATCTTTTTGATTTTAATTTCCCTAAGCTATAGGACCATAAGTGGAAGTGCCCTAGGCTCTGTTGCTTTGTTTTTTAGATGTTTCAGGAAACACCATACACTTCTCCCGAGTGTCTGTTGGCAATTTACATCCCGCCCATCAGCATAACAAGGCTCCCAGTTCTCCATGGCCTGTCCTGCCTTTCTGGATTTTACACTTTTTTCAGATGGCCCTTTTGACCGGGGGGAAGTGAGACTTCATTGTAGTGCAGATTTCCTTTGCAAGCTTGCTTGGTTGGCCAAAAAGGGCGTATGCGTTTTTTCCTGAATATATTCAGGAAAAAACGCATACGCACTTTTTGGCCAAGTGCATCATTGTGGACGTTCTGCCTCTTTTCCTATGCTTTCGATGCAATTCCAGTCTACCTCCTGAAATCGGTTTCCTGCAATTCTGCCCCGCTTTCAAGTCCTCTTGGCAGCCTTACTTCAGTATATTTTTGGACGATAGTTGTCATTTATAACTCTGCAGGTTTGTGAATTACAGTGCCCCTGAGCTCCTTTCTTCAACTCGTTTTCTTGTGAGCTGGCCGCAACACCGCAGGATGGCTTCAGGCCCTAATCTGGTTCCGGCACGGCACGCTGAGCCTTTGGTTATTTCCTCTTCCTGGTGGGAAATGAGAGTTAAATTTGCCCGTCCAGACACCTCCAGCTAGTCTCTCATTGGTTCTCGCTATTCCTGTTCATCTTCCGCAGAAATTGCAAACTGGGCCAAACAGGAGGTTAAAGGGACTGACTCTCCAAGTCGGGAGAGTGTTAGTAAAGCGTCTGGAATGTTGCACCCGAGTACCAGGGTACGAAAACTGAGACATATTTGAACACGTCTCCCGATCACATGGTTGATCATACTCTAGGTTCCACATGCATGTTTTAGCTGAAGGAAGAATACCTTAAACCTGGGTAGTTGAAACCCGTGGAATGGGTACCATGCAATATGACTTCAAAGGGTCTTCATTTGCTCACCGAACCTCTCCAATCCTATCACTGCTGCGTTTACGTCCCTGTACACATGCTTGATTCTCTTTCGGAGACATAGCAATCCATAGGTTTTAAGATACTTAAGAGTCAGGTACATTTTTAGGCGTTTAATATGCGGTGTTGAGTCCATTTCGTTGAGCAAGGAGTAGCTCTTGTCTATTCCATATTTGGCTTAAGGAACTTTATCTGTGCTCATTTCAATCTCTGGTTTTATGCAGCACCCCAACTCACCTTTACCCTTAAACAAGCATAAGGTGGTTTTCTAAATTTGAGACCCTGTTCTGTTCTGTAATTCAGTTCCTGTGTAGCCAAGTTTACATTCCGTGTATTACTGATATCTTATGATGTTTCTTTTTCTGTGTGACTTATTTCAGTTAGAATCATCGTACCTGAATCCACTCATTGTGCTGCTACGGGCCTGATGACATAGATTTCACTGCTGAGTGATACTGCATTGTACGTAAGTACCACAAGTTCTTTATCCATTTTTCACTTTCTGTGATATTGAACTTGTACGGTAAACGAGGTTCTTGTAAACAGAGGCGTCCCAAACATTGGGGTGGCTGTATCTTTTTGATTTTAATTTCCCTAAGCTATAGGACCATAAGTGGAAGTGCCCTAGGCTCTGTTGCTTTGTTTTTTAGATGTTTCAGGAAACACCATACACTTCTCCCGAGTGTCTGTTGGCAATTTACATCCCGCCCATCAGCATAACAAGGCTCCCAGTTCTCCATGGCCTGTCCTGCCTTTCTGGATTTTACACTTTTTTCAGATGGCCCTTTTGACCGGGGGGAAGTGAGACTTCATTGTAGTGCAGATTTCCTTTGCAAGCTTGCTTGGTTGGCCAAAAAGGGCGTATGCGTTTTTTCCTGAATATATTCAGGAAAAAACGCATACGCCCTTTTTGGCCAAGTGCATCATTGTGGACGTTCTGCCTCTTTTCCTATGCTTTCAATGCAATTCCAGTCTACCTCCTGAAATCGGTTTCCTGCAATTCTGCCCCGCTTTCA
This sequence comes from Globicephala melas, assembly GCF_963455315.2. NCBI lineage: Eukaryota > Metazoa > Chordata > Mammalia > Artiodactyla > Delphinidae > Globicephala > Globicephala melas. The sequence continues at coordinate 150,988 of NW_027207367.1, read as the reverse complement.
AGTCCTCTTGGCAGCCTTACTTCAGTATATTTTTGGACGATAGTTGTCATTTATAACTCTGCAGGTTTGTGAATTACAGTGCCCCTGAGCTCCTTTCTTCAACTCTCTTTCTTGTGAGCTGGCCGCAACACCGCAGGATGGCTTCAGGCCCTAATCTGGTTCCGGCACGGCACGCTGAGCCTTTGGTTATTTCCTCTTCCTGGTGGGAAATGAGAGTTAAATTTGCCCGTCCAGACACCTCCAGCTAGTCTCTCATTGGTTCTCGCTATTCCTGTTCATCTTCCGCAGAAATTGCAAACTGGGCCAAACAGGAGGTTAAAGGGACTGACTCTCCAAGTCGGGAGAGTGTTAGTAAAGCGTCTGGAATGTTGCACCCGAGTACCAGGGTACGAAAACTGAGACATATTTGAACACGTCTCCCGATCACATGGTTGATCATACTCTAGGTTCCACATGCATGTTTTAGCTGAAGGAAGAATACCTTAAACCTGGGTAGTTGAAACCCGTGGAATGGGTACCATGCAATATGACTTCAAAGGGTCTTCATTTGCTCACCGAACCTCTCCAATCCTATCACTGCTGTGTTTACGTCCCTGTACACATGCTTGATTCTCTTTCGGAGACATAGCAATCCATAGGTTTTAAGATACTTAAGAGTCAGGTACACTCTTAGGCGTTTAATATGCGGTGTTGAGTCCATTTCGTTGAGCAAGGAGTAGCTCTTGTCTATTCCATATTTGGCTTAAGGAACTTTATCTGTGCTCATTTCAATCTCTGGTTTTATGCAGCACCCCAACTCACCTTTCCCCTTAAACAAGCATAAGTTGGTTTTCTAAATTTGAGACCCTGTTCTGTTCTGTAATTCAGTTCCTGTGTAGCCAAGTTTACATTCCGTGTATTACTGATATCTTATGATGTTTCTTTTTCTGTGTGACTTATTTCAGTTAGAATCATCGTACCTGAATCCACTCATTGTGCTGCTACGGGCCTGATGACATAGATTTCACTGCTGAGTGATACTGCATTGTACGTAAGTACCACAAGTTCTTTATCCATTTTTCACTTTCTGTGATATTGAACTTGTACGGTAAACGAGGTTCTTGTAAACAGAGGCGTCCCAAACATTGGGGTGGCTGTATCTTTTTGATTTTAATTTCCCTAAGCTATAGGACCATAAGTGGAAGTGCCCTAGGCTCTGTTGCTTTGTTTTTTAGATGTTTCAGGAAACACCATACACTTCTCCCGAGTGTCTGTTGGCAATTTACATCCCGCCCATCAGCATAACAAGGCTCCCAGTTCTCCATGGCCTGTCCTGCCTTTCTGGATTTTACACTTTTTTCAGATGGCCCTTTTGACCGGGGGGAAGTGAGACTTCATTGTAGTGCAGATTTCCTTTGCAAGCTTGCTTGGTTGGCCAAAAAGTGCGTATGCGTTTTTTCCTGAATATATTCAGGAAAAAACGCATACGCACTTTTTGGCCAAGTGCATCATTGTGGACGTTCTGCCTCTTTTCCTATGCTTTCGATGCAATTCCAGTCTACCTCCTGAAATCGGTTTCCTGCAATTCTGCCCCGCTTTCAAGTCCTCTTGGCAGCCTTACTTCAGTATATTTTTGGACGATAGTTGTCATTTATAACTCTGCAGGTTTGTGAATTACAGTGCCCCTGAGCTCCTTTCTTCAACTCGTTTTCTTGTGAGCTGGCCGCAACACCGCAGGATGGCTTCAGGCCCTAATCTGGTTCCGGCACGGCACGCTGAGCCTTTGGTTATTTCCTCTTCCTGGTGGGAAATGAGAGTTAAATTTGCCCGTCCAGACACCTCCAGCTAGTCTCTCATTGGTTCTCGCTATTCCTGTTCATCTTCCGCAGAAATTGCAAACTGGGCCAAACAGGAGGTTAAAGGGACTGACTCTCCAAGTCGGGAGAGTGTTAGTAAAGCGTCTGGAATGTTGCACCCGAGTACCAGGGTACGAAAACTGAGACATATTTGAACACGTCTCCCGATCACATGGTTGATCATACTCTAGGTTCCACATGCATGTTTTAGCTGAAGGAAGAATACCTTAAACCTGGGTAGTTGAAACCCGTGGAATGGGTACCATGCAATATGACTTCAAAGGGTCTTCATTTGCTCACCGAACCTCTCCAATCCTATCACTGCTGCGTTTACGTCCCTGTACACATGCTTGATTCTCTTTCGGAGACATAGCAATCCATAGGTTTTAAGATACTTAAGAGTCAGGTACATTTTTAGGCGTTTAATATGCGGTGTTGAGTCCATTTCGTTGAGCAAGGAGTAGCTCTTGTCTATTCCATATTTGGCTTAAGGAACTTTATCTGTGCTCATTTCAATCTCTGGTTTTATGCAGCACCCCAACTCACCTTTACCCTTAAACAAGCATAAGGTGGTTTTCTAAATTTGAGACCCTGTTCTGTTCTGTAATTCAGTTCCTGTGTAGCCAAGTTTACATTCCGTGTATTACTGATATCTTATGATGTTTCTTTTTCTGTGTGACTTATTTCAGTTAGAATCATCGTACCTGAATCCACTCATTGTGCTGCTACGGGCCTGATGACATAGATTTCACTGCTGAGTGATACTGCATTGTACGTAAGTACCACAAGTTCTTTATCCATTTTTCACTTTCTGTGATATTGAACTTGTACGGTAAACGAGGTTCTTGTAAACAGAGGCGTCCCAAACATTGGGGTGGCTGTATCTTTTTGATTTTAATTTCCCTAAGCTATAGGACCATAAGTGGAAGTGCCCTAGGCTCTGTTGCTTTGTTTTTTAGATGTTTCAGGAAACACCATACACTTCTCCCGAGTGTCTGTTGGCAATTTACATCCCGCCCATCAGCATAACAAGGCTCCCAGTTCTCCATGGCCTGTCCTGCCTTTCTGGATTTTACACTTTTTTCAGATGGCCCTTTTGACCGGGGGGAAGTGAGACTTCATTGTAGTGCAGATTTCCTTTGCAAGCTTGCTTGGTTGGCCAAAAAGGGCGTATGCGTTTTTTCCTGAATATATTCAGGAAAAAACGCATACGCCCTTTTTGGCCAAGTGCATCATTGTGGACGTTCTGCCTCTTTTCCTATGCTTTCAATGCAATTCCAGTCTACCTCCTGAAATCGGTTTCCTGCAATTCTGCCCCGCTTTCAAGTCCTCTTGGCAGCCTTACTTCAGTATATTTTTGGACGATAGTTGTCATTTATAACTCTGCAGGTTTGTGAATTACAGTGCCCCTGAGCTCCTTTCTTCAACTCGCTTTCTTGTGAGCTGGCCGCAACACCGCAGGATGGCTTCAGGCCCTAATCTGGTTCCGGCACGGCACGCTGAGCCTTTGGTTATTTCCTCTTCCTGGTGGGAAATGAGAGTTAAATTTGCCCGTCCAGACACCTCCAGCTAGTCTCTCATTGGTTCTCGCTATTCCTGTTCATCTTCCGCAGAAATTGCAAACTGGGCCAAACAGGAGGTTAAAGGGACTGACTCTCCAAGTCGGGAGAGTGTTAGTAAAGCGTCTGGAATGTTGCACCCGAGTACCAGGGTACGAAAACTGAGACATATTTGAACACGTCTCCCGATCACATGGTTGATCATACTCTAGGTTCCACATGCATGTTTTAGCTGAAGGAAGAATACCTTAAACCTGGGTAGTTGAAACCCGTGGAATGGGTACCATGCAATATGACTTCAAAGGGTCTTCATTTGCTCACCGAACCTCTCCAATCCTATCACTGCTGCGTTTATGTCCCTGTACACATGCTTGATTCTCTTTCGGAGACATAGCAATCCATAGGTTTTAAGATACTTAAGAGTCAGGTACATTCTTAGGCGTTTAATATGCGGTGTTGAGTCCATTTCGTTGAGCAAGGAGTAGCTCTTGTCTATTCCATATTTGGCTTAAGGAACTTTATCTGTGCTCATTTCAATCTCTGGTTTTATGCAGCACCCCAACTCACCTTTCCCCTTAAACAAGCATAAGTTGGTTTTCTAAATTTGAGACCCTGTTCTGTTCTGTAATTCAGTTCCTGTGTAGCCAAGTTTACATTCCGTGTATTACTGATATCTTATGATGTTTCTTTTTCTGTGTGACTTATTTCAGTTAGAATCATCGTACCTGAATCCACTCATTGTGCTGCTACGGGCCTGATGACATAGATTTCACTGCTGAGTGATACTGCATTGTACGTAAGTACCACAAGTTCTTTATCCATTTTTCACTTTCTGTGATATTGAACTTGTACGGTAAACGAGGTTCTTGTAAACAGAGGCGTCCCAAACATTGGGGTGGCTGTATCTTTTTGATTTTAATTTCCCTAAGCTATAGGACCATAAGTGGAAGTGCCCTAGGCTCTGTTGCTTTGTTTTTTAGATGTTTCAGGAAACACCATACACTTCTCCCGAGTGTCTGTTGGCAATTTACATCCCGCCCATCAGCATAACAAGGCTCCCAGTTCTCCATGGCCTGTCCTGCCTTTCTGGATTTTACACTTTTTTCAGATGGCCCTTTTGACCGGGGGGAAGTGAGACTTCATTGTAGTGCAGATTTCCTTTGCAAGCTTGCTTGGTTGGCCAAAAAGGGCGTATGCGTTTTTTCCTGAATATATTCAGGAAAAAACGCATACGCCCTTTTTGGCCAAGTGCATCATTGTGGACGTTCTGCCTCTTTTCCTATGCTTTCAATGCAATTCCAGTCTACCTCCTGAAATCGGTTTCCTGCAATTCTGCCCCGCTTTCAAGTCCTCTTGGCAGCCTTACTTCAGTATATTTTTGGACGATAGTTGTCATTTATAACTCTGCAGGTTTGTGAATTACAGTGCCCCTGAGCTCCTTTCTTCAACTCTCTTTCTTGTGAGCTGGCCGCAACACCGCAGGATGGCTTCAGGCCCTAATCTGGTTCCGGCACGGCACGCTGAGCCTTTGGTTATTTCCTCTTCCTGGTGGGAAATGAGAGTTAAATTTGCCCGTCCAGACACCTCCAGCTAGTCTCTCATTGGTTCTCGCTATTCCTGTTCATCTTCCGCAGAAATTGCAAACTGGGCCAAACAGGAGGTTAAAGGGACTGACTCTCCAAGTCGGGAGAGTGTTAGTAAAGCGTCTGGAATGTTGCACCCGAGTACCAGGGTACGAAAACTGAGACATATTTGAACACGTCTCCCGATCACATGGTTGATCATACTCTAGGTTCCACATGCATGTTTTAGCTGAAGGAAGAATACCTTAAACCTGGGTAGTTGAAACCCGTGGAATGGGTACCATGCAATATGACTTCAAAGGGTCTTCATTTGCTCACCGAACCTCTCCAATCCTATCACTGCTGTGTTTACGTCCCTGTACACATGCTTGATTCTCTTTCGGAGACATAGCAATCCATAGGTTTTAAGATACTTAAGAGTCAGGTACACTCTTAGGCGTTTAATATGCGGTGTTGAGTCCATTTCGTTGAGCAAGGAGTAGCTCTTGTCTATTCCATATTTGGCTTAAGGAACTTTATCTGTGCTCATTTCAATCTCTGGTTTTATGCAGCACCCCAACTCACCTTTCCCCTTAAACAAGCATAAGTTGGTTTTCTAAATTTGAGACCCTGTTCTGTTCTGTAATTCAGTTCCTGTGTAGCCAAGTTTACATTCCGTGTATTACTGATATCTTATGATGTTTCTTTTTCTGTGTGACTTATTTCAGTTAGAATCATCGTACCTGAATCCACTCATTGTGCTGCTACGGGCCTGATGACATAGATTTCACTGCTGAGTGATACTGCATTGTACGTAAGTACCACAAGTTCTTTATCCATTTTTCACTTTCTGTGATATTGAACTTGTACGGTAAACGAGGTTCTTGTAAACAGAGGCGTCCCAAACATTGGGGTGGCTGTATCTTTTTGATTTTAATTTCCCTAAGCTATAGGACCATAAGTGGAAGTGCCCTAGGCTCTGTTGCTTTGTTTTTTAGATGTTTCAGGAAACACCATACACTTCTCCCGAGTGTCTGTTGGCAATTTACATCCCGCCCATCAGCATAACAAGGCTCCCAGTTCTCCATGGCCTGTCCTGCCTTTCTGGATTTTACACTTTTTTCAGATGGCCCTTTTGACCGGGGGGAAGTGAGACTTCATTGTAGTGCAGATTTCCTTTGCAAGCTTGCTTGGTTGGCCAAAAAGTGCGTATGCGTTTTTTCCTGAATATATTCAGGAAAAAACGCATACGCACTTTTTGGCCAAGTGCATCATTGTGGACGTTCTGCCTCTTTTCCTATGCTTTCGATGCAATTCCAGTCTACCTCCTGAAATCGGTTTCCTGCAATTCTGCCCCGCTTTCAAGTCCTCTTGGCAGCCTTACTTCAGTATATTTTTGGACGATAGTTGTCATTTATAACTCTGCAGGTTTGTGAATTACAGTGCCCCTGAGCTCCTTTCTTCAACTCGTTTTCTTGTGAGCTGGCCGCAACACCGCAGGATGGCTTCAGGCCCTAATCTGGTTCCGGCACGGCACGCTGAGCCTTTGGTTATTTCCTCTTCCTGGTGGGAAATGAGAGTTAAATTTGCCCGTCCAGACACCTCCAGCTAGTCTCTCATTGGTTCTCGCTATTCCTGTTCATCTTCCGCAGAAATTGCAAACTGGGCCAAACAGGAGGTTAAAGGGACTGACTCTCCAAGTCGGGAGAGTGTTAGTAAAGCGTCTGGAATGTTGCACCCGAGTACCAGGGTACGAAAACTGAGACATATTTGAACACGTCTCCCGATCACATGGTTGATCATACTCTAGGTTCCACATGCATGTTTTAGCTGAAGGAAGAATACCTTAAACCTGGGTAGTTGAAACCCGTGGAATGGGTACCATGCAATATGACTTCAAAGGGTCTTCATTTGCTCACCGAACCTCTCCAATCCTATCACTGCTGCGTTTACGTCCCTGTACACATGCTTGATTCTCTTTCGGAGACATAGCAATCCATAGGTTTTAAGATACTTAAGAGTCAGGTACATTTTTAGGCGTTTAATATGCGGTGTTGAGTCCATTTCGTTGAGCAAGGAGTAGCTCTTGTCTATTCCATATTTGGCTTAAGGAACTTTATCTGTGCTCATTTCAATCTCTGGTTTTATGCAGCACCCCAACTCACCTTTACCCTTAAACAAGCATAAGGTGGTTTTCTAAATTTGAGACCCTGTTCTGTTCTGTAATTCAGTTCCTGTGTAGCCAAGTTTACATTCCGTGTATTACTGATATCTTATGATGTTTCTTTTTCTGTGTGACTTATTTCAGTTAGAATCATCGTACCTGAATCCACTCATTGTGCTGCTACGGGCCTGATGACATAGATTTCACTGCTGAGTGATACTGCATTGTACGTAAGTACCACAAGTTCTTTATCCATTTTTCACTTTCTGTGATATTGAACTTGTACGGTAAACGAGGTTCTTGTAAACAGAGGCGTCCCAAACATTGGGGTGGCTGTATCTTTTTGATTTTAATTTCCCTAAGCTATAGGACCATAAGTGGAAGTGCCCTAGGCTCTGTTGCTTTGTTTTTTAGATGTTTCAGGAAACACCATACACTTCTCCCGAGTGTCTGTTGGCAATTTACATCCCGCCCATCAGCATAACAAGGCTCCCAGTTCTCCATGGCCTGTCCTGCCTTTCTGGATTTTACACTTTTTTCAGATGGCCCTTTTGACCGGGGGGAAGTGAGACTTCATTGTAGTGCAGATTTCCTTTGCAAGCTTGCTTGGTTGGCCAAAAAGGGCGTATGCGTTTTTTCCTGAATATATTCAGGAAAAAACGCATACGCCCTTTTTGGCCAAGTGCATCATTGTGGACGTTCTGCCTCTTTTCCTATGCTTTCAATGCAATTCCAGTCTACCTCCTGAAATCGGTTTCCTGCAATTCTGCCCCGCTTTCAAGTCCTCTTGGCAGCCTTACTTCAGTATATTTTTGGACGATAGTTGTCATTTATAACTCTGCAGGTTTGTGAATTACAGTGCCCCTGAGCTCCTTTCTTCAACTCGCTTTCTTGTGAGCTGGCCGCAACACCGCAGGATGGCTTCAGGCCCTAATCTGGTTCCGGCACGGCACGCTGAGCCTTTGGTTATTTCCTCTTCCTGGTGGGAAATGAGAGTTAAATTTGCCCGTCCAGACACCTCCAGCTAGTCTCTCATTGGTTCTCGCTATTCCTGTTCATCTTCCGCAGAAATTGCAAACTGGGCCAAACAGGAGGTTAAAGGGACTGACTCTCCAAGTCGGGAGAGTGTTAGTAAAGCGTCTGGAATGTTGCACCCGAGTACCAGGGTACGAAAACTGAGACATATTTGAACACGTCTCCCGATCACATGGTTGATCATACTCTAGGTTCCACATGCATGTTTTAGCTGAAGGAAGAATACCTTAAACCTGGGTAGTTGAAACCCGTGGAATGGGTACCATGCAATATGACTTCAAAGGGTCTTCATTTGCTCACCGAACCTCTCCAATCCTATCACTGCTGCGTTTATGTCCCTGTACACATGCTTGATTCTCTTTCGGAGACATAGCAATCCATAGGTTTTAAGATACTTAAGAGTCAGGTACATTCTTAGGCGTTTAATATGCGGTGTTGAGTCCATTTCGTTGAGCAAGGAGTAGCTCTTGTCTATTCCATATTTGGCTTAAGGAACTTTATCTGTGCTCATTTCAATCTCTGGTTTTATGCAGCACCCCAACTCACCTTTCCCCTTAAACAAGCATAAGTTGGTTTTCTAAATTTGAGACCCTGTTCTGTTCTGTAATTCAGTTCCTGTGTAGCCAAGTTTACATTCCGTGTATTACTGATATCTTATGATGTTTCTTTTTCTGTGTGACTTATTTCAGTTAGAATCATCGTACCTGAATCCACTCATTGTGCTGCTACGGGCCTGATGACATAGATTTCACTGCTGAGTGATACTGCATTGTACGTAAGTACCACAAGTTCTTTATCCATTTTTCACTTTCTGTGATATTGAACTTGTACGGTAAACGAGGTTCTTGTAAACAGAGGCGTCCCAAACATTGGGGTGGCTGTATCTTTTTGATTTTAATTTCCCTAAGCTATAGGACCATAAGTGGAAGTGCCCTAGGCTCTGTTGCTTTGTTTTTTAGATGTTTCAGGAAACACCATACACTTCTCCCGAGTGTCTGTTGGCAATTTACATCCCGCCCATCAGCATAACAAGGCTCCCAGTTCTCCATGGCCTGTCCTGCCTTTCTGGATTTTACACTTTTTTCAGATGGCCCTTTTGACCGGGGGGAAGTGAGACTTCATTGTAGTGCAGATTTCCTTTGCAAGCTTGCTTGGTTGGCCAAAAAGGGCGTATGCGTTTTTTCCTGAATATATTCAGGAAAAAACGCATACGCCCTTTTTGGCCAAGTGCATCATTGTGGACGTTCTGCCTCTTTTCCTATGCTTTCGATGCAATTCCAGTCTACCTCCTGAAATCGGTTTCCTGCAATTCTGCCCCGCTTTCAAGTCCTCTTGGCAGCCTTACTTCAGTATATTTTTGGACGATAGTTGTCATTTATAACTCTGCAGGTTTGTGAATTACAGTGCCCCTGAGCTCCTTTCTTCAACTCGCTTTCTTGTGAGCTGGCCGCAACACCGCAGGATGGCTTCAGGCCCTAATCTGGTTCCGGCACGGCACGCTGAGCCTTTGGTTATTTCCTCTTCCTGGTGGGAAATGAGAGTTAAATTTGCCCGTCCAGACACCTCCAGCTAGTCTCTCATTGGTTCTCGCTATTCCTGTTCATCTTCCGCAGAAATTGCAAACTGGGCCAAACAGGAGGTTAAAGGGACTGACTCTCCAAGTCGGGAGAGTGTTAGTAAAGCGTCTGGAATGTTGCACCCGAGTACCAGGGTACGAAAACTGAGACATATTTGAACACGTCTCCCGATCACATGGTTGATCATACTCTAGGTTCCACATGCATGTTTTAGCTGAAGGAAGAATACCTTAAACCTGGGTAGTTGAAACCCGTGGAATGGGTACCATGCAATATGACTTCAAAGGGTCTTCATTTGCTCACCGAACCTCTCCAATCCTATCACTGCTGCGTTTACGTCCCTGTACACATGCTTGATTCTCTTTCGGAGACATAGCAATCCATAGGTTTTAAGATACTTAAGAGTCAGGTACACTCTTAGGCGTTTAATATGCGGTGTTGAGTCCATTTCGTTGAGCAAGGAGTAGCTCTTGTCTATTCCATATTTGGCTTAAGGAATTTTATCTGTGCTCATTTCAATCTCTGGTTTTATGCAGCACCCCAACTCACATTTCCCCTTAAACAAGCATAAGTTGGTTTTCTAAATTTGAGACCCTGTTCTGTTCTGTAATTCAGTTCCTGTGTAGCCCAGTTTACATTCCGTGTATTACTGATATCTTATGATGTTTCTTTTTCTGTGTGACTTATTTCAGTTAGAATCATCGTACCTGAATCCACTCATTGTGCTGCTACGGGCCTGATGACATAGATTTCACTGCTGAGTGATACTGCATTGTACGTAAGTACCACAAGTTCTTTATCCATTTTTCACTTTCTGTGATATTGAACTTGTACGGTAAACGAGGTTCTTGTAAACAGAGGCGTCCCAAACATTGGGGTGGCTGTATCTTTTTGATTTTAATTTCCCTAAGCTATAGGACCATAAGTGGAAGTGCCCTAGGCTCTGTTGCTTTGTTTTTTAGATGTTTCAGGAAACACCATACACTTCTCCCGAGTGTCTGTTGGCAATTTACATCCCGCCCATCAGCATAACAAGGCTCCCAGTTCTCCATGGCCTGTCCTGCCTTTCTGGATTTTACACTTTTTTCAGATGGCCCTTTTGACCGGGGGGAAGTGAGACTTCATTGTAGTGCAGATTTCCTTTGCAAGCTTGCTTGGTTGGCCAAAAAGGGCGTATGCGTTTTTTCCTGAATATATTCAGGAAAAAACGCATACGCCCTTTTTGGCCAAGTGCATCATTGTGGACGTTCTGCCTCTTTTCCTATGCTTTCGATGCAATTCCAGTCTACCTCCTGAAATCGGTTTCCTGCAATTCTGCCCCGCTTTCAAGTCCTCTTGGCAGCCTTACTTCAGTATATTTTTGGACGATAGTTGTCATTTATAACTCTGCAGGTTTGTGAATTACAGTGCCCCTGAGCTCCTTTCTTCAACTCGTTTTCTTGTGAGCTGGCCGCAACACCGCAGGATGGCTTCAGGCCCTAATCTGGTTCCGGCACGGCACGCTGAGCCTTTGGTTATTTCCTCTTCCTGGTGGGAAATGAGAGTTAAATTTGCCCGTCCAGACACCTCCAGCTAGTCTCTCATTGGTTCTCGCTATTCCTGTTCATCTTCCGCAGAAATTGCAAACTGGGCCAAACAGGAGGTTAAAGGGACTGACTCTCCAAGTCGGGAGAGTGTTAGTAAAGCGTCTGGAATGTTGCACCCGAGTACCAGGGTACGAAAACTGAGACATATTTGAACACGTCTCCCGATCACATGGTTGATCATACTCTAGGTTCCACATGCATGTTTTAGCTGAAGGAAGAATACCTTAAACCTGGGTAGTTGAAACCCGTGGAATGGGTACCATGCAATATGACTTCAAAGGGTCTTCATTTGCTCACCGAACCTCTCCAATCCTATCACTGCTGCGTTTACGTCCCTGTACACATGCTTGATTCTCTTTCGGAGACATAGCAATCCATAGGTTTTAAGATACTTAAGAGTCAGGTACATTCTTAGGCGTTTAATATGCGGTGTTGAGTCCATTTCGTTGAGCAAGGAGTAGCTCTTGTCTATTCCATATTTGGCTTAAGGAACTTTATCTGTGCTCATTTCAATCTCTGGTTTTATGCAGCACCCCAACTCACCTTTCCCCTTAAACAAGCATAAGTTGGTTTTCTAAATTTGAGACCCTGTTCTGTTCTGTAATTCAGTTCCTGTGTAGCCAAGTTTACATTCCGTGTATTACTGATATCTTATGATGTTTCTTTTTCTGTGTGACTTATTTCAGTTAGAATCATCGTACCTGAATCCACTCATTGTGCTGCTACGGGCCTGATGACATAGATTTCACTGCTGAGTGATACTGCATTGTACGTAAGTACCACAAGTTCTTTATCCATTTTTCACTTTCTGTGATATTGAACTTGTACGGTAAACGAGGTTCTTGTAAACAGAGGCGTCCCAAACATTGGGGTGGCTGTATCTTTTTGATTTTAATTTCCCTAAGCTATAGGACCATAAGTGGAAGTGCCCTAGGCTCTGTTGCTTTGTTTTTTAGATGTTTCAGGAAACACCATACACTTCTCCCGAGTGTCTGTTGGCAATTTACATCCCGCCCATCAGCATAACAAGGCTCCCAGTTCTCCATGGCCTGTCCTGCCTTTCTGGATTTTACACTTTTTTCAGATGGCCCTTTTGACCGGGGGGAAGTGAGACTTCATTGTAGTGCAGATTTCCTTTGCAAGCTTGCTTGGTTGGCCAAAAAGGGCGTATGCGTTTTTTCCTGAATATATTCAGGAAAAAACGCATACGCCCTTTTTGGCCAAGTGCATCATTGTGGACGTTCTGCCTCTTTTCCTATGCTTTCGATGCAATTCCAGTCTACCTCCTGAAATCGGTTTCCTGCAATTCTGCCCCGCTTTCAAGTCCTCTTGGCAGCCTTACTTCAGTATATTTTTGGACGATAGTTGTCATTTATAACTCTGCAGGTTTGTGAATTACAGTGCCCCTGAGCTCCTTTCTTCAACTCGTTTTCTTGTGAGCTGGCCGCAACACCGCAGGATGGCTTCAGGCCCTAATCTGGTTCCGGCACGGCACGCTGAGCCTTTGGTTATTTCCTCTTCCTGGTGGGAAATGAGAGTTAAATTTGCCCGTCCAGACACCTCCAGCTAGTCTCTCATTGGTTCTCGCTATTCCTGTTCATCTTCCGCAGAAATTGCAAACTGGGCCAAACAGGAGGTTAAAGGGACTGACTCTCCAAGTCGGGAGAGTGTTAGTAAAGCGTCTGGAATGTTGCACCCGAGTACCAGGGTACGGAAACTGAGACATATTTGAACACGTCTCCCGATCACATGGTTGATCATACTCTAGGTTCCACATGCATGTTTTAGCTGAAGGAAGAATACCTTAAACCTGGGTAGTTGAAACCCGTGGAATGGGTACCATGCAATATGACTTCAAAGTGTCTTCATTTGCTCACCGAACCTCTCCAATCCTATCACTGCTGCGTTTACGTCCCTGTACACATGCTTGATTCTCTTTCGGAGACATAGCAATCCATAGGTTTTAAGATACTTAAGAGTCAGGTACACTCTTAGGCGTTTAATATGCGGTGTTGAGTCCATTTCGTTGAGCAAGGAGTAGCTCTTGTCTATTCCATATTTGGCTTAAGGAACTTTATCTGTGCTCATTTCAATCTCTGGTTTTATGCAGCACCCCAACTCACCTTTCCCCTTAAACAAGCATAAGTTGGTTTTCTAAATTTGAGACCCTGTTCTGTTCTGTAATTCAGTTCCTGTGTAGCCAAGTTTACATTCCGTGTATTACTGATATCTTATGATGTTTCTTTTTCTGTGTGACTTATTTCAGTTAGAATCATCGTACCTGAATCCACTCATTGTGCTGCTACGGGCCTGATGACATAGATTTCACTGCTGAGTGATACTGCATTGTACGTAAGTACCACAAGTTCTTTATCCATTTTTCACTTTCTGTGATATTGAACTTGTACGGTAAACGAGGTTCTTGTAAACAGAGGCGTCCCAAACATTGGGGTGGCTGTATCTTTTTGATTTTAATTTCCCTAAGCTATAGGACCATAAGTGGAAGTGCCCTAGGCTCTGTTGCTTTGTTTTTTAGACGTTTCAGGAAACACCATACACTTCTCCCGAGTGTCTGTTGGCAATTTACATCCCGCCCATCAGCATAACAAGGCTCCCAGTTCTCCATGGCCTGTCCTGCCTTTCTGGATTTTACACTTTTTTCAGATGGCCCTTTTGACCGGGGGGAAGTGAGACTTCATTGTAGTGCAGATTTCCTTTGCAAGCTTGCTTGGTTGGCCAAAAAGGGCGTATGCGTTTTTTCCTGAATATATTCAGGAAAAAACGCATACGGCCTTTTTGGCCAAGTGCATCATTGTGGACGTTCTGCCTCTTTTCCTATGCTTTCGATGCAATTCCAGTCTACCTCCTGAAATCGGTTTCCTGCAATTCTGCCCCGCTTTCAAGTCCTCTTGGCAGCCTTACTTCAGTATATTTTTGGACGATAGTTGTCATTTATAACTCTGCAGGTTTGTGAATTACAGTGCCCCTGAGCTCCTTTCTTCAACTCGTTTTCTTGTGAGCTGGCCGCAACACCGCAGGATGGCTTCAGGCCCTAATCTGGTTCCGGCACGGCACGCTGAGCCTTTGGTTATTTCCTCTTCCTGGTGGGAAATGAGAGTTAAATTTGCCCGTCCAGACACCTCCAGCTAGTCTCTCATTGGTTCTCGCTATTCCTGTTCATCTTCCGCAGAAATTGCAAACTGGGCCAAACAGGAGGTTAAAGGGACTGACTCTCCAAGTCGGGAGAGTGTTAGTAAAGCGTCTGGAATGTTGCACCCGAGTACCAGGGTACGGAAACTGAGACATATTTGAACACGTCTCCCGATCACATGGTTGATCATACTCTAGGTTCCACATGCATGTTTTAGCTGAAGGAAGAATACCTTAAACCTGGGTAGTTGAAACCCGTGGAATGGGTACCATGCAATATGACTTCAAAGGGTCTTCATTTGCTCACCGAACCTCTCCAATCCTATCACTGCTGCGTTTACGTCCCTGTACACATGCTTGATTCTCTTTCGGAGACATAGCAATCCATAGGTTTTAAGATACTTAAGAGTCAGGTACACTCTTAGGCGTTTAATATGCGGTGTTGAGTCCATTTCGTTGAGCAAGGAGTAGCTCTTGTCTATTCCATATTTGGCTTAAGGAACTTTATCTGTGCTCATTTCAATCTCTGGTTTTATGCAGCACCCCAACTCACCTTTCCCCTTAAACAAGCATAAGTTGGTTTTCTAAATTTGAGACCCTGTTCTGTTCTGTAATTCAGTTCCTGTGTAGCCAAGTTTACATTCCGTGTATTACTGATATCTTATGATGTTTCTTTTTCTGTGTGACTTATTTCAGTTAGAATCATCGTACCTGAATCCACTCATTGTGCTGCTACGGGCCTGATGACATAGATTTCACTGCTGAGTGATACTGCATTGTACGTAAGTACCACAAGTTCTTTATCCATTTTTCACTTTCTGTGATATTGAACTTGTACGGTAAACGAGGTTCTTGTAAACAGAGGCGTCCCAAACATTGGGGTGGCTGTATCTTTTTGATTTTAATTTCCCTAAGCTATAGGACCATAAGTGGAAGTGCCCTAGGCTCTGTTGCTTTGTTTTTTAGACGTTTCAGGAAACACCATACACTTCTCCCGAGTGTCTGTTGGCAATTTACATCCCGCCCATCAGCATAACAAGGCTCCCAGTTCTCCATGGCCTGTCCTGCCTTTCTGGATTTTACACTTTTTTCAGATGGCCCTTTTGACCGGGGGGAAGTGAGACTTCATTGTAGTGCAGATTTCCTTTGCAAGCTTGCTTGGTTGGCCAAAAAGGGCGTATGCGTTTTTTCCTGAATATATTCAGGAAAAAACGCATACGGCCTTTTTGGCCAAGTGCATCATTGTGGACGTTCTGCCTCTTTTCCTATGCTTTCAATGCAATTCCAGTCTACCTCCTGAAATCGGTTTCCTGCAATTCTGCCCCGCTTTCAAGTCCTCTTGGCAGCCTTACTTCAGTATATTTTTGGACGATAGTTGTCATTTATAACTCTGCAGGTTTGTGAATTACAGTGCCCCTGAGCTCCTTTCTTCAACTCGTTTTCTTGTGAGCTGGCCGCAACACCGCAGGATGGCTTCAGGCCCTAATCTGGTACCGGCACGGCACGCTGAGCCTTTGGTTATTTCCTCTTCCTGGTGGGAAATGAGAGTTAAATTTGCCCGTCCAGACACCTCCAGCTAGTCTCTCATTGGTTCTCGCTATTCCTGTTCATCTTCCGCAGAAATTGCAAACTGGGCCAAACAGGAGGTTAAAGGGACTGACTCTCCAAGTCGGGAGAGTGTTAGTAAAGCGTCTGGAATGTTGCACCCGAGTACCAGGGTACGAAAACTGAGACATATTTGAACACGTCTCCCGATCACATGGTTGATCATACTCTAGGTTCCACATGCATGTTTTAGCTGAAGGAAGAATACCTTAAACCTGGGTAGTTGAAACCCGTGGAATGGGTACCATGCAATATGACTTCAAAGGGTCTTCATTTGCTCACCGAACCTCTCCAATCCTATCACTGCTGCGTTTACGTCCCTGTACACATGCTTGATTCTCTTTCGGAGACATAGCAATCCATAGGTTTTAAGATACTTAAGAGTCAGGTACATTCTTAGGCGTTTAATATGCGGTGTTGAGTCCATTTCGTTGAGCAAGGAGTAGCTCTTGTCTATTCCATATTTGGCTTAAGGAACTTTATCTGTGCTCATTTCAATCTCTGGTTTTATGCAGCACCCCAACTCACCTTTCCCCTTAAACAAGCATAAGTTGGTTTTCTAAATTTGAGACCCTGTTCTGTTCTGTAATTCAGTTCCTGTGTAGCCAAGTTTACATTCCGTGTATTACTGATATCTTATGATGTTTCTTTTTCTGTGTGACTTATTTCAGTTAGAATCATCGTACCTGAATCCACTCATTGTGCTGCTACGGGCCTGATGACATAGATTTCACTGCTGAGTGATACTGCATTGTACGTAAGTACCACAAGTTCTTTATCCATTTTTCACTTTCTGTGATATTGAACTTGTACGGTAAACGAGGTTCTTGTAAACAGAGGCGTCCCAAACATTGGGGTGGCTGTATCTTTTTGATTTTAATTTCCCTAAGCTATAGGACCATAAGTGGAAGTGCCCTAGGCTCTGTTGCTTTGTTTTTTAGATGTTTCAGGAAACACCATACACTTCTCCCGAGTGTCTGTTGGCAATTTACATCCCGCCCATCAGCATAACAAGGCTCCCAGTTCTCCATGGCCTGTCCTGCCTTTCTGGATTTTACACTTTTTGCAGATGGCCCTTTTGACCGGGGGGAAGTGAGACTTCATTGTAGTGCAGATTTCCTTTGCAAGCTTGCTTGGTTGGCCAAAAAGGGCGTATGCGTTTTTTCCTGAATATATTCAGGAAAAAACGCATACGCCCTTTTTGGCCAAGTGCATCATTGTGGACGTTCTGCCTCTTTTCCTATGCTTTCGATGCAATTCCAGTCTACCTCCTGAAATCGGTTTCCTGCAATTCTGCCCCGCTTTCAAGTCCTCTTGGCAGCCTTACTTCAGTATATTTTTGGACGATAGTTGTCATTTATAACTCTGCAGGTTTGTGAATTACAGTGCCCCTGAGCTCCTTTCTTCAACTCGTTTTCTTGTGAGCTGGCCGCAACACCGCAGGATGGCTTCAGGCCCTAATCTGGTTCCGGCACGGCACGCTGAGCCTTTGGTTATTTCCTCTTCCTGGTGGGAAATGAGAGTTAAATTTGCCCGTCCAGACACCTCCAGCTAGTCTCTCATTGGTTCTCGCTATTCCTGTTCATCTTCCACAGAAATTGCAAACTGGGCCAAACAGGAGGTTAAAGGGACTGACTCTCCAAGTGGGGAGAGTGTTAGTAAAGCGTCTGGAATGTTGCACCCGAGTACCAGGGTACGAAAACTGAGACATATTTGAACACGTCTCCCGATCACATGGTTGATCATACTCTAGGTTCCACATGCATGTTTTAGCTGAAGGAAGAATACCTTAAACCTGGGTAGTTGAAACCCGTGGAATGGGTACCATGCAATATGACTTCAAAGGGTCTTCATTTGCTCACCGAACCTCTCCAATCCTATCACTGCTGCGTTTACGTCCCTGTACACATGCTTGATTCTGTTTCGGAGACATAGCAATCCATAGGTTTTAAGATACTTAAGAGTCAGGTACATTTTTAGGCGTTTAATATGCGGTGTTGAGTCCATTTCGTTGAGCAAGGAGTAGCTCTTGTCTATTCCATATTTGGCTTAAGGAACTTTATCTGTGCTCATTTCAATCTCTGGTTTTATGCAGCACCCCAACTCACCTTTACCCTTAAACAAGCATAAGGTGGTTTTCTAAATTTGAGACCCTGTTCTGTTCTGTAATTCAGTTCCTGTGTAGCCAAGTTTACATTCCGTGTATTACTGATATCTTATGATGTTTCTTTTTCTGTGTGACTTATTTCAGTTAGAATCATCGTACCTGAATCCACTCATTGTGCTGCTACGGGCCTGATGACATAGATTTCACTGCTGAGTGATACTGCATTGTACGTAAGTACCACAAGTTCTTTATCCATTTTTCACTTTCTGTGATATTGAACTTGTACGGTAAACGAGGTTCTTGTAAACAGAGGCGTCCCAAACATTGGGGTGGCTGTATCTTTTTGATTTTAATTTCCCTAAGCTATAGGACCATAAGTGGAAGTGCCCTAGGCTCTGTTGCTTTGTTTTTTAGATGTTTCAGGAAACACCATACACTTCTCCCGAGTGTCTGTTGGCAATTTACATCCCGCCCATCAGCATAACAAGGCTCCCAGTTCTCCATGGCCTGTCCTGCCTTTCTGGATTTTACACTTTTTTCAGATGGCCCTTTTGACCGGGGGGAAGTGAGACTTCATTGTAGTGCAGATTTCCTTTGCAAGCTTGCTTGGTTGGCCAAAAAGGGCGTATGCGTTTTTTCCTGAATATATTCAGGAAAAAACGCATACGCCCTTTTTGGCCAAGTGCATCATTGTGGACGTTCTGCCTCTTTTCCTATGCTTTCGATGCAATTCCAGTCTACCTCCTGAAATCGGTTTCCTGCAATTCTGCCCCGCTTTCAAGTCCTCTTGGCAGCCTTACTTCAGTATATTTTTGGACGATAGTTGTCATTTATAACTCTGCAGGTTTGTGAATTACAGTGCCCCTGAGCTCCTTTCTTCAACTCGCTTTCTTGTGAGCTGGCCGCAACACCGCAGGATGGCTTCAGGCCCTAATCTGGTTCCGGCACGGCACGCTGAGCCTTTGGTTATTTCCTCTTCCTGGTGGGAAATGAGAGTTAAATTTGCCCGTCCAGACACCTCCAGCTAGTCTCTCATTGGTTCTCGCTATTCCTGTTCATCTTCCGCAGAAATTGCAAACTGGGCCAAACAGGAGGTTAAAGGGACTGACTCTCCAAGTCGGGAGAGTGTTAGTAAAGCGTCTGGAATGTTGCACCCGAGTACCAGGG
Organism: Globicephala melas; assembly: GCF_963455315.2. NCBI lineage: Eukaryota > Metazoa > Chordata > Mammalia > Artiodactyla > Delphinidae > Globicephala > Globicephala melas. The sequence goes on along the minus strand of NW_027207367.1, from coordinate 131,641 downwards.
TACGAAAACTGAGATATATTTGAACACGTCTCCCGATCACATGGTTGATCATACTCTAGGTTCCACATGCATGTTTTAGCTGAAGGAAGAATACCTTAAACCTGGGTAGTTGAAACCCGTGGAATGGGTACCATGCAATATGACTTCAAAGGGTCTTCATTTGCTCACCGAACCTCTCCAATCCTATCACTGCTGCGTTTACGTCCCTGTACACATGCTTGATTCTCTTTCGGAGACATAGCAATCCATAGGTTTTAAGATACTTAAGAGTCAGGTACACTCTTAGGCGTTTAATATGCGGTGTTGAGTCCATTTCGTTGAGCAAGGAGTAGCTCTTGTCTATTCCATATTTGGCTTAAGGAACTTTATCTGTGCTCATTTCAATCTCTGGTTTTATGCAGCACCCCAACTCACCTTTCCCCTTAAACAAGCATAAGTTGGTTTTCTAAATTTGAGACCCTGTTCTGTTCTGTAATTCAGTTCCTGTGTAGCCAAGTTTACATTCCGTGTATTACTGATATCTTATGATGTTTCTTTTTCTGTGTGACTTATTTCAGTTAGAATCATCGTACCTGAATCCACTCATTGTGCTGCTACGGGCCTGATGACATAGATTTCACTGCTGAGTGATACTGCATTGTACGTAAGTACCACAAGTTCTTTATCCATTTTTCACTTTCTGTGATATTGAACTTGTACGGTAAACGAGGTTCTTGTAAACAGAGGCGTCCCAAACATTGGGGTGGCTGTATCTTTTTGATTTTAATTTCCCTAAGCTATAGGACCATAAGTGGAAGTGCCCTAGGCTCTGTTGCTTTGTTTTTTAGATGTTTCAGGAAACACCATACCTTCTCCCGAGTGTCTGTTGGCAATTTACATCCCGCCCATCAGCATAACAAGGCTCCCAGTTCTCCATGGCCTGTCCTGCCTTTCTGGATTTTACACTTTTTTCAGATGGCCCTTTTGACCGGGGGGAAGTGAGACTTCATTGTAGTGCAGATTTCCTTTGCAAGCTTGCTTGGTTGGCCAAAAAGGGCGTATGCGTTTTTTCCTGACTATATTCAGGAAAAAACGCATACGCCCTTTTTGGCCAAGTGCATCATTGTGGACGTTCTGCCTCTTTTCCTATGCTTTCAATGCAATTCCAGTCTACCTCCTGAAATCGGTTTCCTGCAATTCTGCCCCGCTTTCAAGTCCTCTTGGCAGCCTTACTTCAGTATATTTTTGGACGATAGTTGTCATTTATAACTCTGCAGGTTTGTGAATTACAGTGCCCCTGAGCTCCTTTCTTCAACTCGCTTTCTTGTGAGCTGGCCGCAACACCGCAGGATGGCTTCAGGCCCTAATCTGGTTCCGGCATGGCACGCTGAGCCTTTGGTTATTTCCTCTTCCTGGTGGGAAATGAGAGTTAAATTTGCCCGTCCAGACACCTCCAGCTAGTCTCTCATTGGTTCTCGCTATTCCTGTTCATCTTCCGCAGAAATTGCAAACTGGGCCAAACAGGAGGTTAAAGGGACTGACTCTCCAAGTCGGGAGAGTGTTAGTAAAGCGTCTGGAATGTTGCACCCGAGTACCAGGGTACGAAAACTGAGACATATTTGAACACGTCTCCCGATCACATGGTTGATCATACTCTAGGTTTCACATGCATGTTTTAGCTGAAGGAAGAATACCTTAAACCTGGGTAGTTGAAACCCGTGGAATGGGTACCATGCAATATGACTTCAAAGGGTCTTCATTTGCTCACCGAACCTCTCCAATCCTATCACTGCTGCGTTTACGTCCCTGTACACATGCTTGATTCTCTTTCGGAGACATAGCAATCCATAGGTTTTAAGATACTTAAGAGTCAGGTACATTCTTAGGCGTTTAATATGCGGTGTTGAGTCCATTTCGTTGAGCAAGGAGTAGCTCTTGTCTATTCCATATTTGGCTTAAGGAACTTTATCTGTGCTCATTTCAATCTCTGGTTTTATGCAGCACCCCAACTCACCTTTCCCCTTAAACAAGCATAAGTTGGTTTTCTAAATTTGAGACCCTGTTCTGTTCTGTAATTCAGTTCCTGTGTAGCCAAGTTTACATTCCGTGTATTACTGATATCTTATGATGTTTCTTTTTCTGTGTGACTTATTTCAGTTAGAATCATCGTACCTGAATCCACTCATTGTGCTGCTACGGGCCTGATGACATAGATTTCACTGCTGAGTGATACTGCATTGTACGTAAGTACCACAAGTTCTTTATCCATTTTTCACTTTCTGTGATATTGAACTTGTACGGTAAACGAGGTTCTTGTAAACAGAGGCGTCCCAAACATTGGGGTGGCTGTATCTTTTTGATTTTAATTTCCCTAAGCTATAGGACCATAAGTGGAAGTGCCCTAGGCTCTGTTGCTTTGTTTTTTAGATGTTTCAGGAAACACCATACACTTCTCCCGAGTGTCTGTTGGCAATTTACATACCGCCCATCAGCATAACAAGGCTCCCAGTTCTCCATGGCCTGTCCTGCCTTTCTGGATTTTACACTTTTTTCAGATGGCCCTTTTGACCGGGGGGAAGTGAGACTTCATTGTAGTGCAGATTTCCTTTGCAAGCTTGCTTGGTTGGCCAAAAAGGGCGTATGCGTTTTTTCCTGAATATATTCAGGAAAAAACGCATACGCCCTTTTTGGCCAAGTGCATCATTGTGGACGTTCTGCCTCTTTTCCTATGCTTTCGATGCAATTCCAGTCTACCTCCTGAAATCGGTTTCCTGCAATTCTGCCCCGCTTTCAAGTCCTCTTGGCAGCCTTACTTCAGTATATTTTTGGACGATAGTTGTCATTTATAACTCTGCAGGTTTGTGAATTACAGTGCCCCTGAGCTCCTTTCTTCAACTCGTTTTCTTGTGAGCTGGCCGCAACACCGCAGGATGGCTTCAGGCCCTAATCTGGTTCCGGCACGGCACGCTGAGCCTTTGGTTATTTCCTCTTCCTGGTGGGAAATGAGAGTTAAATTTGCCCGTCCAGACACCTCCAGCTAGTCTCTCATTGGTTCTCGCTATTCCTGTTCATCTTCCGCAGAAATTGCAAACTGGGCCAAACAGGAGGTTAAAGGGACTGACTCTCCAAGTCGGGAGAGTGTTAGTAAAGCGTCTGGAATGTTGCACCCGAGTACCAGGGTACGGAAACTGAGACATATTTGAACACGTCTCCCGATCACATGGTTGATCATACTCTAGGTTCCACATGCATGTTTTAGCTGAAGGAAGAATACCTTAAACCTGGGTAGTTGAAACCCGTGGAATGGGTACCATGCAATATGACTTCAAAGGGTCTTCATTTGCTCACCGAACCTCTCCAATCCTATCACTGCTGCGTTTACGTCCCTGTACACATGCTTGATTCTCTTTCGGAGACATAGCAATCCATAGGTTTTAAGATACTTAAGAGTCAGGTACACTCTTAGGCGTTTAATATGCGGTGTTGAGTCCATTTCGTTGAGCAAGGAGTAGCTCTTGTCTATTCCATATTTGGCTTAAGGAACTTTATCTGTGCTCATTTCAATCTCTGGTTTTATGCAGCACCCCAACTCACCTTTCCCCTTAAACAAGCATAAGTTGGTTTTCTAAATTTGAGACCCTGTTCTGTTCTGTAATTCAGTTCCTGTGTAGCCAAGTTTACATTCCGTGTATTACTGATATCTTATGATGTTTCTTTTTCTGTGTGACTTATTTCAGTTAGAATCATCGTACCTGAATCCACTCATTGTGCTGCTACGGGCCTGATGACATAGATTTCACTGCTGAGTGATACTGCATTGTACGTAAGTACCACAAGTTCTTTATCCATTTTTCACTTTCTGTGATATTGAACTTGTACGGTAAACGAGGTTCTTGTAAACAGAGGCGTCCCAAACATTGGGGTGGCTGTATCTTTTTGATTTTAATTTCCCTAAGCTATAGGACCATAAGTGGAAGTGCCCTAGGCTCTGTTGCTTTGTTTTTTAGACGTTTCAGGAAACACCATACACTTCTCCCGAGTGTCTGTTGGCAATTTACATCCCGCCCATCAGCATAACAAGGCTCCCAGTTCTCCATGGCCTGTCCTGCCTTTCTGGATTTTACACTTTTTTCAGATGGCCCTTTTGACCGGGGGGAAGTGAGACTTCATTGTAGTGCAGATTTCCTTTGCAAGCTTGCTTGGTTGGCCAAAAAGGGCGTATGCGTTTTTTCCTGAATATATTCAGGAAAAAACGCATATGGCCTTTATGGCCAAGTGCATCATTGTGGACGTTCTGCCTCTTTTCCTATGCTTTCGATGCAATTCCAGTCTACCTCCTGAAATCGGTTTCCTGCAATTCTGCCCCGCTTTCAAGTCCTCTTGGCAGCCTTACTTCAGTATATTTTTGGACGATAGTTGTCATTTATAACTCTGCAGGTTTGTGAATTACAGTGCCCCTGAGCTCCTTTCTTCAACTCGTTTTCTTGTGAGCTGGCCGCAACACCGCAGGATGGCTTCAGGCCCTAATCTGGTTCCGGCACGGCACGCTGAGCCTTTGGTTATTTCCTCTTCCTGGTGGGAAATGAGAGTTAAATTTGCCCGTCCAGACACCTCCAGCTAGTCTCTCATTGGTTCTCGCTATTCCTGTTCATCTTCCGCAGAAATTGCAAACTGGGCCAAACAGGAGGTTAAAGGGACTGACTCTCCAAGTCGGGAGAGTGTTAGTAAAGCGTCTGGAATGTTGCACCCGAGTACCAGGGTACGAAAACTGAGACATATTTGAACACGTCTCCCGATCACATGGTTGATCATACTCTAGGTTCCACATGCATGTTTTAGCTGAAGGAAGAATACCTTAAACCTGGGTAGTTGAAACCCGTGGAATGGGTACCATGCAATATGACTTCAAAGGGTCTTCATTTGCTCACCGAACCTCTCCAATCCTATCACTGCTGCGTTTACGTCCCTGTACACATGCTTGATTCTCTTTCGGAGACATAGCAATCCATAGGTTTTAAGATACTTAAGAGTCAGGTACATTCTTAGGCGTTTAATATGCGGTGTTGAGTCCATTTCGTTGAGCAAGGAGTAGCTCTTGTCTATTCCATATTTGGCTTAAGGAACTTTATCTGTGCTCATTTCAATCTCTGGTTTTATGCAGCACCCCAACTCACCTTTCCCCTTAAACAAGCATAAGTTGGTTTTCTAAATTTGAGACCCTGTTCTGTTCTGTAATTCAGTTCCTGTGTAGCCAAGTTTACATTCCGTGTATTACTGATATCTTATGATGTTTCTTTTTCTGTGTGACTTATTTCAGTTAGAATCATCGTACCTGAATCCACTCATTGTGCTGCTACGGGCCTGATGACATAGATTTCACTGCTGAGTGATACTGCATTGTACGTAAGTACCACAAGTTCTTTATCCATTTTTCACTTTCTGTGATATTGAACTTGTACGGTAAACGAGGTTCTTGTAAACAGAGGCGTCCCAAACATTGGGGTGGCTGTATCTTTTTGATTTTAATTTCCCTAAGCTATAGGACCATAAGTGGAAGTGCCCTAGGCTCTGTTGCTTTGTTTTTTAGATGTTTCAGGAAACACCATACACTTCTCCCGAGTGTCTGTTGGCAATTTACATCCCGCCCATCAGCATAACAAGGCTCCCAGTTCTCCATGGCCTGTCCTGCCTTTCTGGATTTTACACTTTTTTCAGATGGCCCTTTTGACCGGGGGGAAGTGAGACTTCATTGTAGTGCAGATTTCCTTTGCAAGCTTGCTTGGTTGGCCAAAAAGGGCGTATGCGTTTTTTCCTGACTATATTCAGGAAAAAACGCATACGCCCTTTTTGGCCAAGTGCATCATTGTGGACGTTCTGCCTCTTTTCCTATGCTTTCGATGCAATTCCAGTCTACCTCCTGAAATCGGTTTCCTGCAATTCTGCCCCGCTTTCAAGTCCTCTTGGCAGCCTTACTTCAGTATATTTTTGGACGATAGTTGTCATTTATAACTCTGCAGGTTTGTGAATTACAGTGCCCCTGAGCTCCTTTCTTCAACTCGTTTTCTTGTGAGCTGGCCGCAACACCGCAGGATGGCTTCAGGCCCTAATCTGGTTCCGGCACGGCACGCTGAGCCTTTGGTTATTTCCTCTTCCTGGTGGGAAATGAGAGTTAAATTTGCCCGTCCAGACACCTCCAGCTAGTCTCTCATTGGTTCTCGCTATTCCTGTTCATCTTCCACAGAAATTGCAAACTGGGCCAAACAGGAGGTTAAAGGGACTGACTCTCCAAGTGGGGAGAGTGTTAGTAAAGCGTCTGGAATGTTGCACCCGAGTACCAGGGTACGAAAACTGAGACATATTTGAACACGTCTCCCGATCACATGGTTGATCATACTCTAGGTTCCACATGCATGTTTTAGCTGAAGGAAGAATACCTTAAACCTGGGTAGTTGAAACCCGTGGAATGGGTACCATGCAATATGACTTCAAAGGGTCTTCATTTGCTCACCGAACCTCTCCAATCCTATCACTGCTGCGTTTACGTCCCTGTACACATGCTTGATTCTCTTTCGGAGACATAGCAATCCATAGGTTTTAAGATACTTAAGAGTCAGGTACATTTTTAGGCGTTTAATATGCGGTGTTGAGTCCATTTCGTTGAGCAAGGAGTAGCTCTTGTCTATTCCATATTTGGCTTAAGGAACTTTATCTGTGCTCATTTCAATCTCTGGTTTTATGCAGCACCCCAACTCACCTTTACCCTTAAACAAGCATAAGGTGGTTTTCTAAATTTGAGACCCTGTTCTGTTCTGTAATTCAGTTCCTGTGTAGCCAAGTTTACATTCCGTGTATTACTGATATCTTATGATGTTTCTTTTTCTGTGTGACTTATTTCAGTTAGAATCATCGTACCTGAATCCACTCATTGTGCTGCTACGGGCCTGATGACATAGATTTCACTGCTGAGTGATACTGCATTGTACGTAAGTACCACAAGTTCTTTATCCATTTTTCACTTTCTGTGATATTGAACTTGTACGGTAAACGAGGTTCTTGTAAACAGAGGCGTCCCAAACATTGGGGTGGCTGTATCTTTTTGATTTTAATTTCCCTAAGCTATAGGACCATAAGTGGAAGTGCCCTAGGCTCTGTTGCTTTGTTTTTTAGATGTTTCAGGAAACACCATACACTTCTCCCGAGTGTCTGTTGGCAATTTACATCCCGCCCATCAGCATAACAAGGCTCCCAGTTCTCCATGGCCTGTCCTGCCTTTCTGGATTTTACACTTTTTTCAGATGGCCCTTTTGACCGGGGGGAAGTGAGACTTCATTGTAGTGCAGATTTCCTTTGCAAGCTTGCTTGGTTGGCCAAAAAGGGCGTATGCGTTTTTTCCTGAATATATTCAGGAAAAAACGCATACGCCCTTTTTGGCCAAGTGCATCATTGTGGACGTTCTGCCTCTTTTCCTATGCTTTCGATGCAATTCCAGTCTACCTCCTGAAATCGGTTTCCTGCAATTCTGCCCCGCTTTCAAGTCCTCTTGGCAGCCTTACTTCAGTATATTTTTGGACGATAGTTGTCATTTATAACTCTGCAGGTTTGTGAATTACAGTGCCCCTGAGCTCCTTTCTTCAACTCGCTTTCTTGTGAGCTGGCCGCAACACCGCAGGATGGCTTCAGGCCCTAATCTGGTTCCGGCACGGCACGCTGAGCCTTTGGTTATTTCCTCTTCCTGGTGGGAAATGAGAGTTAAATTTGCCCGTCCAGACACCTCCAGCTAGTCTCTCATTGGTTCTCGCTATTCCTGTTCATCTTCCGCAGAAATTGCAAACTGGGCCAAACAGGAGGTTAAAGGGACTGACTCTCCAAGTCGGGAGAGTGTTAGTAAAGCGTCTGGAATGTTGCACCCGAGTACCAGGGTACGAAAACTGAGATATATTTGAACACGTCTCCCGATCACATGGTTGATCATACTCTAGGTTCCACATGCATGTTTTAGCTGAAGGAAGAATACCTTAAACCTGGGTAGTTGAAACCCGTGGAATGGGTACCATGCAATATGACTTCAAAGGGTCTTCATTTGCTCACCGAACCTCTCCAATCCTATCACTGCTGCGTTTACGTCCCTGTACACATGCTTGATTCTCTTTCGGAGACATAGCAATCCATAGGTTTTAAGATACTTAAGAGTCAGGTACACTCTTAGGCGTTTAATATGCGGTGTTGAGTCCATTTCGTTGAGCAAGGAGTAGCTCTTGTCTATTCCATATTTGGCTTAAGGAACTTTATCTGTGCTCATTTCAATCTCTGGTTTTATGCAGCACCCCAACTCACCTTTCCCCTTAAACAAGCATAAGTTGGTTTTCTAAATTTGAGACCCTGTTCTGTTCTGTAATTCAGTTCCTGTGTAGCCAAGTTTACATTCCGTGTATTACTGATATCTTATGATGTTTCTTTTTCTGTGTGACTTATTTCAGTTAGAATCATCGTACCTGAATCCACTCATTGTGCTGCTACGGGCCTGATGACATAGATTTCACTGCTGAGTGATACTGCATTGTACGTAAGTACCACAAGTTCTTTATCCATTTTTCACTTTCTGTGATATTGAACTTGTACGGTAAACGAGGTTCTTGTAAACAGAGGCGTCCCAAACATTGGGGTGGCTGTATCTTTTTGATTTTAATTTCCCTAAGCTATAGGACCATAAGTGGAAGTGCCCTAGGCTCTGTTGCTTTGTTTTTTAGATGTTTCAGGAAACACCATACACTTCTCCCGAGTGTCTGTTGGCAATTTACATCCCGCCCATCAGCATAACAAGGCTCCCAGTTCTCCATGGCCTGTCCTGCCTTTCTGGATTTTACACTTTTTGCAGATGGCCCTTTTGACCGGGGGGAAGTGAGACTTCATTGTAGTGCAGATTTCCTTTGCAAGCTTGCTTGGTTGGCCAAAAAGGGCGTATGCGTTTTTTCCTGACTATATTCAGGAAAAAACGCATACGCCCTTTTTGGCCAAGTGCATCATTGTGGACGTTCTGCCTCTTTTCCTATGCTTTCAATGCAATTCCAGTCTACCTCCTGAAATCGGTTTCCTGCAATTCTGCCCCGCTTTCAAGTCCTCTTGGCAGCCTCACTTCAGTATATTTTTGGACGATAGTTGTCATTTATAACTCTGCAGGTTTGTGAATTACAGTGCCCCTGAGCTCCTTTCTTGAACTCGCTTTCTTGTGAGCTGGCCGAAACACCGCAGGATGGCTTCAGGCCCTAATCTGGTTCCGGCACGGCACGCTGAGCCTTTGGTTATTTCCTCTTCCTGGTGGGAAATGAGAGTTAAATTTGCCCGTCCAGACACCTCCAGCTAGTCTCTCATTGGTTCTCGCTATTCCTGTTCATCTTCCGCAGAAATTGCAAACTGGGCCAAACAGGAGGTTAAAGGGACTGACTCTCCAAGTCGGGAGAGTGTTAGTAAAGCGTCTGGAATGTTGCACCCGAGTACCAGGGTACGAAAACTGAGACATATTTGAACACGTCTCCCGATCACATGGTTGATCATACTCTAGGTTCCACATGCATGTTTTAGCTGAAGGAAGAATACCTTAAACCTGGGTAGTTGAAACCCGTGGAATGGGTACCATGCAATATGACTTCAAAGGGTCTTCATTTGCTCACCGAACCTCTCCAATCCTATCACTGCTGCGTTTACGTCCCTGTACACATGATTGATTCTCTTTCGGAGACATAGCAATCCATAGGTTTTAAGATACTTAAGAGTCAGGTACATTCTTAGGCGTTTAATATGCGGTGTTGAGTCCATTTCGTTGAGCAAGGAGTAGCTCTTGTCTATTCCATATTTGGCTTAAGGAACTTTATCTGTGCTCATTTCAATCTCTGGTTTTATGCAGCACCCCAACTCACCTTTCCCCTTAAACAAGCATAAGTTGGTTTTCTAAATTTGAGACCCTGTTCTGTTCTGTAATTCAGTTCCTGTGTAGCCAAGTTTACATTCCGTGTATTACTGATATCTTATGATGTTTCTTTTTCTGTGTGACTTATTTCAGTTAGAATCATCGTACCTGAATCCACTCATTGTGCTGCTACGGGCCTGATGACATAGATTTCACTGCTGAGTGATACTGCATTGTACGTAAGTACCACAAGTTCTTTATCCATTTTTCACTTTCTGTGATATTGAACTTGTACGGTAAACGAGGTTCTTGTAAACAGAGGCGTCCCAAACATTGGGGTGGCTGTATCTTTTTGATTTTAATTTCCCTAAGCTATAGGACCATAAGTGGAAGTGCCCTAGGCTCTGTTGCTTTGTTTTTTAGATGTTTCAGGAAACACCATACACTTCTCCCGAGTGTCTGTTGGCAATTTACATACCGCCCATCAGCATAACAAGGCTCCCAGTTCTCCATGGCCTGTCCTGCCTTTCTGGATTTTACACTTTTTTCAGATGGCCCTTTTGACCGGGGGGAAGTGAGACTTCATTGTAGTGCAGATTTCCTTTGCAAGCTTGCTTGGTTGGCCAAAAAGGGCGTATGCGTTTTTTCCTGAATATATTCAGGAAAAAACGCATACGCCCTTTTTGGCCAAGTGCATCATTGTGGACGTTCTGCCTCTTTTCCTATGCTTTCGATGCAATTCCAGTCTACCTCCTGAAATCGGTTTCCTGCAATTCTGCCCCGCTTTCAAGTCCTCTTGGCAGCCTTACTTCAGTATATTTTTGGACGATAGTTGTCATTTATAACTCTGCAGGTTTGTGAATTACAGTGCCCCTGAGCTCCTTTCTTCAACTCGTTTTCTTGTGAGCTGGCCGCAACACCGCAGGATGGCTTCAGGCCCTAATCTGGTTCCGGCACGGCACGCTGAGCCTTTGGTTATTTCCTCTTCCTGGTGGGAAATGAGAGTTAAATTTGCCCGTCCAGACACCTCCAGCTAGTCTCTCATTGGTTCTCGCTATTCCTGTTCATCTTCCGCAGAAATTGCAAACTGGGCCAAACAGGAGGTTAAAGGGACTGACTCTCCAAGTCGGGAGAGTGTTAGTAAAGCGTCTGGAATGTTGCACCCGAGTACCAGGGTACGAAAACTGAGACATATTTGAACACGTCTCCCGATCACATGGTTGATCATACTCTAGGTTCCACATGCATGTTTTAGCTGAAGGAAGAATACCTTAAACCTGGGTAGTTGAAACCCGTGGAATGGGTACCATGCAATATGACTTCAAAGGGTCTTCATTTGCTCACCGAACCTCTCCAATCCTATCACTGCTGCGTTTACGTCCCTGTACACATGCTTGATTCTCTTTCGGAGACATAGCAATCCATAGGTTTTAAGATACTTAAGAGTCAGGTACACTCTTAGGCGTTTAATATGCGGTGTTGAGTCCATTTCGTTGAGCAAGGAGTAGCTCTTGTCTATTCCATATTTGGCTTAAGGAACTTTATCTGTGCTCATTTCAATCTCTGGTTTTATGCAGCACCCCAACTCACCTTTCCCCTTAAACAAGCATAAGTTGGTTTTCTAAATTTGAGACCCTGTTCTGTTCTGTAATTCAGTTCCTGTGTAGCCAAGTTTACATTCCGTGTATTACTGATATCTTATGATGTTTCTTTTTCTGTGTGACTTATTTCAGTTAGAATCATCGTACCTGAATCCACTCATTGTGCTGCTACGGGCCTGATGACATAGATTTCACTGCTGAGTGATACTGCATTGTACGTAAGTACCACAAGTTCTTTATCCATTTTTCACTTTCTGTGATATTGAACTTGTACGGTAAACGAGGTTCTTGTAAACAGAGGCGTCCCAAACATTGGGGTGGCTGTATCTTTTTGATTTTAATTTCCCTAAGCTATAGGACCATAAGTGGAAGTGCCCTAGGCTCTGTTGCTTTGTTTTTTAGATGTTTCAGGAAACACCATACACTTCTCCCGAGTGTCTGTTGGCAATTTACATCCCGCCCATCAGCATAACAAGGCTCCCAGTTCTCCATGGCCTGTCCTGCCTTTCTGGATTTTACACTTTTTGCAGATGGCCCTTTTGACCGGGGGGAAGTGAGACTTCATTGTAGTGCAGATTTCCTTTGCAAGCTTGCTTGGTTGGCCAAAAAGGGCGTATGCGTTTTTTCCTGACTATATTCAGGAAAAAACGCATACGCCCTTTTTGGCCAAGTGCATCATTGTGGACGTTCTGCCTCTTTTCCTATGCTTTCAATGCAATTCCAGTCTACCTCCTGAAATCGGTTTCCTGCAATTCTGCCCCGCTTTCAAGTCCTCTTGGCAGCCTCACTTCAGTATATTTTTGGACGATAGTTGTCATTTATAACTCTGCAGGTTTGTGAATTACAGTGCCCCTGAGCTCCTTTCTTGAACTCGCTTTCTTGTGAGCTGGCCGAAACACCGCAGGATGGCTTCAGGCCCTAATCTGGTTCCGGCACGGCACGCTGAGCCTTTGGTTATTTCCTCTTCCTGGTGGGAAATGAGAGTTAAATTTGCCCGTCCAGACACCTCCAGCTAGTCTCTCATTGGTTCTCGCTATTCCTGTTCATCTTCCGCAGAAATTGCAAACTGGGCCAAACAGGAGGTTAAAGGGACTGACTCTCCAAGTCGGGAGAGTGTTAGTAAAGCGTCTGGAATGTTGCACCCGAGTACCAGGGTACGAAAACTGAGACATATTTGAACACGTCTCCCGATCACATGGTTGATCATACTCTAGGTTCCACATGCATGTTTTAGCTGAAGGAAGAATACCTTAAACCTGGGTAGTTGAAACCCGTGGAATGGGTACCATGCAATATGACTTCAAAGGGTCTTCATTTGCTCACCGAACCTCTCCAATCCTATCACTGCTGCGTTTACGTCCCTGTACACATGCTTGATTCTCTTTCGGAGACATAGCAATCCATAGGTTTTAAGATACTTAAGAGTCAGGTACATTCTTAGGCGTTTAATATGCGGTGTTGAGTCCATTTCGTTGAGCAAGGAGTAGCTCTTGTCTATTCCATATTTGGCTTAAGGAACTTTATCTGTGCTCATTTCAATCTCTGGTTTTATGCAGCACCCCAACTCACCTTTCCCCTTAAACAAGCATAAGTTGGTTTTCTAAATTTGAGACCCTGTTCTGTTCTGTAATTCAGTTCCTGTGTAGCCAAGTTTACATTCCGTGTATTACTGATATCTTATGATGTTTCTTTTTCTGTGTGACTTATTTCAGTTAGAATCATCGTACCTGAATCCACTCATTGTGCTGCTACGGGCCTGATGACATAGATTTCACTGCTGAGTGATACTGCATTGTACGTAAGTACCACAAGTTCTTTATCCATTTTTCACTTTCTGTGATATTGAACTTGTACGGTAAACGAGGTTCTTGTAAACAGAGGCGTCCCAAACATTGGGGTGGCTGTATCTTTTTGATTTTAATTTCCCTAAGCTATAGGACCATAAGTGGAAGTGCCCTAGGCTCTGTTGCTTTGTTTTTTAGATGTTTCAGGAAACACCATACACTTCTCCCGAGTGTCTGTTGGCAATTTACATACCGCCCATCAGCATAACAAGGCTCCCAGTTCTCCATGGCCTGTCCTGCCTTTCTGGATTTTACACTTTTTTCAGATGGCCCTTTTGACCGGGGGGAAGTGAGACTTCATTGTAGTGCAGATTTCCTTTGCAAGCTTGCTTGGTTGGCCAAAAAGGGCGTATGCGTTTTTTCCTGAATATATTCAGGAAAAAACGCATACGCCCTTTTTGGCCAAGTGCATCATTGTGGACGTTCTGCCTCTTTTCCTATGCTTTCGATGCAATTCCAGTCTACCTCCTGAAATCGGTTTCCTGCAATTCTGCCCCGCTTTCAAGTCCTCTTGGCAGCCTTACTTCAGTATATTTTTGGACGATAGTTGTCATTTATAACTCTGCAGGTTTGTGAATTACAGTGCCCCTGAGCTCCTTTCTTCAACTCGTTTTCTTGTGAGCTGGCCGCAACACCGCAGGATGGCTTCAGGCCCTAATCTGGTTCCGGCACGGCACGCTGAGCCTTTGGTTATTTCCTCTTCCTGGTGGGAAATGAGAGTTAAATTTGCCCGTCCAGACACCTCCAGCTAGTCTCTCATTGGTTCTCGCTATTCCTGTTCATCTTCCGCAGAAATTGCAAACTGGGCCAAACAGGAGGTTAAAGGGACTGACTCTCCAAGTCGGGAGAGTGTTAGTAAAGCGTCTGGAATGTTGCACCCGAGTACCAGGGTACGAAAACTGAGACATATTTGAACACGTCTCCCGATCACATGGTTGATCATACTCTAGGTTCCACATGCATGTTTTAGCTGAAGGAAGAATACCTTAAACCTGGGTAGTTGAAACCCGTGGAATGGGTACCATGCAATATGACTTCAAAGGGTCTTCATTTGCTCACCGAACCTCTCCAATCCTATCACTGCTGCGTTTACGTCCCTGTACACATGCTTGATTCTCTTTCGGAGACATAGCAATCCATAGGTTTTAAGATACTTAAGAGTCAGGTACACTCTTAGGCGTTTAATATGCGGTGTTGAGTCCATTTCGTTGAGCAAGGAGTAGCTCTTGTCTATTCCATATTTGGCTTAAGGAACTTTATCTGTGCTCATTTCAATCTCTGGTTTTATGCAGCACCCCAACTCACCTTTCCCCTTAAACAAGCATAAGTTGGTTTTCTAAATTTGAGACCCTGTTCTGTTCTGTAATTCAGTTCCTGTGTAGCCAAGTTTACATTCCGTGTATTACTGATATCTTATGATGTTTCTTTTTCTGTGTGACTTATTTCAGTTAGAATCATCGTACCTGAATCCACTCATTGTGCTGCTACGGGCCTGATGACATAGATTTCACTGCTGAGTGATACTGCATTGTACGTAAGTACCACAAGTTCTTTATCCATTTTTCACTTTCTGTGATATTGAACTTGTACGGTAAACGAGGTTCTTGTAAACAGAGGCGTCCCAAACATTGGGGTGGCTGTATCTTTTTGATTTTAATTTCCCTAAGCTATAGGACCATAAGTGGAAGTGCCCTAGGCTCTGTTGCTTTGTTTTTTAGATGTTTCAGGAAACACCATACACTTCTCCCGAGTGTCTGTTGGCAATTTACATCCCGCCCATCAGCATAACAAGGCTCCCAGTTCTCCATGGCCTGTCCTGCCTTTCTGGATTTTACACTTTTTTCAGATGGCCCTTTTGACCGGGGGGAAGTGAGACTTCATTGTAGTGCAGATTTCCTTTGCAAGCTTGCTTGGTTGGCCAAAAAGGGCGTATGCGTTTTTTCCTGAATATATTCAGGAAAAAACGCATACGCCCTTTTTGGCCAAGTGCATCATTGTGGACGTTCTGCCTCTTTTCCTATGCTTTCAATGCAATTCCAGTCTACCTCCTGAAATCGGTTTCCTGCAATTCTGCCCCGCTTTCAAGTCCTCTTGGCAGCCTTACTTCAGTATATTTTTGGACGATAGTTGTCATTTATAACTCTGCAGGTTTGTGAATTACAGTGCCCCTGAGCTCCTTTCTTCAACTCGCTTTCTTGTGAGCTGGCCGCAACACCGCAGGATGGCTTCAGGCCCTAATCTGGTTCCGGCACGGCACGCTGAGCCTTTGGTTATTTCCTCTTCCTGGTGGGAAATGAGAATTAAATTTGCCCGTCCAGACACCTCCAGCTAGTCTCTCATTGGTTCTCGCTATTCCTGTTCATCTTCCGCAGAAATTGCAAACTGGGCCAAACAGGAGGTTAAAGGGACTGACTCTCCAAGTCGGGAGAGTGTTAGTAAAGCGTCTGGAATGTTGCACCCGAGTACCAGGGTACGAAAACTGAGACATATTTGAACACGTCTCCCGATCACATGGTTGATCATACTCTAGGTTCCACATGCATGTTTTAGCTGAAGGAAGAATACCTTAAACCTGGGTAGTTGAAACCCGTGGAATGGGTACCATGCAATATGACTTCAAAGGGTCTTCATTTGCTCACCGAACCTCTCCAATCTTATCACTGCTGCGTTTATGTCCCTGTACACATGCTTGATTCTCTTTCGGAGACATAGCAATCCATAGGTTTTAAGATACTTAAGAGTCAGGTACACTCTTAGGCGTTTAATATGCGGTGTTGAGTCCATTTCGTTGAGCAAGGAGTAGCTCTTGTCTATTCCATATTTGGCTTAAGGAACTTTATCTGTGCTCATTTCAATCTCTGGTTTTATGCAGCACCCCAACTCACCTTTCCCCTTAAACAAGCATAAGTTGGTTTTCTAAATTTGAGACCCTGTTCTGTTCTGTAATTCAGTTCCTGTGTAGCCAAGTTTACATTCCGTGTATTAGTGATATCTTATGATGTTTCTTTTTCTGTGTGACTTATTTCAGTTAGAATCATCGTACCTGAATCCACTCATTGTGCTGCTACGGGCCTGATGACATAGATTTCACTGCTGAGTGATACTGCATTGTACGTAAGTACCACAAGTTCTTTATCCATTTTTCACTTTCTGTGATATTGAACTTGTACGGTAAACGAGGTTCTTGTAAACAGAGGCGTCCCAAACATTGGGGTGGCTGTATCTTTTTGATTTTAATTTCCCTAAGCTATAGGACCATAAGTGGAAGTGCCCTAGGCTCTGTTGCTTTGTTTTTTAGATGTTTCAGGAAACACCATACACTTCTCCCGAGTGTCTGTTGGCAATTTACATCCCGCCCATCAGCATAACAAGGCTCCCAGTTCTCCATGGCCTGTCCTGCCTTTCTGGATTTTACACTTTTTTCAGATGGCCCTTTTGACCAGGGGGAAGTGAGACTTCATTGTAGTGCAGATTTCCTTTGCAAGCTTGCTTGGTTGGCCAAAAAGCGCGTATGCGTTTTTTCCTATTCAGGAAAAAACGCATACGCCCTTTTTGGCCAAGTGCATCATTGTGGACGTTCTGCCTCTTTTCCTATGCTTTCAATGCAATTCCAGTCTACCTCCTGAAATCGGTTTCCTGCAATTCTGCCCCGCTTTCAAGTCCTCTTGGCAGCCTTACTTCAGTATATTTTTGGACGATAGTTGTCATTTATAACTCTGCAGGTTTGTGAATTACAGTGCCCCTGAGCTCCTTTCTTCAACTCGCTTTCTTGTGAGCTGGCCGCAACACCGCAGGATGGCTTCAGGCCCTAATCTGGTTCCGGCACGGCACGCTGAGCCTTTGGTTATTTCCTCTTCCTGGTGGGAAATGAGAGTTAAATTTGCCCGTCCAGACACCTCCAGCTAGTCTCTCATTGGTTCTCGCTATTCCTGTTCATCTTCTGCAGAAATTGCAAACTGGGCCAAACAGGAGGTTAAAGGGACTGACTCTCCAAGTCGGGAGAGTGTTAGTAAAGCGTCTGGAATGTTGCACCCGAGTACCAGGGTACGAAAACTGAGACATATTTGAACACGTCTCCCGATCACATGGTTGATCATACTCTAGGTTCCACATGCATGTTTTAGCTGAAGGAAGAATACCTTAAACCTGGGTAGTTGAAACCCGTGGAATGGGTACCATGCAATATGACTTCAAAGGGTCTTCATTTGCTCACCGAACCTCTCCAATCCTATCACTGCTGCGTTTATGTCCCTGTACACATGCTTGATTCTCTTTCGGAGACATAGCAATCCATAGGTTTTAAGATACTTAAGAGTCAGGTACACTCTTAGGCGTTTAATATGCGGTGTTGAGTCCATTTCGTTGAGCAAGGAGTAGCTCTTGTCTATTCCATATTTGGCTTAAGGAACTTTATCTGTGCTCATTTCAATCTCTGGTTTTATGCAGCACCCCAACTCACCTTTCCCCTTAAACAAGCATAAGTTGGTTTTCTAAATTTGAGACCCTGTTCTGTTCTGTAATTCAGTTCCTGTGTAGCCAAGTTTACATTCCGTGTATTACTGATATCTTATGATGTTTCTTTTTCTGTGTGACTTATTTCAGTTAGAATCATCGTACCTGAATCCACTCATTGTGCTGCTACGGGCCTGATGACATAGATTTCACTGCTGAGTGATACTGCATTGTACGTAAGTACCACAAGTTCTTTATCCATTTTTCACTTTCTGTGATATTGAACTTGTACGGTAAACGAGGTTCTTGTAAACAGAGGCGTCCCAAACATTGGGGTGGCTGTATCTTTTGGATTTTAATTTCCCTAAGCTATAGGACCATAAGTGGAAGTGCCCTAGGCTCTGTTGCTTTGTTTTTTAGATGTTTCAGGAAACACCATACACTTCTCCCGAGTGTCTGTTGGCAATTTACATACCGCCCATCAGCATAACAAGGCTCCCAGTTCTCCATGGCCTGTCCTGCCTTTCTGGATTTTACACTTTTTTCAGATGGCCCTTTTGACCGGGGGGAAGTGAGACTTCATTGTAGTGCAGATTTCCTTTGCAAGCTTGCTTGGTTGGCCAAAAAGGGCGTATGCGTTTTTTCCTGAATATATTCAGGAAAAAACGCATACGCCCTTTTTGGCCAAGTGCATCATTGTGGACGTTCTGCCTCTTTTCCTATGCTTTCAATGCAATTCCAGTCTACCTCCTGAAATCGGTTTCCTGCAATTCTGCCCCGCTTTCAAGTCCTCTTGGCAGCCTTACTTCAGTATATTTTTGGACGATAGTTGTCATTTATAACTCTGCAGGTTTGTGAATTACAGTGCCCCTGAGCTCCTTTCTTGAACTCGCTTTCTTGTGAGCTGGCCGCAACACCGCAGGATGGCTTCAGGCCCTAATCTGGTTCCGGCACGGCACGCTGAGCCTTTGGTTATTTCCTCTTCCTGGTGGGAAATGAGAGTTAAATTTGCCCGTCCAGACACCTCCAGCTAGTCTCTCATTGGTTCTCGCTATTCCTGTTCATCTTCCGCAGAAATTGCAAACTGGGCCAAACAGGAGGTTAAAGGGACTGACTCTCCAAGTCGGGAGAGTGTTAGTAAAGCGTCTGGAATGTTGCACCCGAGTACCAGGGTACGAAAACTGAGACATATTTGAACACGTCTCCCGATCACATGGTTGATCATACTCTAGGTTCCACATGCATGTTTTAGCTGAAGGAAGAATACCTTAAACCTGGGTAGTTGAAACCCGTGGAATGGGTACCATGCAATATGACTTCAAAGGGTCTTCATTTGCTCACCGAACCTCTCCAATCCTATCACTGCTGCGTTTATGTCCCTGTACACATGCTTGATTCTCTTTCGGAGACATAGCAATCCATAGGTTTTAAGATACTTAAGAGTCAGGTACACTCTTAGGCGTTTAATATGCGGTGTTGAGTCCATTTCGTTGAGCAAGGAGTAGCTCTTGTCTATTCCATATTTGGCTTAAGGAACTTTATCTGTGCTCATTTCAATCTCTGGTTTTATGCAGCACCCCAACTCACCTTTCCCCTTAAACAAGCATAAGTTGGTTTTCTAAATTTGAGACCCTGTTCTGTTCTGTAATTCAGTTCCTGTGTAGCCAAGTTTACATTCCGTGTATTACTGATATCTTATGATGTTTCTTTTTCTGTGTGACTTATTTCAGTTAGAATCATCGTACCTGAATCCACTCATTGTGCTGCTACGGGCCTGATGACATAGATTTCACTTCTGAGTGATACTGCATTGTACGTAAGTACCACAAGTTCTTTATCCATTTTTCACTTTCTGTGATATTGAACTTGTACGGTAAACGAGGTTCTTGTAAACAGAGGCGTCCCAAACATTGGGGTGGCTGTATCTTTTTGATTTTAATTTCCCTAAGCTATAGTACCATAAGTGGAAGTGCCCTAGGCTCTGTTGCTTTGTTTTTTAGATGTTTCAGGAAACACCATACACTTCTCCCGAGTGTCTGTTGGCAATTTACATCCCGCCCATCAGCATAACAAGGCTCCCAGTTCTCCATGGCCTGTCCTGCCTTTCTGGATTTTACACTTTTTTCAGATGGCCCTTTTGACCGGGGGGAAGTGAGACTTCATTGTAGTGCAGATTTCCTTTGCAAGCTTGCTTGGTTGGCCAAAAAGGGCGTATGCGTTTTTTCCTGAATATATTCAGGAAAAAACGCATACGGCCTTTTTGGCCAAGTGCATTATTGTGGACGTTCTGCCTCTTTTCCTATGCTTTCGATGCAATTCCAGTCTACCTCCTGAAATCGGTTTCCTGCAATTCTGCCCCGCTTTCAAGTCCTCTTGGCAGCCTTACTTCAGTATATTTTTGGACGATAGTTGTCATTTATAACTCTGCAGGTTTGTGAATTACAGTGCCCCTGAGCTCCTTTCTTCAACTCGTTTTCTTGTGAGCTGGCCGCAACACCGCAGGATGGCTTCAGGCCCTAATCTGGTTCCGGCACGGCACGCTGAGCCTTTGGTTATTTCCTCTTCCTGGTGGGAAATGAGAGTTAAATTTGCCCGTCCAGACACCTCCAGCTAGTCTCTCATTGGTTCTCGCTATTCCTGTTCATCTTCCGCAGAAATTGCAAACTGGGCCAAACAGGAGGTTAAAGGGACTGACTCTCCAAGTCGGGAGAGTGTTAGTAAAGCGTCTGGAATGTTGCACCCGAGTACCAGGGTACGAAAACTGAGACATATTTGAACACGTCTCCCGATCACATGGTTGATCATACTCTAGGTTCCACATGCATGTTTTAGCTGAAGGAAGAATACCTTAAACCTGGGTAGTTGAAACCCGTGGAATGGGTACCATGCAATATGACTTCAAAGGGTCTTCATTTGCTCACCGAACCTCTCCAATCCTATCACTGCTGCGTTTATGTCCCTGTACACATGCTTGATTCTCTTTCGGAGACATAGCAATCCATAGGTTTTAAGATACTTAAGAGTCAGGTACATTCTTAGGCGTTTAATATGCGGTGTTGAGTCCATTTCGTTGAGCAAGGAGTAGCTCTTGTCTATTCCATATTTGGCTTAAGGAACTTTATCTGTGCTCATTTCAATCTCTGGTTTTATGCAGCACCCCAACTCACCTTTCCCCTTAAACAAGCATAAGTTGGTTTTCTAAATTTGAGACCCTGTTCTGTTCTGTAATTCAGTTCCTGTGTAGCCAAGTTTACATTCCGTGTATTAGTGATATCTTATGATGTTTCTTTTTCTGTGTGACTTATTTCAGTTAGAATCATCGTACCTGAATCCACTCATTGTGCTGCTACGGGCCTGATGACATAGATTTCACTGCTGAGTGATACTGCATTGTACGTAAGTACCACAAGTTCTTTATCCATTTTTCACTTTCTGTGATATTGAACTTGTACGGTAAACGAGGTTTTTGTAAACAGAGGCGTCCCAAACATTGGGGTGGCTGTATCTTTTTGATTTTAATTTCCCTAAGCTATAGGACCATAAGTGGAAGTGCCCTAGGCTCTGTTGCTTTGTTTTTTAGATGTTTCAGGAAACACCATACACTTCTCCAGAGTGTCTGTTGGCAATTTCCATCCCGCCCATCAGCATAACAAGGCTCCCAGTTCTCCATGGCCTGTCCTGCCTTTCTGGATTTTACACCTTTTTCAGATGGCCCTTTTGACCGGGGGGAAGTGAGACTTCATTGTAGTGCAGATTTCCTTTGCAAGCTTGCTTGGTTGGCCAAAAAGTGTGTATGCGTTTTTTCCTGAATATATTCAGGAAAAAACACATACGCCCTTTTTGGCCAAGTGCATCATTGTCGAGGTTCTGACTCTCTTCATATGTTTTCAATGCAATTCCAGTCTACCTCCTGAAATCGGTTTCCTGCACTTCTGCCTTGCTTTCAATGTCTCTTCATAGCCTTACCTCAATATATTTTTTGAAAATAGTTGGCCTTTATAACTCTGCAGGTTTTTGAATTGCGGTGGCCCTTAGCCCCACTTTTCAGCTCTTATTTTTGTGGTCTTGCCCCATAACCACAGGATTCCTTGAAGCCCTATTTTTCTTCTGGGGCACCTTGCTGTGCCTTTGGTTAATTCTTCTTACTGATGTGGCATTAGAGTGACATGTGCCCATTGAAACCGCTACAGCTTGTTTCTCACTGGTTCCCCCTATTCCCATTCATCCTCCACACTAACTGCAGACTGTGCGATACCAGAACTTAAAGGCATTGACTCCATGTGGGGATGTTGTTAGTAAAGCGGCTGGAATGTCGATCCGCAGCCCCAGGAGAGGAAAAATGAGGTGCGTTTTAGAAACCTTTCCCGATCATATGGTATACCAGTCGCTGGGTTTCCCAAGCATGGTTTAGCTGTAGGAAGATTCCCTTCAACCTGGAGTGTTGGGACCCTTGGACTGAGTAGCATGAAGTATTGCATTAAACTTTCGGCAGTTGCTCACCAAAGCTCACCAATCCTCTCAGCCCCAAGTGTCCAGCCTTATGTCTTATCCAGCTGTGGGTTTATATGTGGTCAATCCAGGTTGCAATCCAGGTTGCATCACAGCCCCTGAGCGAATTTTGTAAGAATTTTTCTCTCTTTCATTGTTTCAGCGTTTTCTTTTTAAAATTTATTTCTATAATGGGGTTTAGCTCATTTTCACTGCTGTGTTTGTGCCGCTCTGCACACACTTGATTCCCTTATGGAGATATATCAATACATGGGTTTTAAGATTCTTATTACTCAGATATATTTCTCTGCGGTGTATAGGGTGTGTTGAGGCCAGTTCATTGAGCAAGGTGTAGATCTTGTCTAATACCTATTTGGTTTATTGAATGGTATCTGTGCTAATTTCAAACTCTGGTTTTATGCATCACCCTACCTCTCCTTTCCCCTTAAGCTGACATAAGTGTGTTTTCTAAATGTGAGACACTGTTCTGTTCTGTAATTCATTTCTTGTGCAGCCATATTTACCCTCCCTCTATAAGTGATATCTTATGATATGTTTCTTTTTCTGTTTGACTTATTTCAAGTAGTATTATCGGACCTAAATCCACTCTTTATCCTTCTACTAGCCTTATTACATTGATTTCATGGTGAAGAGATATTCCATTGTACATAAGTACCACATCTTCTTTATCCATTGTTCTCTTTCCTGGGATATTTAAGGTGTACTGAAGTTGAGGTTCTTGTAAACAGAGTAGCCCTAAACTGTGGTGTGCTTGTGTCTTGTTGATTTTTAGACTTCCCTAGATATACTCCCATGATTGGAAGTGTCCTATGCTCTGTAGCTCTGTTTTTTAGATGATTTAGGAACCACCATACACTTCTCCAGAGTGGCTCTCGGCAGTTCACACACTGCCCATCAGCGTATAAAGGCTCCCTGTTCTCCATGGCCTGTCCTGCCTTTCTGGATTTTACACTTTTTTAGGATGGCCCTTTTGACCGGTGGGAAGTGAGACTTCTTTGTTGTGCACATTTGCATTGCTTACTTGCTTCGTTGCCCATAAAGTGCGTATGCGTTTTTTCCTGGATATAATCAGGAAAAAACGCATACGCCCTTTTGGGCCAACTGCATCATTGTCGAAATTCTGCCGCTTTTCATGTGCATTAAAGACGAGTCCAATCTATCTCTTGAAATCTGTTTCTTGCAATTCTGTCTTGCATTCAGATCCTCTTCTTTGCCTTACCTCAACATATTTTTGGACATTAGTTTTCATTTATAACTCTGCAGGTTTGTGAATTGCAGTGACCCTGAGCTCCATTTTTTAAGTTGCTCTTTTGTGAGCTGGCCTCAAACCCGCAGGATTGCTTCAGGCCCTATTTTGACTCCGGCGAGGCAGGCTGAGCCTTTCTTTAATTCTTATTCTTAATGGGAAATTAGAGTGATATGTGCCCGTCCAAACCCCTACAACTATTCTCTCATTGGTTCCCCCTCTTCCCGTTCATCCTCCTCACAATTTGCAAAATGTGTGAAACAGAAGTTTAAATGTGCTGATTCTCCAAGTGGGGAGATTCTAAGTAACATGGCTGGAATGGTGAACAGGAGCACCAGGAGAGGATAAATGAGGTGCATTTTAGACACATCTCCCGATCACATGGTGTACAGTCCTCTGGGTTTTCCATGCATGTTTAAGCTGTAGGAAGATCCCTTGAACCTGCAGATTTGGGACCCATTGAATGGGTACCAGGTAGTATTACTTTAAAGGGTGTGCATTTCCTCACCCAACCTCACATTCCTCTTAGCGCAAACAGTTTCCAGCCTTATGTCTCATCCTGCTGTGGGTCTAGATGTGTTCAATCCATGTTGCATCACCGTCCCTGAGGAAAAGTTGTAAGAGGTTTTCTCTGTCTCTCTGTCGTTTATTTTTTTCAATTTATTACTATATTGGTTACAGCTGATTTTCAAAGCTCTGTTTCTTGCTGCTGTACATCCACTTGATTCACGTACAGAGAGTCATCAATAAATTCTTTTTCAGATTCTTACCAGTCGTATATATTCTTTTCCGGTGACTTGAGTGTGCTGAGTGCAGTTCTTTTAGCTACTGTGTAGGCCTTGTTGATTATCAGTTTGGTATTTGGAATGGTATCTTTGCTAATTTCAACCTCCTGGATGATGCCTCACCCCTCCCCACCTTTCCCGTTTAGCAGCCTTATGCGTGTTTTCTACATATTTGACTATGTTTTTGTTTTGTAATTTATTTCATGTGTAGCCATTTTGGATTCCACCTTTAAGTGATATCTTATGATATGTGTCTTTTTCTTTTTGAATTCTGTCACTTAGAATGATCATACGTAACTCCTCCGGAGTTGTTACAACTGGCCATATTTCATTGATTTCCAGGCTGAATAATATTCCACTCTACCTAAGTACCACATCTCTATCCAGTTTTTCCCTCCAGAGACATTTAAGTTATATCCTAGTCGAGGATCTTTTAAACAGAGAGGGGGTAAACATTGGGGTGCCTGTGTCCTCTCGATTTTTGTTTTTCCCAAGATATACGCCCATGAGTGCAAGGGCCCTATGCTCTGTAGCTCATTTTTTAGATGCTTTAGTAAACACAATACACTTCTCCAGAATGGCCGTTGGCAATATACATTTCCACTATAAGTCTCACAGGGCTCCCTCTTCTCGTTGCCCTGTCCTGCATTTCTGTTGTTTACGCTTTATGAGGATGGCTCTTCTGACTGATGCGAAGTGATATCTTTTGTAGTATTGACTTCCAGTGCCCACCTGTTTGGTTGGCTAAAAAAGTGTATGCCCTTTTCTTGAATATATACAGAAAAAAACGCATACACCCTTTTTGGCCAACTGCAATGTTGGCAATGTTGGCAATGTTCAGCTCCTTTTCTTGTGCTTAATGGCGAGTCCTTTCTACCTCCTCAAATCCCTTTCCTGCCATTCTCCCTTGCTTACAAGTCCTTTTCTCTGACTTTCCTCAAGACATTTTTCAGTGATGGATATTTTCAACTCTGCAGTTTTGTGAATTTTACTGCCCCTGAGTTCCATTGTTCAACTTGTGTTTATGGGAACTGGTCACAAAGCAGCGGGATTTCCTCAAGCCCTATACTGTTTCCATGGGCAACCCTAGCCTTTGGTCAATTCGTCTTCCTGATTGGAAATTAGAGTGACATGTGCCTGTCTGAACACCTAGGACTTGTCTCTCATTGTTCTTCATCCTTCCGCTTCATCCTCTGGACAAATTCCAAACTGTACGCAACAGGATGTTGACAGTGCTGACATCTCCAAGTGGGGAGACTGTTAGTAAAGACGCTGGAGGGGTGAACCCGAGCACCAGGAGATGAGGAGATGAGATGCCTTTTCCAAACTCTTCCCGATCAGACGGTATACCATCCTCTGGGTGTGACAGACATGTTTTAGCAGTAGGAAGAGTCCCATTCATGTAAGGAGAACACCAGGGCTTTTTCAAAATCAGTGTCTCCCCGAAACCCAAACTGGGGAAGTTTTTAAGCTACGGCTACACATATGTTCATTAAGGGCCTTGGGAAGTAGGCAGAGTCCAAACTTTAGATGATTGAAGTCTTCAGGGTCAGAAGCACTCACCACCAGCTTCCCTTAGGCTACACTTTAACTATCATTGATAGATGATGTCAATAAAAATATCTATTCTTTTTCAGATTATTTCCCCTTATAGGTTATTGCAAAATGTTGAGTGTAGTTCCCTGTGCTATACAGTAGTTCCTTGTTGATGATTTATTTTATACATAGCAGTGTGTATGTGTTAATTCCAAACTGTTAATTTATCCCTCCTCCCACCTTTCCCCTTTGGTAATAATAAATTATAAGATTTTATACTTCTCAGAAATGGGGGAGCTGAAAGAGAGGTATCATTTTCAATGGAAAAGCATTTAAAACAAGATTGAAGGTTTAACCAAGATTATTAGATGTACATCCTTGGAAAGAAATCACTTCGTTTCTCTAATATTGACCTGACAAATAAGACAAACCTTTTCACTGAACTTGCTTATAAAAAGTGATGGAAATATCAAATGGAAGTGTTAGAAACATCTTATTTTACCCGAGCCTTATACACTGTTCTATGTTAACTACAGTTTGGCTCACACATCTGTTCATTGAGGTTACAATAGTCTCAATTTCTGTTACTGATCCTCCAGAGTGGACCCCAACAAGTGTCCCCCTGCCCAGTGTCATTGGGGCCAACAGATCGAGACTGAGTTTGGTTCACAAGCAAAGGAAACTTTATATTTTGATCAGAGAATGGAGAGGTGAGAGCATGCACTACCCCGTGGGCTGTGGGCTGGGCTGCTGTGTAGAGATCCTGTCAGAGTCAGTGGGAGGGAGGGAGGCGGCAGAGCTCTCGAGGGCCGGGTTGGCTGTAGCTCAGGCTCTATATCGTGGAGTCTGCACTGGGCCCCAGGAGCTGAGGTGTCGACCCAGGCATTCTGCACTAGGAAATCTGGTCTGAAGTGCCGGGTGTGGAACCTCTGCATGCGGGACCCTAGGAGCACGTGAAATTAGACAAAGCACAAAGGATAAAAAAGGTTAGACTTGACTTTATTGCCCAGATTCTATTTTTATCTCCCAGGGATTTTTAATGGGCTTTGCTGGGGACAAACCCCTCCTCTGCCTTTTGTCCCGTTCCTCATTCTTGGAGTGCTGAGGGTGCAGACCCTTCTTCTGTAACTGCTGAGTGCTGAGTTGGGAGCCCTCATACCCTGGGGCGAGGGTCAGAGCTTCTCCCCAGCAGCCTCCCGGTGACGTTGATTGTCCCCAGGACCCCTGCCTCCCTGCTCGTCCACCTGAGCACCAGCATTGGAAGTGTTATAGATTCTAATGACCTTTAAGGGTCCAGGAAAGAGATGTGCAGAGACGCTGTGGGGGCCGGTTTCACCCCGCCCCACATTTGTTCGGCCACCTTAGGCTGACCGTTTCTGCCAGCCTAGATGCTCTGACCAGTAGTCTGCGCTTTCTTCAATTAGGCCCCTGAATTAACGTACAAACAGCACCAGGTGTCAGAGCCCTGCCCGCTCAACTCCCAGACAGTCCAGGGTCAGTGGTGATAAGGACCATGATGGTTACTGAGTCAACAGCCTTTTGAAGTAAACAGGAGTCCAGCCGGTCTTATTGGCCACCATCATCACGGTGTCTGTAGGCTTTTCTATGGTGACAGTGTGGTATACTGTTCCCCCGCCAAGATTATTAGCTCCCCTCTGGGTGCAGTAAGTCCTGCAAGCAGTAGTCTACTCTTTTGGGACACACTCTTGTTGTTTTATGAGAGAAACTCCAGGTCAAGTGATGTTCACACGAGTCGTCATGGTGCCCTGTTGCCCCCGGTTATCTCTCTGGATGTTGGAGTTGGAGGGCCTCCTCACTCGAGGTCGGTGTGCCCACGGAGCGAACCCTGCAACTTCAGGGCATGGTTGGTGGTTAGGATCACCACGTGGGGTCCTTTTCCCGTAGGAGGGAGGTGGCCTTTTGGGCTGCTGATTTCCAGGTTTTTAGATACCGCCAGTATCTTGGCCAGATGTGGCAGTGGGCCAAGCTCCTTAGTGACCGTAGTTTATCCTACCTGGATGGCATTCTTGCATTGTTCCATTTCAAGTGGTCCCAGTTTTTGCACTAATTCTCCAATGGCGATTCACCTTTCACTGGGAATGTAAAGGTCAAAGGGTTTAGCTAAATTAGGGAGTTCCAGGGCAAGGGTCTGAATTGACTGCTCTTTCCATTCTTGAAAGGCCACTTCTGGATTCTATTCAAAAGGATCATCATCTTTTCCTTTCAGTGTTTCATATAGAGGCCCAGCTAGTAGACTGTAGTTAGGGATCCAGAAGCAGCAAACCCTGGCCTCCCCAGGAACCCCTAAGCTGTCTTCTAGTTTTAGAAAGGGGTAAGGCTGAAAATGGTTTCTTCCCTTTCCTGGGATGGGCTTCTCTGACCTTGTGTGAGAATGAAGCCCAGGCAGGTCACCGCAGTCTGTGATATTTGAGCTTTTTCTTGGACAACTTCTATCCTTTATTGGCTTGGTAGTTCAGAGGCCTCCTTAGTAGGGCTGGCGATCAGAATGTCGTCTGCATATTGAAGGAGGGTTTCCTTTTCCAGAGGTAGAACTTTTAGGTCTTTAGCTAAGCTTTCCCCAAAGACGGTGTGGGAATTTTTGCACCCTTGGGGCCAGACGGCCCGGAAGTATTGTTTTAGTTGTATGTTGAGTCCTGCCACTCACAAGCCAAAATTTCTTGTGACTCTGGGACTAATGGAATACAAAAGAAGGCATCATTGAAGACTAATACAGAATACCATGTCCTGGTGGTTGGTAGAATGACCAGCAGGGTGTAGGAATTAGGAGCAACTGGAGGTATATCCTCGGTGGCTTCACTGACTGTCCTGACATCCTTTACCAGGTCCCCAGCAGCCCATGGGGCTCTCGTGGTCAGACCAATCGCAGAATATGGAGCTCACCTGGGCAGGTACCCCACCCCCACCCCAGCCCACGGGGCTCTTGTGATCAGGCCCCTCCCAGGATACAGAGCTACCCTTGCAGGTACCCTGGCAGGGCTGGGCACACAGGAACCGTGCACATAGCCCTCATTGCAGAGCACCCCCAGCTCACCTGTCGCTCAGAGCTGACACAGAGCACCTCAGAGCAGGACTTGAACTAACAAACAGCAGCTGCGACAGGTCTGTGACCCTGGGCATCACTCCGTGAGGCCTCCCTCCACCTGGTCTTCCAGAGACTTCCACTGCACCCGGGGCACCAGGCCTCTGTCTCCAACCACCACCCACCCCTCCTTTCCCTGACTCCTGGGTTCCTCTCATTAGGAGAGGGTTTTCTTGAAGTTGTCTCCCACTCATGGGCCAGATAAAATGATTAGAAAACAAGCCAAAGCTGCAGCCCCTTGTCTATCCTGACTCTCAGGAGCCCACACCTGTTCCTTGGACCTGGCCGGTTCAGCAAGTTCCATTTTCTGCAACTGTGAGCCCCTGAGGGGTGATGATTGGCTGACCTGGGCAGCCTTACCGTGCCGGCCAGCCCTCCCCAGGTGTGCCTGGGTTGAGATCAATATAAATACCACTCCAGGCAGCAAGAGCCCCTGCAGCCGTGCCTGACGCCATTTTCTCTGCCCTGTCAGCAGTCTCGGGGCTGGGCTGGTGGGAGGGAGTGAGAGGCCACGGCTTTGTGGGTGGCCCAGTGTGAGTGGGGCTCTGCTGGACTTTCTGCAGCAGTTGCCAGGCTGCCACCTGCTAAAGAAGAGGATGTGTCACCCATACCTGCTGCTGGAATTTCTCCCTGGGCAGAGGTGAGGAAGGAAAAAAGCAGTGGGGGCAGGGACAGGACGGGTATCTCAGGCAGGGAAATGGAAATCTTCCAGAAGAGCACCCAGGGCCAGGACCATCCTGGCTGGCCTGCAGGCACCAAGTCGGCCGGCATGCTGTCACTCGTGTGGCTCTATGGCCCTTCCTCTAGGCTTTCAAGTCCTTGTATATATTCAGGTGTTTTACCTGGGACGGGTGGGAATAGTTCAGCAGCAACTGGCCTGGGGCTCAGCTCACGTTTACTCACAGATGCCTCGGCACGGTGCCCCAGCTTTGCAATGAGGACGCTTGTTGCGTGGGGGCTGCTGGCTGAATGGGAGACGATTCCCCACCACTGACCAACTTCAGAATTGTTTACAACTGGAGCAAGTGCCCTGATACGGTTTTCCTCTGTGTAACTGGTGGGTTCTGTGTTTTTTTCTCTTTTTCGTTTTTGGTTCAAGGTAGATTTTATTCCTCTTTTTTGTATTTACAGATATAAGCATGGAAATAATTTATTCATATAAATACATGTATGTGCAGGGAATAATTGTTTTTTCTGTTTTATTTTTTAAATTTTATTTCTTTTTAATTTTGAATTTTATTTTATATTTTTATACAGCAGGTTCTTATTGGTTATCTATTTTATACATATAAATGTATACATGCCAATCCCAGTCTCTCAACTCCTCCCACCACCACCCCCCCAACAGCTTTCCCCCCTTGTTGTCCATACGTTTGTTGTCTACATCTGTTGCTCTATTTATGCCTTGCAAAATGGTTAATCTGTACAGTTTTTCTAGGTTCCACATATATGCATGAATATACCAGATTTGTTTTTCTCTTTCTGACTTACTTCACTCTGTATGACAGTCTCTAGATCCATCGACGTCTCTACAAATGACCCAATTTCATTCCTTTTCATGGCTTAGTAATATTCCATTTTATATATGTACCACAGCTTTATGCATTCGTCTGTCTGTGGGCATTTAGGTTGCTTCCATTACCTCGATATTGTAAATAGTGATGCAATGAACATTGCGGTGAATGACTCTTTTTGATTTATGGTTTTGTCTGGGTATATGTCCAGTACTGGGATTGCTGTATCATAT
This sequence comes from Globicephala melas, assembly GCF_963455315.2. Taxonomy (NCBI): domain Eukaryota; kingdom Metazoa; phylum Chordata; class Mammalia; order Artiodactyla; family Delphinidae; genus Globicephala; species Globicephala melas. The sequence goes on along the minus strand of NW_027207367.1, from coordinate 100,938 downwards.
GGTAATTCTATTGTTAGTTTCTTAAGAAATTCCATATTGTTCTCCATAATGACTGTATCAATTTATATTCCCAACAATAGTGGAAGAGGGTTCCTTTTCTCCACACCCTTTCCAGCATTATTTGTTTGTAGATTTTCTATGATGCCTATTCTACCAGGTGTGAGGTGATACCTCATTGTTGAATCCATTTCGTTGAGCAAGGGGTAGGTCTTGTCTATTACATATTTGGCTTATGGAACGGTATCTGTGCTAATTTCAAACTCTGCTTTTATGCAGCACCCCAACTCACCTTCCCCCTTAAGCAAGCATAAGTTGGTTTTCTAAATTTGAGACCCTGTTCTGTTTTGTAATTCAGTTCATGTGTAGCCAAGTTCACATTCCGTGTATTAGTGATACCTTATGATGTTTCTTTTTCTGTGTGACTTATTTCACTTAGAATCATCGTGCCTCAATCCACTCATTATGCTGGTACGGGCCTGGTGACATAGATTTCATTGCTGAGTGGTATTCTGTTGTACATAAGTACCGCAACTTCTTTATCCATTATTTGCTCTCTGGGATATTTAACTTGTGCCGCAGAAGAGATTCCTGTAAAAAGAGCCGTCCCAAATTTTGGGGTGGCTGTGTCTTTTTGATTTTAATTTCCCTAAGCTATAGGACCATAAGTGGAAGTGCCCTAGGCTCTGTTGCTTTGTTTTTTAGATGTTTCAGGAAACACCATACACTTCTCCCGAGTGTCTGTTGGCAATTTACATCCCGCCCATCAGCATAACAAGGCTCCCAGTTCTCCATGGCCTGTCCTGCCTTTCTGGATTTTACACTTTTTGCAGATGGCCCTTTTGACCGGGGGGAAGTGAGACTTCATTGTAGTGCAGATTTCCTTTGCAAGCTTGCTTGGTTGGCCAAAAAGGGCGTATGCGTTTTTTCCTGACTATATTCAGGAAAAAACGCATACGCCCTTTTTGGCCAAGTGCATCATTGTGGACGTTCTGCCTCTTTTCCTATGCTTTCAATGCAATTCCAGTCTACCTCCTGAAATCGGTTTCCTGCAATTCTGCCCCGCTTTCAAGTCCTCTTGGCAGCCTCACTTCAGTATATTTTTGGACGATAGTTGTCATTTATAACTCTGCAGGTTTGTGAATTACAGTGCCCCTGAGCTCCTTTCTTGAACTCGCTTTCTTGTGAGCTGGCCGAAACACCGCAGGATGGCTTCAGGCCCTAATCTGGTTCCGGCACGGCACGCTGAGCCTTTGGTTATTTCCTCTTCCTGGTGGGAAATGAGAGTTAAATTTGCCCGTCCAGACACCTCCAGCTAGTCTCTCATTGGTTCTCGCTATTCCTGTTCATCTTCCGCAGAAATTGCAAACTGGGCCAAACAGGAGGTTAAAGGGACTGACTCTCCAAGTCGGGAGAGTGTTAGTAAAGCGTCTGGAATGTTGCACCCGAGTACCAGGGTACGAAAACTGAGACATATTTGAACACGTCTCCCGATCACATGGTTGATCATACTCTAGGTTCCACATGCATGTTTTAGCTGAAGGAAGAATACCTTAAACCTGGGTAGTTGAAACCCGTGGAATGGGTACCATGCAATATGACTTCAAAGGGTCTTCATTTGCTCACCGAACCTCTCCAATCCTATCACTGCTGCGTTTACGTCCCTGTACACATGCTTGATTCTCTTTCGGAGACATAGCAATCCATAGGTTTTAAGATACTTAAGAGTCAGGTACATTCTTAGGCGTTTAATATGCGGTGTTGAGTCCATTTCGTTGAGCAAGGAGTAGCTCTTGTCTATTCCATATTTGGCTTAAGGAACTTTATCTGTGCTCATTTCAATCTCTGGTTTTATGCAGCACCCCAACTCACCTTTCCCCTTAAACAAGCATAAGTTGGTTTTCTAAATTTGAGACCCTGTTCTGTTCTGTAATTCAGTTCCTGTGTAGCCAAGTTTACATTCCGTGTATTACTGATATCTTATGATGTTTCTTTTTCTGTGTGACTTATTTCAGTTAGAATCATCGTACCTGAATCCACTCATTGTGCTGCTACGGGCCTGATGACATAGATTTCACTGCTGAGTGATACTGCATTGTACGTAAGTACCACAAGTTCTTTATCCATTTTTCACTTTCTGTGATATTGAACTTGTACGGTAAACGAGGTTCTTGTAAACAGAGGCGTCCCAAACATTGGGGTGGCTGTATCTTTTTGATTTTAATTTCCCTAAGCTATAGGACCATAAGTGGAAGTGCCCTAGGCTCTGTTGCTTTGTTTTTTAGATGTTTCAGGAAACACCATACACTTCTCCCGAGTGTCTGTTGGCAATTTACATACCGCCCATCAGCATAACAAGGCTCCCAGTTCTCCATGGCCTGTCCTGCCTTTCTGGATTTTACACTTTTTTCAGATGGCCCTTTTGACCGGGGGGAAGTGAGACTTCATTGTAGTGCAGATTTCCTTTGCAAGCTTGCTTGGTTGGCCAAAAAGGGCGTATGCGTTTTTTCCTGAATATATTCAGGAAAAAACGCATACGCCCTTTTTGGCCAAGTGCATCATTGTGGACGTTCTGCCTCTTTTCCTATGCTTTCGATGCAATTCCAGTCTACCTCCTGAAATCGGTTTCCTGCAATTCTGCCCCGCTTTCAAGTCCTCTTGGCAGCCTTACTTCAGTATATTTTTGGACGATAGTTGTCATTTATAACTCTGCAGGTTTGTGAATTACAGTGCCCCTGAGCTCCTTTCTTCAACTCGTTTTCTTGTGAGCTGGCCGCAACACCGCAGGATGGCTTCAGGCCCTAATCTGGTTCCGGCACGGCACGCTGAGCCTTTGGTTATTTCCTCTTCCTGGTGGGAAATGAGAGTTAAATTTGCCCGTCCAGACACCTCCAGCTAGTCTCTCATTGGTTCTCGCTATTCCTGTTCATCTTCCGCAGAAATTGCAAACTGGGCCAAACAGGAGGTTAAAGGGACTGACTCTCCAAGTCGGGAGAGTGTTAGTAAAGCGTCTGGAATGTTGCACCCGAGTACCAGGGTACGAAAACTGAGACATATTTGAACACGTCTCCCGATCACATGGTTGATCATACTCTAGGTTCCACATGCATGTTTTAGCTGAAGGAAGAATACCTTAAACCTGGGTAGTTGAAACCCGTGGAATGGGTACCATGCAATATGACTTCAAAGGGTCTTCATTTGCTCACCGAACCTCTCCAATCCTATCACTGCTGCGTTTACGTCCCTGTACACATGCTTGATTCTCTTTCGGAGACATAGCAATCTATAGGTTTTAAGATACTTAAGAGTCAGGTACACTCTTAGGCGTTTAATATGCGGTGTTGAGTCCATTTCGTTGAGCAAGGAGTAGCTCTTGTCTATTCCATATTTGGCTTAAGGAACTTTATCTGTGCTCATTTCAATCTCTGGTTTTATGCAGCACCCCAACTCACCTTTCCCCTTAAACAAGCATAAGTTGGTTTTCTAAATTTGAGACCCTGTTCTGTTCTGTAATTCAGTTCCTGTGTAGCCAAGTTTACATTCCGTGTATTACTGATATCTTATGATGTTTCTTTTTCTGTGTGACTTATTTCAGTTAGAATCATCGTACCTGAATCCACTCATTGTGCTGCTACGGGCCTGATGACATAGATTTCACTGCTGAGTGATACTGCATTGTACGTAAGTACCACAAGTTCTTTATCCATTTTTCACTTTCTGTGATATTGAACTTGTACGGTAAACGAGGTTCTTGTAAACAGAGGCGTCCCAAACATTGGGGTGGCTGTATCTTTTTGATTTTAATTTCCCTAAGCTATAGGACCATAAGTGGAAGTGCCCTAGGCTCTGTTGCTTTGTTTTTTAGATGTTTCAGGAAACACCATACACTTCTCCCGAGTGTCTGTTGGCAATTTACATCCCGCCCATCAGCATAACAAGGCTCCCAGTTCTCCATGGCCTGTCCTGCCTTTCTGGATTTTACACTTTTTGCAGATGGCCCTTTTGACCGGGGGGAAGTGAGACTTCATTGTAGTGCAGATTTCCTTTGCAAGCTTGCTTGGTTGGCCAAAAAGGGCGTATGCGTTTTTTCCTGACTATATTCAGGAAAAAACGCATACGCCCTTTTTGGCCAAGTGCATCATTGTGGACGTTCTGCCTCTTTTCCTATGCTTTCAATGCAATTCCAGTCTACCTCCTGAAATCGGTTTCCTGCAATTCTGCCCCGCTTTCAAGTCCTCTTGGCAGCCTCACTTCAGTATATTTTTGGACGATAGTTGTCATTTATAACTCTGCAGGTTTGTGAATTACAGTGCCCCTGAGCTCCTTTCTTGAACTCGCTTTCTTGTGAGCTGGCCGAAACACCGCAGGATGGCTTCAGGCCCTAATCTGGTTCCGGCACGGCACGCTGAGCCTTTGGTTATTTCCTCTTCCTGGTGGGAAATGAGAGTTAAATTTGCCCGTCCAGACACCTCCAGCTAGTCTCTCATTGGTTCTCGCTATTCCTGTTCATCTTCCGCAGAAATTGCAAACTGGGCCAAACAGGAGGTTAAAGGGACTGACTCTCCAAGTCGGGAGAGTGTTAGTAAAGCGTCTGGAATGTTGCACCCGAGTACCAGGGTACGAAAACTGAGACATATTTGAACACGTCTCCCGATCACATGGTTGATCATACTCTAGGTTCCACATGCATGTTTTAGCTGAAGGAAGAATACCTTAAACCTGGGTAGTTGAAACCCGTGGAATGGGTACCATGCAATATGACTTCAAAGGGTCTTCATTTGCTCACCGAACCTCTCCAATCCTATCACTGCTGCGTTTACGTCCCTGTACACATGCTTGATTCTCTTTCGGAGACATAGCAATCCATAGGTTTTAAGATACTTAAGAGTCAGGTACATTCTTAGGCGTTTAATATGCGGTGTTGAGTCCATTTCGTTGAGCAAGGAGTAGCTCTTGTCTATTCCATATTTGGCTTAAGGAACTTTATCTGTGCTCATTTCAATCTCTGGTTTTATGCAGCACCCCAACTCACCTTTCCCCTTAAACAAGCATAAGTTGGTTTTCTAAATTTGAGACCCTGTTCTGTTCTGTAATTCAGTTCCTGTGTAGCCAAGTTTACATTCCGTGTATTACTGATATCTTATGATGTTTCTTTTTCTGTGTGACTTATTTCAGTTAGAATCATCGTACCTGAATCCACTCATTGTGCTGCTACGGGCCTGATGACATAGATTTCACTGCTGAGTGATACTGCATTGTACGTAAGTACCACAAGTTCTTTATCCATTTTTCACTTTCTGTGATATTGAACTTGTACGGTAAACGAGGTTCTTGTAAACAGAGGCGTCCCAAACATTGGGGTGGCTGTATCTTTTTGATTTTAATTTCCCTAAGCTATAGGACCATAAGTGGAAGTGCCCTAGGCTCTGTTGCTTTGTTTTTTAGATGTTTCAGGAAACACCATACACTTCTCCCGAGTGTCTGTTGGCAATTTACATACCGCCCATCAGCATAACAAGGCTCCCAGTTCTCCATGGCCTGTCCTGCCTTTCTGGATTTTACACTTTTTTCAGATGGCCCTTTTGACCGGGGGGAAGTGAGACTTCATTGTAGTGCAGATTTCCTTTGCAAGCTTGCTTGGTTGGCCAAAAAGGGCGTATGCGTTTTTTCCTGAATATATTCAGGAAAAAACGCATACGCCCTTTTTGGCCAAGTGCATCATTGTGGACGTTCTGCCTCTTTTCCTATGCTTTCGATGCAATTCCAGTCTACCTCCTGAAATCGGTTTCCTGCAATTCTGCCCCGCTTTCAAGTCCTCTTGGCAGCCTTACTTCAGTATATTTTTGGACGATAGTTGTCATTTATAACTCTGCAGGTTTGTGAATTACAGTGCCCCTGAGCTCCTTTCTTCAACTCGTTTTCTTGTGAGCTGGCCGCAACACCGCAGGATGGCTTCAGGCCCTAATCTGGTTCCGGCACGGCACGCTGAGCCTTTGGTTATTTCCTCTTCCTGGTGGGAAATGAGAGTTAAATTTGCCCGTCCAGACACCTCCAGCTAGTCTCTCATTGGTTCTCGCTATTCCTGTTCATCTTCCGCAGAAATTGCAAACTGGGCCAAACAGGAGGTTAAAGGGACTGACTCTCCAAGTCGGGAGAGTGTTAGTAAAGCGTCTGGAATGTTGCACCCGAGTACCAGGGTACGAAAACTGAGACATATTTGAACACGTCTCCCGATCACATGGTTGATCATACTCTAGGTTCCACATGCATGTTTTAGCTGAAGGAAGAATACCTTAAACCTGGGTAGTTGAAACCCGTGGAATGGGTACCATGCAATATGACTTCAAAGGGTCTTCATTTGCTCACCGAACCTCTCCAATCCTATCACTGCTGCGTTTACGTCCCTGTACACATGCTTGATTCTCTTTCGGAGACATAGCAATCCATAGGTTTTAAGATACTTAAGAGTCAGGTACACTCTTAGGCGTTTAATATGCGGTGTTGAGTCCATTTCGTTGAGCAAGGAGTAGCTCTTGTCTATTCCATATTTGGCTTAAGGAACTTTATCTGTGCTCATTTCAATCTCTGGTTTTATGCAGCACCCCAACTCACCTTTCCCCTTAAACAAGCATAAGTTGGTTTTCTAAATTTGAGACCCTGTTCTGTTCTGTAATTCAGTTCCTGTGTAGCCAAGTTTACATTCCGTGTATTACTGATATCTTATGATGTTTCTTTTTCTGTGTGACTTATTTCAGTTAGAATCATCGTACCTGAATCCACTCATTGTGCTGCTACGGGCCTGATGACATAGATTTCACTGCTGAGTGATACTGCATTGTACGTAAGTACCACAAGTTCTTTATCCATTTTTCACTTTCTGTGATATTGAACTTGTACGGTAAACGAGGTTCTTGTAAACAGAGGCGTCCCAAACATTGGGGTGGCTGTATCTTTTTGATTTTAATTTCCCTAAGCTATAGGACCATAAGTGGAAGTGCCCTAGGCTCTGTTGCTTTGTTTTTTAGATGTTTCAGGAAACACCATACACTTCTCCCGAGTGTCTGTTGGCAATTTACATCCCGCCCATCAGCATAACAAGGCTCCCAGTTCTCCATGGCCTGTCCTGCCTTTCTGGATTTTACACTTTTTGCAGATGGCCCTTTTGACCGGGGGGAAGTGAGACTTCATTGTAGTGCAGATTTCCTTTGCAAGCTTGCTTGGTTGGCCAAAAAGGGCGTATGCGTTTTTTCCTGACTATATTCAGGAAAAAACGCATACGCCCTTTTTGGCCAAGTGCATCATTGTGGACGTTCTGCCTCTTTTCCTATGCTTTCAATGCAATTCCAGTCTACCTCCTGAAATCGGTTTCCTGCAATTCTGCCCCGCTTTCAAGTCCTCTTGGCAGCCTCACTTCAGTATATTTTTGGACGATAGTTGTCATTTATAACTCTGCAGGTTTGTGAATTACAGTGCCCCTGAGCTCCTTTCTTGAACTCGCTTTCTTGTGAGCTGGCCGAAACACCGCAGGATGGCTTCAGGCCCTAATCTGGTTCCGGCACGGCACGCTGAGCCTTTGGTTATTTCCTCTTCCTGGTGGGAAATGAGAGTTAAATTTGCCCGTCCAGACACCTCCAGCTAGTCTCTCATTGGTTCTCGCTATTCCTGTTCATCTTCCGCAGAAATTGCAAACTGGGCCAAACAGGAGGTTAAAGGGACTGACTCTCCAAGTCGGGAGAGTGTTAGTAAAGCGTCTGGAATGTTGCACCCGAGTACCAGGGTACGAAAACTGAGACATATTTGAACACGTCTCCCGATCACATGGTTGATCATACTCTAGGTTCCACATGCATGTTTTAGCTGAAGGAAGAATACCTTAAACCTGGGTAGTTGAAACCCGTGGAATGGGTACCATGCAATATGACTTCAAAGGGTCTTCATTTGCTCACCGAACCTCTCCAATCCTATCACTGCTGCGTTTACGTCCCTGTACACATGCTTGATTCTCTTTCGGAGACATAGCAATCCATAGGTTTTAAGATACTTAAGAGTCAGGTACATTCTTAGGCGTTTAATATGCGGTGTTGAGTCCATTTCGTTGAGCAAGGAGTAGCTCTTGTCTATTCCATATTTGGCTTAAGGAACTTTATCTGTGCTCATTTCAATCTCTGGTTTTATGCAGCACCCCAACTCACCTTTCCCCTTAAACAAGCATAAGTTGGTTTTCTAAATTTGAGACCCTGTTCTGTTCTGTAATTCAGTTCCTGTGTAGCCAAGTTTACATTCCGTGTATTACTGATATCTTATGATGTTTCTTTTTCTGTGTGACTTATTTCAGTTAGAATCATCGTACCTGAATCCACTCATTGTGCTGCTACGGGCCTGATGACATAGATTTCACTGCTGAGTGATACTGCATTGTACGTAAGTACCACAAGTTCTTTATCCATTTTTCACTTTCTGTGATATTGAACTTGTACGGTAAACGAGGTTCTTGTAAACAGAGGCGTCCCAAACATTGGGGTGGCTGTATCTTTTTGATTTTAATTTCCCTAAGCTATAGGACCATAAGTGGAAGTGCCCTAGGCTCTGTTGCTTTGTTTTTTAGATGTTTCAGGAAACACCATACACTTCTCCCGAGTGTCTGTTGGCAATTTACATACCGCCCATCAGCATAACAAGGCTCCCAGTTCTCCATGGCCTGTCCTGCCTTTCTGGATTTTACACTTTTTTCAGATGGCCCTTTTGACCGGGGGGAAGTGAGACTTCATTGTAGTGCAGATTTCCTTTGCAAGCTTGCTTGGTTGGCCAAAAAGGGCGTATGCGTTTTTTCCTGAATATATTCAGGAAAAAACGCATACGCCCTTTTTGGCCAAGTGCATCATTGTGGACGTTCTGCCTCTTTTCCTATGCTTTCGATGCAATTCCAGTCTACCTCCTGAAATCGGTTTCCTGCAATTCTGCCCCGCTTTCAAGTCCTCTTGGCAGCCTTACTTCAGTATATTTTTGGACGATAGTTGTCATTTATAACTCTGCAGGTTTGTGAATTACAGTGCCCCTGAGCTCCTTTCTTCAACTCGTTTTCTTGTGAGCTGGCCGCAACACCGCAGGATGGCTTCAGGCCCTAATCTGGTTCCGGCACGGCACGCTGAGCCTTTGGTTATTTCCTCTTCCTGGTGGGAAATGAGAGTTAAATTTGCCCGTCCAGACACCTCCAGCTAGTCTCTCATTGGTTCTCGCTATTCCTGTTCATCTTCCGCAGAAATTGCAAACTGGGCCAAACAGGAGGTTAAAGGGACTGACTCTCCAAGTCGGGAGAGTGTTAGTAAAGCGTCTGGAATGTTGCACCCGAGTACCAGGGTACGAAAACTGAGACATATTTGAACACGTCTCCCGATCACATGGTTGATCATACTCTAGGTTCCACATGCATGTTTTAGCTGAAGGAAGAATACCTTAAACCTGGGTAGTTGAAACCCGTGGAATGGGTACCATGCAATATGACTTCAAAGGGTCTTCATTTGCTCACCGAACCTCTCCAATCCTATCACTGCTGCGTTTACGTCCCTGTACACATGCTTGATTCTCTTTCGGAGACATAGCAATCCATAGGTTTTAAGATACTTAAGAGTCAGGTACACTCTTAGGCGTTTAATATGCGGTGTTGAGTCCATTTCGTTGAGCAAGGAGTAGCTCTTGTCTATTCCATATTTGGCTTAAGGAACTTTATCTGTGCTCATTTCAATCTCTGGTTTTATGCAGCACCCCAACTCACCTTTCCCCTTAAACAAGCATAAGTTGGTTTTCTAAATTTGAGACCCTGTTCTGTTCTGTAATTCAGTTCCTGTGTAGCCAAGTTTACATTCCGTGTATTACTGATATCTTATGATGTTTCTTTTTCTGTGTGACTTATTTCAGTTAGAATCATCGTACCTGAATCCACTCATTGTGCTGCTACGGGCCTGATGACATAGATTTCACTGCTGAGTGATACTGCATTGTACGTAAGTACCACAAGTTCTTTATCCATTTTTCACTTTCTGTGATATTGAACTTGTACGGTAAACGAGGTTCTTGTAAACAGAGGCGTCCCAAACATTGGGGTGGCTGTATCTTTTTGATTTTAATTTCCCTAAGCTATAGGACCATAAGTGGAAGTGCCCTAGGCTCTGTTGCTTTGTTTTTTAGATGTTTCAGGAAACACCATACACTTCTCCCGAGTGTCTGTTGGCAATTTACATCCCGCCCATCAGCATAACAAGGCTCCCAGTTCTCCATGGCCTGTCCTGCCTTTCTGGATTTTACACTTTTTTCAGATGGCCCTTTTGACCGGGGGGAAGTGAGACTTCATTGTAGTGCAGATTTCCTTTGCAAGCTTGCTTGGTTGGCCAAAAAGGGCGTATGCGTTTTTTCCTGAATATATTCAGGAAAAAACGCATACGCCCTTTTTGGCCAAGTGCATCATTGTGGACGTTCTGCCTCTTTTCCTATGCTTTCAATGCAATTCCAGTCTACCTCCTGAAATCGGTTTCCTGCAATTCTGCCCCGCTTTCAAGTCCTCTTGGCAGCCTTACTTCAGTATATTTTTGGACGATAGTTGTCATTTATAACTCTGCAGGTTTGTGAATTACAGTGCCCCTGAGCTCCTTTCTTCAACTCGCTTTCTTGTGAGCTGGCCGCAACACCGCAGGATGGCTTCAGGCCCTAATCTGGTTCCGGCACGGCACGCTGAGCCTTTGGTTATTTCCTCTTCCTGGTGGGAAATGAGAATTAAATTTGCCCGTCCAGACACCTCCAGCTAGTCTCTCATTGGTTCTCGCTATTCCTGTTCATCTTCCGCAGAAATTGCAAACTGGGCCAAACAGGAGGTTAAAGGGACTGACTCTCCAAGTCGGGAGAGTGTTAGTAAAGCGTCTGGAATGTTGCACCCGAGTACCAGGGTACGAAAACTGAGACATATTTGAACACGTCTCCCGATCACATGGTTGATCATACTCTAGGTTCCACATGCATGTTTTAGCTGAAGGAAGAATACCTTAAACCTGGGTAGTTGAAACCCGTGGAATGGGTACCATGCAATATGACTTCAAAGGGTCTTCATTTGCTCACCGAACCTCTCCAATCTTATCACTGCTGCGTTTATGTCCCTGTACACATGCTTGATTCTCTTTCGGAGACATAGCAATCCATAGGTTTTAAGATACTTAAGAGTCAGGTACACTCTTAGGCGTTTAATATGCGGTGTTGAGTCCATTTCGTTGAGCAAGGAGTAGCTCTTGTCTATTCCATATTTGGCTTAAGGAACTTTATCTGTGCTCATTTCAATCTCTGGTTTTATGCAGCACCCCAACTCACCTTTCCCCTTAAACAAGCATAAGTTGGTTTTCTAAATTTGAGACCCTGTTCTGTTCTGTAATTCAGTTCCTGTGTAGCCAAGTTTACATTCCGTGTATTAGTGATATCTTATGATGTTTCTTTTTCTGTGTGACTTATTTCAGTTAGAATCATCGTACCTGAATCCACTCATTGTGCTGCTACGGGCCTGATGACATAGATTTCACTGCTGAGTGATACTGCATTGTACGTAAGTACCACAAGTTCTTTATCCATTTTTCACTTTCTGTGATATTGAACTTGTACGGTAAACGAGGTTCTTGTAAACAGAGGCGTCCCAAACATTGGGGTGGCTGTATCTTTTGGATTTTAATTTCCCTAAGCTATAGGACCATAAGTGGAAGTGCCCTAGGCTCTGTTGCTTTGTTTTTTAGATGTTTCAGGAAACACCATACACTTCTCCCGAGTGTCTGTTGGCAATTTACATCCCGCCCATCAGCATAACAAGGCTCCCAGTTCTCCATGGCCTGTCCTGCCTTTCTGGATTTTACACTTTTTTCAGATGGCCCTTTTGACCAGGGGGAAGTGAGACTTCATTGTAGTGCAGATTTCCTTTGCAAGCTTGCTTGGTTGGCCAAAAAGGGCGTATGCGTTTTTTCCTATTCAGGAAAAAACGCATACGCCCTTTTTGGCCAAGTGCATCATTGTGGACGTTCTGCCTCTTTTCCTATGCTTTCAATGCAATTCCAGTCTACCTCCTGAAATCGGTTTCCTGCAATTCTGCCCCGCTTTCAAGTCCTCTTGGCAGCCTTACTTCAGTATATTTTTGGACGATAGTTGTCATTTATAACTCTGCAGGTTTGTGAATTACAGTGCCCCTGAGCTCCTTTCTTCAACTCGCTTTCTTGTGAGCTGGCCGCAACACCGCAGGATGGCTTCAGGCCCTAATCTGGTTCCGGCACGGCACGCTGAGCCTTTGGTTATTTCCTCTTCCTGGTGGGAAATGAGAGTTAAATTTGCCCGTCCAGACACCTCCAGCTAGTCTCTCATTGGTTCTCGCTATTCCTGTTCATCTTCCGCAGAAATTGCAAACTGGGCCAAACAGGAGGTTAAAGGGACTGACTCTCCAAGTCGGGAGAGTGTTAGTAAAGCGTCTGGAATGTTGCACCCGAGTACCAGGGTACGAAAACTGAGACATATTTGAACACGTCTCCCGATCACATGGTTGATCATACTCTAGGTTCCACATGCATGTTTTAGCTGAAGGAAGAATACCTTAAACCTGGGTAGTTGAAACCCGTGGAATGGGTACCATGCAATATGACTTCAAAGGGTCTTCATTTGCTCACCGAACCTCTCCAATCCTATCACTGCTGCGTTTATGTCCCTGTACACATGCTTGATTCTCTTTCGGAGACATAGCAATCCATAGGTTTTAAGATACTTAAGAGTCAGGTACACTCTTAGGCGTTTAATATGCGGTGTTGAGTCCATTTCGTTGAGCAAGGAGTAGCTCTTGTCTATTCCATATTTGGCTTAAGGAACTTTATCTGTGCTCATTTCAATCTCTGGTTTTATGCAGCACCCCAACTCACCTTTCCCCTTAAACAAGCATAAGTTGGTTTTCTAAATTTGAGACCCTGTTCTGTTCTGTAATTCAGTTCCTGTGTAGCCAAGTTTACATTCCGTGTATTACTGATATCTTATGATGTTTCTTTTTCTGTGTGACTTATTTCAGTTAGAATCATCGTACCTGAATCCACTCATTGTGCTGCTACGGGCCTGATGACATAGATTTCACTGCTGAGTGATACTGCATTGTACGTAAGTACCACAAGTTCTTTATCCATTTTTCACTTTCTGTGATATTGAACTTGTACGGTAAACGAGGTTCTTGTAAACAGAGGCGTCCCAAACATTGGGGTGGCTGTATCTTTTGGATTTTAATTTCCCTAAGCTATAGGACCATAAGTGGAAGTGCCCTAGGCTCTGTTGCTTTGTTTTTTAGATGTTTCAGGAAACACCATACACTTCTCCCGAGTGTCTGTTGGCAATTTACATACCGCCCATCAGCATAACAAGGCTCCCAGTTCTCCATGGCCTGTCCTGCCTTTCTGGATTTTACACTTTTTTCAGATGGCCCTTTTGACCGGGGGGAAGTGAGACTTCATTGTAGTGCAGATTTCCTTTGCAAGCTTGCTTGGTTGGCCAAAAAGGGCGTATGCGTTTTTTCCTGAATATATTCAGGAAAAAACGCATACGCCCTTTTTGGCCAAGTGCATCATTGTGGACGTTCTGCCTCTTTTCCTATGCTTTCAATGCAATTCCAGTCTACCTCCTGAAATCGGTTTCCTGCAATTCTGCCCCGCTTTCAAGTCCTCTTGGCAGCCTTACTTCAGTATATTTTTGGACGATAGTTGTCATTTATAACTCTGCAGGTTTGTGAATTACAGTGCCCCTGAGCTCCTTTCTTGAACTCGCTTTCTTGTGAGCTGGCCGCAACACCGCAGGATGGCTTCAGGCCCTAATCTGGTTCCGGCACGGCACGCTGAGCCTTTGGTTATTTCCTCTTCCTGGTGGGAAATGAGAGTTAAATTTGCCCGTCCAGACACCTCCAGCTAGTCTCTCATTGGTTCTCGCTATTCCTGTTCATCTTCCGCAGAAATTGCAAACTGGGCCAAACAGGAGGTTAAAGGGACTGACTCTCCAAGTCGGGAGAGTGTTAGTAAAGCGTCTGGAATGTTGCACCCGAGTACCAGGGTACGAAAACTGAGACATATTTGAACACGTCTCCCGATCACATGGTTGATCATACTCTAGGTTCCACATGCATGTTTTAGCTGAAGGAAGAATACCTTAAACCTGGGTAGTTGAAACCCGTGGAATGGGTACCATGCAATATGACTTCAAAGGGTCTTCATTTGCTCACCGAACCTCTCCAATCCTATCACTGCTGCGTTTATGTCCCTGTACACATGCTTGATTCTCTTTCGGAGACATAGCAATCCATAGGTTTTAAGATACTTAAGAGTCAGGTACACTCTTAGGCGTTTAATATGCGGTGTTGAGTCCATTTCGTTGAGCAAGGAGTAGCTCTTGTCTATTCCATATTTGGCTTAAGGAACTTTATCTGTGCTCATTTCAATCTCTGGTTTTATGCAGCACCCCAACTCACCTTTCCCCTTAAACAAGCATAAGTTGGTTTTCTAAATTTGAGACCCTGTTCTGTTCTGTAATTCAGTTCCTGTGTAGCCAAGTTTACATTCCGTGTATTACTGATATCTTATGATGTTTCTTTTTCTGTGTGACTTATTTCAGTTAGAATCATCGTACCTGAATCCACTCATTGTGCTGCTACGGGCCTGATGACATAGATTTCACTTCTGAGTGATACTGCATTGTACGTAAGTACCACAAGTTCTTTATCCATTTTTCACTTTCTGTGATATTGAACTTGTACGGTAAACGAGGTTCTTGTAAACAGAGGCGTCCCAAACATTGGGGTGGCTGTATCTTTTTGATTTTAATTTCCCTAAGCTATAGTACCATAAGTGGAAGTGCCCTAGGCTCTGTTGCTTTGTTTTTTAGATGTTTCAGGAAACACCATACACTTCTCCCGAGTGTCTGTTGGCAATTTACATCCCGCCCATCAGCATAACAAGGCTCCCAGTTCTCCATGGCCTGTCCTGCCTTTCTGGATTTTACACTTTTTTCAGATGGCCCTTTTGACCGGGGGGAAGTGAGACTTCATTGTAGTGCAGATTTCCTTTGCAAGCTTGCTTGGTTGGCCAAAAAGGGCGTATGCGTTTTTTCCTGAATATATTCAGGAAAAAACGCATACGGCCTTTTTGGCCAAGTGCATCATTGTGGACGTTCTGCCTCTTTTCCTATGCTTTCGATGCAATTCCAGTCTACCTCCTGAAATCGGTTTCCTGCAATTCTGCCCCGCTTTCAAGTCCTCTTGGCAGCCTTACTTCAGTATATTTTTGGACGATAGTTGTCATTTATAACTCTGCAGGTTTGTGAATTACAGTGCCCCTGAGCTCCTTTCTTCAACTCGTTTTCTTGTGAGCTGGCCGCAACACCGCAGGATGGCTTCAGGCCCTAATCTGGTTCCGGCACGGCACGCTGAGCCTTTGGTTATTTCCTCTTCCTGGTGGGAAATGAGAGTTAAATTTGCCCGTCCAGACACCTCCAGCTAGTCTCTCATTGGTTCTCGCTATTCCTGTTCATCTTCCGCAGAAATTGCAAACTGGGCCAAACAGGAGGTTAAAGGGACTGACTCTCCAAGTCGGGAGAGTGTTAGTAAAGCGTCTGGAATGTTGCACCCGAGTACCAGGGTACGAAAACTGAGACATATTTGAACACGTCTCCCGATCACATGGTTGATCATACTCTAGGTTCCACATGCATGTTTTAGCTGAAGGAAGAATACCTTAAACCTGGGTAGTTGAAACCCGTGGAATGGGTACCATGCAATATGACTTCAAAGGGTCTTCATTTGCTCACCGAACCTCTCCAATCCTATCACTGCTGCGTTTATGTCCCTGTACACATGCTTGATTCTCTTTCGGAGACATAGCAATCCATAGGTTTTAAGATACTTAAGAGTCAGGTACATTCTTAGGCGTTTAATATGCGGTGTTGAGTCCATTTCGTTGAGCAAGGAGTAGCTCTTGTCTATTCCATATTTGGCTTAAGGAACTTTATCTGTGCTCATTTCAATCTCTGGTTTTATGCAGCACCCCAACTCACCTTTCCCCTTAAACAAGCATAAGTTGGTTTTCTAAATTTGAGACCCTGTTCTGTTCTGTAATTCAGTTCCTGTGTAGCCAAGTTTACATTCCGTGTATTAGTGATATCTTATGATGTTTCTTTTTCTGTGTGACTTATTTCAGTTAGAATCATCGTACCTGAATCCACTCATTGTGCTGCTACGGGCCTGATGACATAGATTTCACTGCTGAGTGATACTGCATTGTACGTAAGTACCACAAGTTCTTTATCCATTTTTCACTTTCTGTGATATTGAACTTGTACGGTAAACGAGGTTTTTGTAAACAGAGGCGTCCCAAACATTGGGGTGGCTGTATCTTTTTGATTTTAATTTCCCTAAGCTATAGGACCATAAGTGGAAGTGCCCTAGGCTCTGTTGCTTTGTTTTTTAGATGTTTCAGGAAACACCATACACTTCTCCAGAGTGTCTGTTGGCAATTTCCATCCCGCCCATCAGCATAACAAGGCTCCCAGTTCTCCATGGCCTGTCCTGCCTTTCTGGATTTTACACCTTTTTCAGATGGCCCTTTTGACCGGGGGGAAGTGAGACTTCATTGTAGTGCAGATTTCCTTTGCAAGCTTGCTTGGTTGGCCAAAAAGTGTGTATGCGTTTTTTCCTGAATATATTCAGGAAAAAACACATACGCCCTTTTTGGCCAAGTGCATCATTGTCGAGGTTCTGACTCTCTTCATATGTTTTCAATGCAATTCCAGTCTACCTCCTGAAATCGGTTTCCTGCACTTCTGCCTTGCTTTCAATGTCTCTTCATAGCCTTACCTCAATATATTTTTTGAAAATAGTTGGCCTTTATAACTCTGCAGGTTTTTGAATTGCGGTGGCCCTTAGCCCCACTTTTCAGCTCTTATTTTTGTGGTCTTGCCCCATAACCACAGGATTCCTTGAAGCCCTATTTTTCTTCTGGGGCACCTTGCTGTGCCTTTGGTTAATTCTTCTTACTGATGTGGCATTAGAGTGACATGTGCCCATTGAAACCGCTACAGCTTGTTTCTCACTGGTTCCCCCTATTCCCATTCATCCTCCACACTAACTGCAGACTGTGCGATACCAGAACTTAAAGGCATTGACTCCATGTGGGGATGTTGTTAGTAAAGCGGCTGGAATGTCGATCCGCAGCCCCAGGAGAGGAAAAATGAGGTGCGTTTTAGAAACCTTTCCCGATCATATGGTATACCAGTCGCTGGGTTTCCCAAGCATGGTTTAGCTGTAGGAAGATTCCCTTCAACCTGGAGTGTTGGGACCCTTGGACTGAGTAGCATGAAGTATTGCATTAAACTTTCGGCAGTTGCTCACCAAAGCTCACCAATCCTCTCAGCCCCAAGTGTCCAGCCTTATGTCTTATCCAGCTGTGGGTTTATATGTGGTCAATCCAGGTTGCAATCCAGGTTGCATCACAGCCCCTGAGCGAATTTTGTAAGAATTTTTCTCTCTTTCATTGTTTCAGCGTTTTCTTTTTAAAATTTATTTCTATAATGGGGTTTAGCTCATTTTCACTGCTGTGTTTGTGCCGCTCTGCACACACTTGATTCCCTTATGGAGATATATCAATACATGGGTTTTAAGATTCTTATTACTCAGATATATTTCTCTGCGGTGTATAGGGTGTGTTGAGGCCAGTTCATTGAGCAAGGTGTAGATCTTGTCTAATACCTATTTGGTTTATTGAATGGTATCTGTGCTAATTTCAAACTCTGGTTTTATGCATCACCCTACCTCTCCTTTCCCCTTAAGCTGACATAAGTGTGTTTTCTAAATGTGAGACACTGTTCTGTTCTGTAATTCATTTCTTGTGCAGCCATATTTACCCTCCCTCTATAAGTGATATCTTATGATATGTTTCTTTTTCTGTTTGACTTATTTCAAGTAGTATTATCGGACCTAAATCCACTCTTTATCCTTCTACTAGCCTTATTACATTGATTTCATGGTGAAGAGATATTCCATTGTACATAAGTACCACATCTTCTTTATCCATTGTTCTCTTTCCTGGGATATTTAAGGTGTACTGAAGTTGAGGTTCTTGTAAACAGAGTAGCCCTAAACTGTGGTGTGCTTGTGTCTTGTTGATTTTTAGACTTCCCTAGATATACTCCCATGATTGGAAGTGTCCTATGCTCTGTAGCTCTGTTTTTTAGATGATTTAGGAACCACCATACACTTCTCCAGAGTGGCTCTCGGCAGTTCACACACTGCCCATCAGCGTATAAAGGCTCCCTGTTCTCCATGGCCTGTCCTGCCTTTCTGGATTTTACACTTTTTTAGGATGGCCCTTTTGACCGGTGGGAAGTGAGACTTCTTTGTTGTGCACATTTGCATTGCTTACTTGCTTCGTTGCCCATAAAGTGCGTATGCGTTTTTTCCTGGATATAATCAGGAAAAAACGCATACGCCCTTTTGGGCCAACTGCATCATTGTCGAAATTCTGCCGCTTTTCATGTGCATTAAAGACGAGTCCAATCTATCTCTTGAAATCTGTTTCTTGCAATTCTGTCTTGCATTCAGATCCTCTTCTTTGCCTTACCTCAACATATTTTTGGACATTAGTTTTCATTTATAACTCTGCAGGTTTGTGAATTGCAGTGACCCTGAGCTCCATTTTTTAAGTTGCTCTTTTGTGAGCTGGCCTCAAACCCGCAGGATTGCTTCAGGCCCTATTTTGACTCCGGCGAGGCAGGCTGAGCCTTTCTTTAATTCTTATTCTTAATGGGAAATTAGAGTGATATGTGCCCGTCCAAACCCCTACAACTATTCTCTCATTGGTTCCCCCTCTTCCCGTTCATCCTCCTCACAATTTGCAAAATGTGTGAAACAGAAGTTTAAATGTGCTGATTCTCCAAGTGGGGAGATTCTAAGTAACATGGCTGGAATGGTGAACAGGAGCACCAGGAGAGGATAAATGAGGTGCATTTTAGACACATCTCCCGATCACATGGTGTACAGTCCTCTGGGTTTTCCATGCATGTTTAAGCTGTAGGAAGATCCCTTGAACCTGCAGATTTGGGACCCATTGAATGGGTACCAGGTAGTATTACTTTAAAGGGTGTGCATTTCCTCACCCAACCTCACATTCCTCTTAGCGCAAACAGTTTCCAGCCTTATGTCTCATCCTGCTGTGGGTCTAGATGTGTTCAATCCATGTTGCATCACCGTCCCTGAGGAAAAGTTGTAAGAGGTTTTCTCTGTCTCTCTGTCGTTTATTTTTTTCAATTTATTACTATATTGGTTACAGCTGATTTTCAAAGCTCTGTTTCTTGCTGCTGTACATCCACTTGATTCACGTACAGAGAGTCATCAATAAATTCTTTTTCAGATTCTTACCAGTCGTATATATTCTTTTCCGGTGACTTGAGTGTGCTGAGTGCAGTTCTTTTAGCTACTGTGTAGGCCTTGTTGATTATCAGTTTGGTATTTGGAATGGTATCTTTGCTAATTTCAACCTCCTGGATGATGCCTCACCCCTCCCCACCTTTCCCGTTTAGCAGCCTTATGCGTGTTTTCTACATATTTGACTATGTTTTTGTTTTGTAATTTATTTCATGTGTAGCCATTTTGGATTCCACCTTTAAGTGATATCTTATGATATGTGTCTTTTTCTTTTTGAATTCTGTCACTTAGAATGATCATACGTAACTCCTCCGGAGTTGTTACAACTGGCCATATTTCATTGATTTCCAGGCTGAATAATATTCCACTCTACCTAAGTACCACATCTCTATCCAGTTTTTCCCTCCAGAGACATTTAAGTTATATCCTAGTCGAGGATCTTTTAAACAGAGAGGGGGTAAACATTGGGGTGCCTGTGTCCTCTCGATTTTTGTTTTTCCCAAGATATACGCCCATGAGTGCAAGGGCCCTATGCTCTGTAGCTCATTTTTTAGATGCTTTAGTAAACACAATACACTTCTCCAGAATGGCCGTTGGCAATATACATTTCCACTATAAGTCTCACAGGGCTCCCTCTTCTCGTTGCCCTGTCCTGCATTTCTGTTGTTTACGCTTTATGAGGATGGCTCTTCTGACTGATGCGAAGTGATATCTTTTGTAGTATTGACTTCCAGTGCCCACCTGTTTGGTTGGCTAAAAAAGTGTATGCCCTTTTCTTGAATATATACAGAAAAAAACGCATACACCCTTTTTGGCCAACTGCAATGTTGGCAATGTTGGCAATGTTCAGCTCCTTTTCTTGTGCTTAATGGCGAGTCCTTTCTACCTCCTCAAATCCCTTTCCTGCCATTCTCCCTTGCTTACAAGTCCTTTTCTCTGACTTTCCTCAAGACATTTTTCAGTGATGGATATTTTCAACTCTGCAGTTTTGTGAATTTTACTGCCCCTGAGTTCCATTGTTCAACTTGTGTTTATGGGAACTGGCCACAAAGCAGCGGGATTTCCTCAAGCCCTATACTGTTTCCATGGGCAACCCTAGCCTTTGGTCAATTCGTCTTCCTGATTGGAAATTAGAGTGACATGTGCCTGTCTGAACACCTAGGACTTGTCTCTCATTGTTCTTCATCCTTCCGCTTCATCCTCTGGACAAATTCCAAACTGTACGCAACAGGATGTTGACAGTGCTGACATCTCCAAGTGGGGAGACTGTTAGTAAAGACGCTGGAGGGGTGAACCCGAGCACCAGGAGATGAGGAGATGAGATGCCTTTTCCAAACTCTTCCCGATCAGACGGTATACCATCCTCTGGGTGTGACAGACATGTTTTAGCAGTAGGAAGAGTCCCATTCATGTAAGGAGAACACCAGGGCTTTTTCAAAATCAGTGTCTCCCCGAAACCCAAACTGGGGAAGTTTTTAAGCTACGGCTACACATATGTTCATTAAGGGCCTTGGGAAGTAGGCAGAGTCCAAACTTTAGATGATTGAAGTCTTCAGGGTCAGAAGCACTCACCACCAGCTTCCCTTAGGCTACACTTTAACTATCATTGATAGATGATGTCAATAAAAATATCTATTCTTTTTCAGATTATTTCCCCTTATAGGTTATTGCAAAATGTTGAGTGTAGTTCCCTGTGCTATACAGTAGTTCCTTGTTGATGATTTATTTTATACATAGCAGTGTGTATGTGTTAATTCCAAACTGTTAATTTATCCCTCCTCCCACCTTTCCCCTTTGGTAATAATAAATTATAAGATTTTATACTTCTCAGAAATGGGGGAGCTGAAAGAGAGGTATCATTTTCAATGGAAAAGCATTTAAAACAAGATTGAAGGTTTAACCAAGATTATTAGATGTACATCCTTGGAAAGAAATCACTTCGTTTCTCTAATATTGACCTGACAAATAAGACAAACCTTTTCACTGAACTTGCTTATAAAAAGTGATGGAAATATCAAATGGAAGTGTTAGAAACATCTTATTTTACCCGAGCCTTATACACTGTTCTATGTTAACTACAGTTTGGCTCACACATCTGTTCATTGAGGTTACAATAGTCTCAATTTCTGTTACTGATCCTCCAGAGTGGACCCCAACAAGTGTCCCCCTGCCCAGTGTCATTGGGGCCAACAGATCGAGACTGAGTTTGGTTCACAAGCAAAGGAAACTTTATATTTTGATCAGAGAATGGAGAGGTGAGAGCATGCACTACCCCGTGGGCTGTGGGCTGGGCTGCTGTGTAGAGATCCTGTCAGAGTCAGTGGGAGGGAGGGAGGCGGCAGAGCTCTCGAGGGCCGGGTTGGCTGTAGCTCAGGCTCTATATCGTGGAGTCTGCACTGGGCCCCAGGAGCTGAGGTGTCGACCCAGGCATTCTGCACTAGGAAATCTGGTCTGAAGTGCCGGGTGTGGAACCTCTGCATGCGGGACCCTAGGAGCACGTGAAATTAGACAAAGCACAAAGGATAAAAAAGGTTAGACTTGACTTTATTGCCCAGATTCTATTTTTATCTCCCAGGGATTTTTAATGGGCTTTGCTGGGGACAAACCCCTCCTCTGCCTTTTGTCCCGTTCCTCATTCTTGGAGTGCTGAGGGTGCAGACCCTTCTTCTGTAACTGCTGAGTGCTGAGTTGGGAGCCCTCATACCCTGGGGCGAGGGTCAGAGCTTCTCCCCAGCAGCCTCCCGGTGACGTTGATTGTCCCCAGGACCCCTGCCTCCCTGCTCGTCCACCTGAGCACCAGCATTGGAAGTGTTATAGATTCTAATGACCTTTAAGGGTCCAGGAAAGAGATGTGCAGAGACGCTGTGGGGGCCGGTTTCACCCCGCCCCACATTTGTTCGGCCACCTTAGGCTGACCGTTTCTGCCAGCCTAGATGCTCTGACCAGTAGTCTGCGCTTTCTTCAATTAGGCCCCTGAATTAACGTACAAACAGCACCAGGTGTCAGAGCCCTGCCCGCTCAACTCCCAGACAGTCCAGGGTCAGTGGTGATAAGGACCATGATGGTTACTGAGTCAACAGCCTTTTGAAGTAAACAGGAGTCCAGCCGGTCTTATTGGCCACCATCATCACGGTGTCTGTAGGCTTTTCTATGGTGACAGTGTGGTATACTGTTCCCCCGCCAAGATTATTAGCTCCCCTCTGGGTGCAGTAAGTCCTGCAAGCAGTAGTCTACTCTTTTGGGACACACTCTTGTTGTTTTATGAGAGAAACTCCAGGTCAAGTGATGTTCACACGAGTCGTCATGGTGCCCTGTTGCCCCCGGTTATCTCTCTGGATGTTGGAGTTGGAGGGCCTCCTCACTCGAGGTCGGTGTGCCCACGGAGCGAACCCTGCAACTTCAGGGCATGGTTGGTGGTTAGGATCACCACGTGGGGTCCTTTTCCCGTAGGAGGGAGGTGGCCTTTTGGGCTGCTGATTTCCAGGTTTTTAGATACCGCCAGTATCTTGGCCAGATGTGGCAGTGGGCCAAGCTCCTTAGTGACCGTAGTTTATCCTACCTGGATGGCATTCTTGCATTGTTCCATTTCAAGTGGTCCCAGTTTTTGCACTAATTCTCCAATGGCGATTCACCTTTCACTGGGAATGTAAAGGTCAAAGGGTTTAGCTAAATTAGGGAGTTCCAGGGCAAGGGTCTGAATTGACTGCTCTTTCCATTCTTGAAAGGCCACTTCTGGATTCTATTCAAAAGGATCATCATCTTTTCCTTTCAGTGTTTCATATAGAGGCCCAGCTAGTAGACTGTAGTTAGGGATCCAGAAGCAGCAAACCCTGGCCTCCCCAGGAACCCCTAAGCTGTCTTCTAGTTTTAGAAAGGGGTAAGGCTGAAAATGGTTTCTTCCCTTTCCTGGGATGGGCTTCTCTGACCTTGTGTGAGAATGAAGCCCAGGCAGGTCACCGCAGTCTGTGATATTTGAGCTTTTTCTTGGACAACTTCTATCCTTTATTGGCTTGGTAGTTCAGAGGCCTCCTTAGTAGGGCTGGCGATCAGAATGTCGTCTGCATATTGAAGGAGGGTTTCCTTTTCCAGAGGTAGAACTTTTAGGTCTTTAGCTAAGCTTTCCCCAAAGACGGTGTGGGAATTTTTGCACCCTTGGGGCCAGACGGCCCGGAAGTATTGTTTTAGTTGTATGTTGAGTCCTGCCACTCACAAGCCAAAATTTCTTGTGACTCTGGGACTAATGGAATACAAAAGAAGGCATCATTGAAGACTAATACAGAATACCATGTCCTGGTGGTTGGTAGAATGACCAGCAGGGTGTAGGAATTAGGAGCAACTGGAGGTATATCCTCGGTGGCTTCACTGACTGTCCTGACATCCTTTACCAGGTCCCCAGCAGCCCATGGGGCTCTCGTGGTCAGACCAATCGCAGAATATGGAGCTCACCTGGGCAGGTACCCCACCCCCACCCCAGCCCACGGGGCTCTTGTGATCAGGCCCCTCCCAGGATACAGAGCTACCCTTGCAGGTACCCTGGCAGGGCTGGGCACACAGGAACCGTGCACATAGCCCTCATTGCAGAGCACCCCCAGCTCACCTGTCGCTCAGAGCTGACACAGAGCACCTCAGAGCAGGACTTGAACTAACAAACAGCAGCTGCGACAGGTCTGTGACCCTGGGCATCACTCCGTGAGGCCTCCCTCCACCTGGTCTTCCAGAGACTTCCACTGCACCCGGGGCACCAGGCCTCTGTCTCCAACCACCACCCACCCCTCCTTTCCCTGACTCCTGGGTTCCTCTCATTAGGAGAGGGTTTTCTTGAAGTTGTATCCCACTCATGGGCCAGATAAAATGATTAGAAAACAAGCCAAAGCTGCAGCCCCTTGTCTATCCTGACTCTCAGGAGCCCACACCTGTTCCTTGGACCTGGCCGGTTCAGCAAGTTCCATTTTCTGCAACTGTGAGCCCCTGAGGGGTGATGATTGGCTGACCTGGGCAGCCTTACCGTGCCGGCCAGCCCTCCCCAGGTGTGCCTGGGTTGAGATCAATATAAATACCACTCCAGGCAGCAAGAGCCCCTGCAGCCGTGCCTGACGCCATTTTCTCTGCCCTGTCAGCAGTCTCGGGGCTGGGCTGGTGGGAGGGAGTGAGAGGCCACGGCTTTGTGGGTGGCCCAGTGTGAGTGGGGCTCTGCTGGACTTTCTGCAGCAGTTGCCAGGCTGCCACCTGCTAAAGAAGAGGATGTGTCACCCATACCTGCTGCTGGAATTTCTCCCTGGGCAGAGGTGAGGAAGGAAAAAAGCAGTGGGGGCAGGGACAGGACGGGTATCTCAGGCAGGGAAATGGAAATCTTCCAGAAGAGCACCCAGGGCCAGGACCATCCTGGCTGGCCTGCAGGCACCAAGTCGGCCGGCATGCTGTCACTCGTGTGGCTCTATGGCCCTTCCTCTAGGCTTTCAAGTCCTTGTATATATTCAGGTGTTTTACCTGGGACGGGTGGGAATAGTTCAGCAGCAACTGGCCTGGGGCTCAGCTCACGTTTACTCACAGATGCCTCGGCACGGTGCCCCAGCTTTGCAATGAGGACGCTTGTTGCGTGGGGGCTGCTGGCTGAATGGGAGACGATTCCCCACCACTGACCAACTTCAGAATTGTTTACAACTGGAGCAAGTGCCCTGATACGGTTTTCCTCTGTGTAACTGGTGGGTTCTGTGTTTTTTTCTCTTTTTCGTTTTTGGTTCAAGGTAGATTTTATTCCTCTTTTTTGTATTTACAGATATAAGCATGGAAATAATTTATTCATATAAATACATGTATGTGCAGGGAATAATTGTTTTTTCTGTTTTATTTTTTAAATTTTATTTCTTTTTAATTTTGAATTTTATTTTATATTTTTATACAGCAGGTTCTTATTGGTTATCTATTTTATACATATAAATGTATACATGCCAATCCCAGTCTCTCAACTCCTCCCACCACCACCCCCCCAACAGCTTTCCCCCCTTGTTGTCCATACGTTTGTTGTCTACATCTGTTGCTCTATTTATGCCTTGCAAAATGGTTAATCTGTACAGTTTTTCTAGGTTCCACATATATGCATGAATATACCAGATTTGTTTTTCTCTTTCTGACTTACTTCACTCTGTATGACAGTCTCTAGATCCATCGACGTCTCTACAAATGACCCAATTTCATTCCTTTTCATGGCTTAGTAATATTCCATTTTATATATGTACCACAGCTTTATGCATTCGTCTGTCTGTGGGCATTT
The DNA here is from genome assembly GCF_963455315.2 of Globicephala melas. Taxonomy (NCBI): domain Eukaryota; kingdom Metazoa; phylum Chordata; class Mammalia; order Artiodactyla; family Delphinidae; genus Globicephala; species Globicephala melas. Next base: position 75,220 of record NW_027207367.1, on the reverse strand, counting down.
AGGTTGCTTCCATTACCTCGATATTGTAAATAGTGATGCAATGAACATTGCGGTGAATGACTCTTTTTGATTTATGGTTTTGTCTGGGTATATGTCCAGTACTGGGATTGCTGTATCATATGGTAATTCTATTGTTAGTTTCTTAAGAAATTCCATATTGTTCTCCATAATGACTGTATCAATTTATATTCCCAACAATAGTGGAAGAGGGTTCCTTTTCTCCACACCCTTTCCAGCATTATTTGTTTGTAGATTTTCTATGATGCCTATTCTACCAGGTGTGAGGTGATACCTCATTGTTGAATCCATTTCGTTGAGCAAGGGGTAGGTCTTGTCTATTACATATTTGGCTTATGGAACGGTATCTGTGCTAATTTCAAACTCTGCTTTTATGCAGCACCCCAACTCACCTTCCCCCTTAAGCAAGCATAAGTTGGTTTTCTAAATTTGAGACCCTGTTCTGTTTTGTAATTCAGTTCATGTGTAGCCAAGTTCACATTCCACGTATTAGTGATACCTTATGATGTTTCTTTTTCTGTGTGACTTATTTCACTTAGAATCATCGTGCCTCAATCCACTCATTATGCTGGTACGGGCCTGGTGACATAGATTACATTGCTGAGTGGTATTCTGTTGTACATAAGTACCGCAACTTCTTTATCCATTATTTGCTCTCTGGGATATTTAACTTGTGCCGCAGAAGAGATTCCTGTAAAAAGAGCCGTCCCAAATTTTGGGGTGGCTGTGTCTTTTTGATTTTAATTTCCCTAAGCTATAGGACCATAAGTGGAAGTGCCCTAGGCTCTGTTGCTTTGTTTTTTAGATGTTTCAGGAAACACCATACACTTCTACAGAGCTGCTGTTGGGAATTTACATCCCGCCCATCAGCATAACAAGGCTCCCAGTTCTCCGTGGCCTGTTCTGCCTTTCTGGATTTTACACTTTTTTCAGATGGCCCTTTTGACCGGGGGGAAGTGAGACTTCATTGTAGTGCAGATTTCCTTTGCAAGCTTGCTTGGTTGGCCAAAAAGGGCGTATGAGTTTTCTCCTGAATATATTCAGGAAAAAACACATACGCCCTTTTTGGCCAAGTGCATCATTGTCGACGTTCTTCTTCTTTTCCTGTGTTTTAAATGCAATCCAATTCCGATTCCTCCTGAAATCGGTTTCCTGCAATTCTGCCCCGCATTCAAGTCCTCTTGGCAGCCCTACTTCAGTATATTTTCGGACAATAGCTGTCATTTATAAATCTGCAGGTTTGTGAATTACAGTGCCCCTGAGCTCCTTTCTTCAACTCGCTTTCTTTTGAGCTGGCCACAACACCGCAGGATTGCTTCAGGCCCTAATCTGGTTCCGGCACGGCATGCTGAGCCTTTGGTTTATTCCTCTTCCCTGTGGGAAATGAGAGTTAAATTTGCCCGTCCAGACACCTCCAGCTAGTCTCTCATTGGTTCTCGCTATTCCTGTTCATCTTCCGCAGAAATTGCAAACTGGGCCAAACAGGAGGTTAAAGGGACTGACTCTCCAAGTTGGGAGAGTGTTAGTAAAGCGTCTGGAATGTTGCACCCGAGTACCAGGGAACGAAAAGTGAGACACATTTGAACACGTTTCTCGATCACACAGTGGATCATACTCTGGGTTCCACATGCATGTTTTAGCTGAAGGAAGAATCTCATAAACCTGGAGAGTTGAGACCCATGGAATGGGTACCATGCAATATGACTTCAAAGGGTCTGCATTTGCTCACCGAACCTCTCCAATCCTATCACTGCTGAGTTTATGCCCCTGTACACATGCTTGATTCTCTTTCGGAGACATAGCAATCCATAGGTTTTAAGATACTTACTAGTGAGGTACATTCTTAGGCGTTTAATATGCGGTGTTGAGTCCATTTCGTTGAGCAAGGAGTAGCTCTTGTCTATTCCATATTTGGCTTAAGGAACTTTATCTGTGCTCATTTCAATCTCTGGTTTTATGCAGCACCCCAACTCACCTTTCCCCTTAAACAAGCATAAGTTGGTTTTCTAAATTTGAGACCCTGTTCTGTTCTGTAATTCAGTTCCTGTGTAGCCAAGTTTACATTCCGTGTGTTAGTGATATCTTATGATGTTTCTGTTTCTGTGTGACTTATTTCAGTTAGAATCATCGTACCTGAATCCACTCATTATGCTGCTACGGGCCTGATGACATAGATTTCATTGCTGAGTGATACTGCATTGTACGTAAGTACCACAAGTTCTTTATCCATTTTTCACTTTCTGTGATATTGAACTTGTACGGTAAACGAGGTTCTTGTAAACAGAGGCGTCCCAAACATTGGGGTGGCTGTATCTTTTGGATTTTAATTTCCCTAAGCTATAGGACCATAAGTGGAAGTGCCCTAGGCTCTGTTGCTTTGTTTTTTAGATGTTTCAGGAAACACCATACACTTCTCCCGAGTGTCTGTTGGCAATTTACATCCCGCCCATCAGCATAACAAGGCTCCCAGTTCTCCATGGCCTGTCCTGCCTTTCTGGATTTTACACTTTTTTCAGATGGCCCTTTTGACCGGGGGGAAGTGAGACTTCATTGTAGTGCAGATTTCCTTTGCAAGCTTGCTTGGTTGGCCAAAAAGGGCGTATGCGTTTTTTCCTGAATATATTTAGGAAAAAATGCATACGCCCTTTTTGGCCAAGTGCATCATTGTGGACGTTCTGCCTCTTTTCCTATGCTTTCAATGCAATTCCAGTCTACCTCCTGAAATCGGTTTCCTGCAATTCTGCCCCGCTTTCAAGTCCTCTTGGCAGCCTTACTTCAGTATATTTTTGGACGATAGTTGTCATTTATAACTCTGCAGGTTTGTGAATTACAGTGCCCCTGAGCTCCTTTCTTCAACTCGTTTTCTTGTGAGCTGGCCGCAACACCGCAGGATGGCTTCAGGCCCTAATCTGGTTCCGGCACGGCACGCTGAGCCTTTGGTTATTTCCTCTTCCTGGTGGGAAATGAGAGTTAAATTTGCCCGTCCAGACACCTCCAGCTAGTCTCTCATTGGTTCTCGCTATTCCTGTTCATCTTCCGCAGAAATTGCAAACTGGGCCAAACAGGAGGTTAAAGGGACTGACTCTCCAAGTGGGGAGAGTGTTAGTAAAGCATCTGGAATGTTGCACCCGAGTACCAGGGTACGAAAACTGAGACATATTTGAACACGTCTCCCGATCACATGGTTGATCATACTCTAGGTTCCACATGCATGTTTTAGCTGAAGGAAGAATACCTTAAACCTGGGTAGTTGAAACCCGTGGAATGGGTACCATGCAATATGACTTCAAAGGGTCTTCATTTGCTCACCGAACCTCTCCAATCCTATCACTGCTGCGTTTATGTCCCTGTACACATGCTTGATTCTCTTTCGGAGACATAGCAATCCATAGGTTTTAAGATACTTAAGAGTCAGGTACATTCTTAGGCGTTTAATATGCGGTGTTGAGTCCATTTCGTTGAGCAAGGAGTAGCTCTTGTCTATTCCATATTTGGCTTAAGGAACTTTATCTGTGCTCATTTCAATCTCTGGTTTTATGCAGCACCCCAACTCACCTTTCCCCTTAAACAAGCATAAGTTGGTTTTCTAAATTTGAGACCCTGTTCTGTTCTGTAATTCAGTTCCTGTGTAGCCAAGTTTACATTCCGTGTATTAGTGATATCTTATGATGTTTCTTTTTCTGTGTGACTTATTTCAGTTAGAATCATCGTACCTGAATCCACTCATTGTGCTGCTACGGGCCTGATGACATAGATTTCACTGCTGAGTGATACTGCATTGTACGTAAGTACCACAAGTTCTTTATCCATTTTTCACTTTCTGTGATATTGAACTTGTACGGTAAACGAGGTTTTTGTAAACAGAGGCGTCCCAAACATTGGGGTGGCTGTATCTTTTTGATTTTAATTTCCCTAAGCTATAGGACCATAAGTGGAAGTGCCCTAGGCTCTGTTGCTTTGTTTTTTAGATGTTTCAGGAAACACCATACACTTCTCCAGAGTGTCTGTTGGCAATTTCCATCCCGCCCATCAGCATAACAAGGCTCCCAGTTCTCCATGGCCTGTCCTGCCTTTCTGGATTTTACACCTTTTTCAGATGGCCCTTTTGACCGGGGGGAAGTGAGACTTCATTGTAGTGCAGATTTCCTTTGCAAGCTTGCTTGGTTGGCCAAAAAGTGTGTATGCGTTTTTTCCTGAATATATTCAGGAAAAAACACATACGCCCTTTTTGGCCAAGTGCATCATTGTCGAGGTTCTGACTCTCTTCATATGTTTTCAATGCAATTCCAGTCTACCTCCTGAAATCGGTTTCCTGCACTTCTGCCTTGCTTTCAATGTCTCTTCATAGCCTTACCTCAATATATTTTTTGAAAATAGTTGGCCTTTATAACTCTGCAGGTTTTTGAATTGCGGTGGCCCTTAGCCCCACTTTTCAGCTCTTATTTTTGTGGTCTTGCCCCATAACCACAGGATTCCTTGAAGCCCTATTTTTCTTCTGGGGCACCTTGCTGTGCCTTTGGTTAATTCTTCTTACTGATGTGGCATTAGAGTGACATGTGCCCATTGAAACCGCTACAGCTTGTTTCTCACTGGTTCCCCCTATTCCCATTCATCCTCCACACTAACTGCAGACTGTGCGATACCAGAACTTAAAGGCATTGACTCCATGTGGGGATGTTGTTAGTAAAGCGGCTGGAATGTCGATCCGCAGCCCCAGGAGAGGAAAAATGAGGTGCGTTTTAGAAACCTTTCCCGATCATATGGTATACCAGTCGCTGGGTTTCCCAAGCATGGTTTAGCTGTAGGAAGATTCCCTTCAACCTGGAGTGTTGGGACCCTTGGACTGAGTAGCATGAAGTATTGCATTAAACTTTCGGCAGTTGCTCACCAAAGCTCACCAATCCTCTCAGCCCCAAGTGTCCAGCCTTATGTCTTATCCAGCTGTGGGTTTATATGTGGTCAATCCAGGTTGCAATCCAGGTTGCATCACAGCCCCTGAGCGAATTTTGTAAGAATTTTTCTCTCTTTCATTGTTTCAGCGTTTTCTTTTTAAAATTTATTTCTATAATGGGGTTTAGCTCATTTTCACTGCTGTGTTTGTGCCGCTCTGCACACACTTGATTCCCTTATGGAGATATATCAATACATGGGTTTTAAGATTCTTATTACTCAGATATATTTCTCTGCGGTGTATAGGGTGTGTTGAGGCCAGTTCATTGAGCAAGGTGTAGATCTTGTCTAATACCTATTTGGTTTATTGAATGGTATCTGTGCTAATTTCAAACTCTGGTTTTATGCATCACCCTACCTCTCCTTTCCCCTTAAGCTGACATAAGTGTGTTTTCTAAATGTGAGACACTGTTCTGTTCTGTAATTCATTTCTTGTGCAGCCATATTTACCCTCCCTCTATAAGTGATATCTTATGATATGTTTCTTTTTCTGTTTGACTTATTTCAAGTAGTATTATCGGACCTAAATCCACTCTTTATCCTTCTACTAGCCTTATTACATTGATTTCATGGTGAAGAGATATTCCATTGTACATAAGTACCACATCTTCTTTATCCATTGTTCTCTTTCCTGGGATATTTAAGGTGTACTGAAGTTGAGGTTCTTGTAAACAGAGTAGCCCTAAACTGTGGTGTGCTTGTGTCTTGTTGATTTTTAGACTTCCCTAGATATACTCCCATGATTGGAAGTGTCCTATGCTCTGTAGCTCTGTTTTTTAGATGATTTAGGAACCACCATACACTTCTCCAGAGTGGCTCTCGGCAGTTCACACACTGCCCATCAGCGTATAAAGGCTCCCTGTTCTCCATGGCCTGTCCTGCCTTTCTGGATTTTACACTTTTTTAGGATGGCCCTTTTGACCGGTGGGAAGTGAGACTTCTTTGTTGTGCACATTTGCATTGCTTACTTGCTTCGTTGCCCATAAAGTGCGTATGCGTTTTTTCCTGGATATAATCAGGAAAAAACGCATACGCCCTTTTGGGCCAACTGCATCATTGTCGAAATTCTGCCGCTTTTCATGTGCATTAAAGACGAGTCCAATCTATCTCTTGAAATCTGTTTCTTGCAATTCTGTCTTGCATTCAGATCCTCTTCTTTGCCTTACCTCAACATATTTTTGGACATTAGTTTTCATTTATAACTCTGCAGGTTTGTGAATTGCAGTGACCCTGAGCTCCATTTTTTAAGTTGCTCTTTTGTGAGCTGGCCTCAAACCCGCAGGATTGCTTCAGGCCCTATTTTGGCTCCGGCGAGGCAGGCTGAGCCTTTCTTTAATTCTTATTCTTAATGGGAAATTAGAGTGATATGTGCCCGTCCAAACCCCTACAACTATTCTCTCATTGGTTCCCCCTCTTCCCGTTCATCCTCCTCACAATTTGCAAAATGTGTGAAACAGAAGTTTAAATGTGCTGATTCTCCAAGTGGGGAGATTCTAAGTAACATGGCTGGAATGGTGAACAGGAGCACCAGGAGAGGATAAATGAGGTGCATTTTAGACACATCTCCCGATCACATGGTGTACAGTCCTCTGGGTTTTCCATGCATGTTTAAGCTGTAGGAAGATCCCTTGAACCTGCAGATTTGGGACCCATTGAATGGGTACCAGGTAGTATTACTTTAAAGGGTGTGCATTTCCTCACCCAACCTCACATTCCTCTTAGCGCAAACAGTTTCCAGCCTTATGTCTCATCCTGCTGTGGGTCTAGATGTGTTCAATCCATGTTGCATCACCGTCCCTGAGGAAAAGTTGTAAGAGGTTTTCTCTGTCTCTCTGTCGTTTATTTTTTTCAATTTATTACTATATTGGTTACAGCTGATTTTCAAAGCTCTGTTTCTTGCTGCTGTACATCCACTTGATTCACGTACAGAGAGTCATCAATAAATTCTTTTTCAGATTCTTACCAGTCGTATATATTCTTTTCCGGTGACTTGAGTGTGCTGAGTGCAGTTCTTTTAGCTACTGTGTAGGCCTTGTTGATTATCAGTTTGGTATTTGGAATGGTATCTTTGCTAATTTCAACCTCCTGGATGATGCCTCACCCCTCCCCACCTTTCCCGTTTAGCAGCCTTATGCGTGTTTTCTACATATTTGACTATGTTTTTGTTTTGTAATTTATTTCATGTGTAGCCATTTTGGATTCCACCTTTAAGTGATATCTTATGATATGTGTCTTTTTCTTTTTGAATTCTGTCACTTAGAATGATCATACGTAACTCCTCCGGAGTTGTTACAACTGGCCATATTTCATTGATTTCCAGGCTGAATAATATTCCACTCTACCTAAGTACCACATCTCTATCCAGTTTTTCCCTCCAGAGACATTTAAGTTATATCCTAGTCGAGGATCTTTTAAACAGAGAGGGGGTAAACATTGGGGTGCCTGTGTCCTCTCGATTTTTGTTTTTCCCAAGATATACGCCCATGAGTGCAAGGGCCCTATGCTCTGTAGCTCATTTTTTAGATGCTTTAGTAAACACAATACACTTCTCCAGAATGGCCGTTGGCAATATACATTTCCACTATAAGTCTCACAGGGCTCCCTCTTCTCGTTGCCCTGTCCTGCATTTCTGTTGTTTACGCTTTATGAGGATGGCTCTTCTGACTGATGCGAAGTGATATCTTTTGTAGTATTGACTTCCAGTGCCCACCTGTTTGGTTGGCTAAAAAAGTGTATGCCCTTTTCTTGAATATATACAGAAAAAAACGCATACACCCTTTTTGGCCAACTGCAATGTTGGCAATGTTGGCAATGTTCAGCTCCTTTTCTTGTGCTTAATGGCGAGTCCTTTCTACCTCCTCAAATCCCTTTCCTGCCATTCTCCCTTGCTTACAAGTCCTTTTCTCTGACTTTCCTCAAGACATTTTTCAGTGATGGATATTTTCAACTCTGCAGTTTTGTGAATTTTACTGCCCCTGAGTTCCATTGTTCAACTTGTGTTTATGGGAACTGGTCACAAAGCAGCGGGATTTCCTCAAGCCCTATACTGTTTCCATGGGCAACCCTAGCCTTTGGTCAATTCGTCTTCCTGATTGGAAATTAGAGTGACATGTGCCTGTCTGAACACCTAGGACTTGTCTCTCATTGTTCTTCATCCTTCCGCTTCATCCTCTGGACAAATTCCAAACTGTACGCAACAGGATGTTGACAGTGCTGACATCTCCAAGTGGGGAGACTGTTAGTAAAGACGCTGGAGGGGTGAACCCGAGCACCAGGAGATGAGGAGATGAGATGCCTTTTCCAAACTCTTCCCGATCAGACGGTATACCATCCTCTGGGTGTGACAGACATGTTTTAGCAGTAGGAAGAGTCCCATTCATGTAAGGAGAACACCAGGGCTTTTTCAAAATCAGTGTCTCCCCGAAACCCAAACTGGGGAAGTTTTTAAGCTACGGCTACACATATGTTCATTAAGGGCCTTGGGAAGTAGGCAGAGTCCAAACTTTAGATGATTGAAGTCTTCAGGGTCAGAAGCACTCACCACCAGCTTCCCTTAGGCTACACTTTAACTATCATTGATAGATGATGTCAATAAAAATATCTATTCTTTTTCAGATTATTTCCCCTTATAGGTTATTGCAAAATGTTGAGTGTAGTTCCCTGTGCTATACAGTAGTTCCTTGTTGATGATTTATTTTATACATAGCAGTGTGTATGTGTTAATTCCAAACTGTTAATTTATCCCTCCTCCCACCTTTCCCCTTTGGTAATAATAAATTATAAGATTTTATACTTCTCAGAAATGGGGGAGCTGAAAGAGAGGTATCATTTTCAATGGAAAAGCATTTAAAACAAGATTGAAGGTTTAACCAAGATTATTAGACGTACATCCTTGGAAAGAAATCACTTCGTTTCTCTAATATTGACCTGACAAATAAGACAAACCTTTTCACTGAACTTGCTTATAAAAAGTGATGGAAATATCAAATGGAAGTGTTAGAAACATCTTATTTTACCCGAGCCTTATACACTGTTCTATGTTAACTACAGTTTGGCTCACACATCTGTTCATTGAGGTTACAATAGTCTCAATTTCTGTTACTGATCCTCCAGAGTGGACCCCAACAAGTGTCCCCCTGCCCAGTGTCATTGGGGCCAACAGATCGAGACTGAGTTTGGTTCACAAGCAAAGGAAACTTTATATTTTGATCAGAGAATGGAGAGGTGAGAGCATGCACTACCCCGTGGGCTGTGGGCTGGGCTGCTGTGTAGAGATCCTGTCAGAGTCAGTGGGAGGGAGGGAGGCGGCAGAGCTCTCGAGGGCCGGGTTGGCTGTAGCTCAGGCTCTATATCGTGGAGTCTGCACTGGGCCCCAGGAGCTGAGGTGTCGACCCAGGCATTCTGCACTAGGAAATCTGGTCTGAAGTGCCGGGTGTGGAACCTCTGCATGCGGGACCCTAGGAGCACGTGAAATTAGACAAAGCACAAAGGATAAAAAAGGTTAGACTTGACTTTATTGCCCAGATTCTATTTTTATCTCCCAGGGATTTTTAATGGGCTTTGCTGGGGACAAACCCCTCCTCTGCCTTTTGTCCCGTTCCTCATTCTTGGAGTGCTGAGGGTGCAGACCCTTCTTCTGTAACTGCTGAGTGCTGAGTTGGGAGCCCTCATACCCTGGGGCGAGGGTCAGAGCTTCTCCCCAGCAGCCTCCCGGTGACGTTGATTGTCCCCAGGACCCCTGCCTCCCTGCTCGTCCACCTGAGCACCAGCATTGGAAGTGTTATAGATTCTAATGACCTTTAAGGGTCCAGGAAAGAGATGTGCAGAGACGCTGTGGGGGCCGGTTTCACCCCGCCCCACATTTGTTCGGCCACCTTAGGCTGACCGTTTCTGCCAGCCTAGATGCTCTGACCAGTAGTCTGCGCTTTCTTCAATTAGGCCCCTGAATTAACGTACAAACAGCACCAGGTGTCAGAGCCCTGCCCGCTCAACTCCCAGACAGTCCAGGGTCAGTGGTGATAAGGACCATGATGGTTACTGAGTCAACAGCCTTTTGAAGTAAACAGGAGTCCAGCCGGTCTTATTGGCCACCATCATCACGGTGTCTGTAGGCTTTTCTATGGTGACAGTGTGGTATACTGTTCCCCCGCCAAGATTATTAGCTCCCCTCTGGGTGCAGTAAGTCCTGCAAGCAGTAGTCTACTCTTTTGGGACACACTCTTGTTGTTTTATGAGAGAAACTCCAGGTCAAGTGATGTTCACACGAGTCGTCATGGTGCCCTGTTGCCCCCGGTTATCTCTCTGGATGTTGGAGTTGGAGGGCCTCCTCACTCGAGGTCGGTGTGCCCACGGAGCGAACCCTGCAACTTCAGGGCATGGTTGGTGGTTAGGATCACCACGTGGGGTCCTTTTCCCGTAGGAGGGAGGTGGCCTTTTGGGCTGCTGATTTCCAGGTTTTTAGATACCGCCAGTATCTTGGCCAGATGTGGCAGTGGGCCAAGCTCCTTAGTGACCGTAGTTTATCCTACCTGGATGGCATTCTTGCATTGTTCCATTTCAAGTGGTCCCAGTTTTTGCACTAATTCTCCAATGGCGATTCACCTTTCACTGGGAATGTAAAGGTCAAAGGGTTTAGCTAAATTAGGGAGTTCCAGGGCAAGGGTCTGAATTGACTGCTCTTTCCATTCTTGAAAGGCCACTTCTGGATTCTATTCAAAAGGATCATCATCTTTTCCTTTCAGTGTTTCATATAGAGGCCCAGCTAGTAGACTGTAGTTAGGGATCCAGAAGCAGCAAACCCTGGCCTCCCCAGGAACCCCTAAGCTGTCTTCTAGTTTTAGAAAGGGGTAAGGCTGAAAATGGTTTCTTCCCTTTCCTGGGATGGGCTTCTCTGACCTTGTGTGAGAATGAAGCCCAGGCAGGTCACCGCAGTCTGTGATATTTGAGCTTTTTCTTGGACAACTTCTATCCTTTATTGGCTTGGTAGTTCAGAGGCCTCCTTAGTAGGGCTGGCGATCAGAATGTCGTCTGCATATTGAAGGAGGGTTTCCTTTTCCAGAGGTAGAACTTTTAGGTCTTTAGCTAAGCTTTCCCCAAAGACGGTGTGGGAATTTTTGCACCCTTGGGGCCAGACGGCCCGGAAGTATTGTTTTAGTTGTATGTTGAGTCCTGCCACTCACAAGCCAAAATTTCTTGTGACTCTGGGACTAATGGAATACAAAAGAAGGCATCATTGAAGACTAATACAGAATACCATGTCCTGGTGGTTGGTAGAATGACCAGCAGGGTGTAGGAATTAGGAGCAACTGGAGGTATATCCTCGGTGGCTTCACTGACTGTCCTGACATCCTTTACCAGGTCCCCAGCAGCCCATGGGGCTCTCGTGGTCAGACCAATCGCAGAATATGGAGCTCACCTGGGCAGGTACCCCACCCCCACCCCAGCCCACGGGGCTCTTGTGATCAGGCCCCTCCCAGGATACAGAGCTACCCTTGCAGGTACCGTGGCAGGGCTGGGCACACAGGAACCGTGCACATAGCCCTCATTGCAGAGCACCCCCAGCTCACCTGTCGCTCAGAGCTGACACAGAGCACCTCAGAGCAGGACTTGAACTAACAAACAGCAGCTGCGACAGGTCTGTGACCCTGGGCATCACTCCGTGAGGCCTCCCTCCACCTGGTCTTCCAGAGACTTCCACTGCACCCGGGGCACCAGGCCTCTGTCTCCAACCACCACCCACCCCTCCTTTCCCTGACTCCTGGGTTCCTCTCATTAGGAGAGGGTTTTCTTGAAGTTGTCTCCCACTCATGGGCCAGATAAAATGATTAGAAAACAAGCCAAAGCTGCAGCCCCTTGTCTATCCTGACTCTCAGGAGCCCACACCTGTTCCTTGGACCTGGCCGGTTCAGCAAGTTCCATTTTCTGCAACTGTGAGCCCCTGAGGGGTGATGATTGGCTGACCTGGGCAGCCTTACCGTGCCGGCCAGCCCTCCCCAGGTGTGCCTGGGTTGAGATCAATATAAATACCACTCCAGGCAGCAAGAGCCCCTGCAGCCGTGCCTGACGCCATTTTCTCTGCCCTGTCAGCAGTCTCGGGGCTGGGCTGGTGGGAGGGAGTGAGAGGCCACGGCTTTGTGGGTGGCCCAGTGTGAGTGGGGCTCTGCTGGACTTTCTGCAGCAGTTGCCAGGCTGCCACCTGCTAAAGAAGAGGATGTGTCACCCATACCTGCTGCTGGAATTTCTCCCTGGGCAGAGGTGAGGAAGGAAAAAAGCAGTGGGGGCAGGGACAGGACGGGTATCTCAGGCAGGGAAATGGAAATCTTCCAGAAGAGCACCCAGGGCCAGGACCATCCTGGCTGGCCTGCAGGCACCAAGTCGGCCGGCATGCTGTCACTCGTGTGGCTCTATGGCCCTTCCTCTAGGCTTTCAAGTCCTTGTATATATTCAGGTGTTTTACCTGGGACGGGTGGGAATAGTTCAGCAGCAACTGGCCTGGGGCTCAGCTCACGTTTACTCACAGATGCCTCGGCACGGTGCCCCAGCTTTGCAATGAGGACGCTTGTTGCGTGGGGGCTGCTGGCTGAATGGGAGACGATTCCCCACCACTGACCAACTTCAGAATTGTTTACAACTGGAGCAAGTGCCCTGATACGGTTTTCCTCTGTGTAACTGGTGGGTTCTGTGTTTTTTTCTCTTTTTCGTTTTTGGTTCAAGGTAGATTTTATTCCTCTTTTTTGTATTTACAGATATAAGCATGGAAATAATTTATTCATATAAATACATGTATGTGCAGGGAATAATTGTTTTTTCTGTTTTATTTTTTAAATTTTATTTCTTTTTAATTTTGAATTTTATTTTATATTTTTATACAGCAGGTTCTTATTGGTTATCTATTTTATACATATAAATGTATACATGCCAATCCCAGTCTCTCAACTCCTCCCACCACCACCCCCCCAACAGCTTTCCCCCCTTGTTGTCCATACGTTTGTTGTCTACATCTGTTGCTCTATTTATGCCTTGCAAAATGGTTAATCTGTACAGTTTTTCTAGGTTCCACATATATGCATGAATATACCAGATTTGTTTTTCTCTTTCTGACTTACTTCACTCTGTATGACAGTCTCTAGATCCATCGACGTCTCTACAAATGACCCAATTTCATTCCTTTTCATGGCTTAGTAATATTCCATTTTATATATGTACCACAGCTTTATGCATTCGTCTGTCTGTGGGCATTTAGGTTGCTTCCATTACCTCGATATTGTAAATAGTGATGCAATGAACATTGCGGTGAATGACTCTTTTTGATTTATGGTTTTGTCTGGGTATATGTCCAGTACTGGGATTGCTGTATCATATGGTAATTCTATTGTTAGTTTCTTAAGAAATTCCATATTGTTCTCCATAATGACTGTATCAATTTATATTCCCAACAATAGTGGAAGAGGGTTCCTTTTCTCCACACCCTTTCCAGCATTATTTGTTTGTAGATTTTCTATGATGCCTATTCTACCAGGTGTGAGGTGATACCTCATTGTTGAATCCATTTCGTTGAGCAAGGGGTAGGTCTTGTCTATTACATATTTGGCTTATGGAACGGTATCTGTGCTAATTTCAAACTCTGCTTTTATGCAGCACCCCAACTCACCTTCCCCCTTAAGCAAGCATAAGTTGGTTTTCTAAATTTGAGACCCTGTTCTGTTCTGTAATTCAGTTCATGTGTAGCCAAGTTCACATTCCACGTATTAGTGATACCTTATGATGTTTCTTTTTCTGTGTGACTTATTTCACTTAGAATCATCGTGCCTCAATCCACTCATTATGCTGGTACGGGCCTGGTGACATAGATTACATTGCTGAGTGGTATTCTGTTGTACATAAGTACCGCAACTTCTTTATCCATTATTTGCTCTCTGGGATATTTAACTTGTGCCGCAGAAGAGATTCCTGTAAAAAGAGCCGTCCCAAATTTTGGGGTGGCTGTGTCTTTTTGATTTTAATTTCCCTAAGCTATAGGACCATAAGTGGAAGTGCCCTAGGCTCTGTTGCTTTGTTTTTTAGATGTTTCAGGAAACACCATACACTTCTACAGAGCTGCTGTTGGGAATTTACATCCCGCCCATCAGCATAACAAGGCTCCCAGTTCTCCGTGGCCTGTTCTGCCTTTCTGGATTTTACACTTTTTTCAGATGGCCCTTTTGACCGGGGGGAAGTGAGACTTCATTGTAGTGCAGATTTCCTTTGCAAGCTTGCTTGGTTGGCCAAAAAGGGCGTATGAGTTTTCTCCTGAATATATTCAGGAAAAAACACATACGCCCTTTTTGGCCAAGTGCATCATTGTCGACGTTCTTCCTCTTTTCCTGTGTTTTAAATGCAATCCAATTCCGATTCCTCCTGAAATCGGTTTCCTGCAATTCTGCCCCGCATTCAAGTCCTCTTGGCAGCCCTACTTCAGTATATTTTCGGACAATAGCTGTCATTTATAAATCTGCAGGTTTGTGAATTACAGTGCCCCTGAGCTCCTTTCTTCAACTCGCTTTCTTTTGAGCTGGCCACAACACCGCAGGATTGCTTCAGGCCCTAATCTGGTTCCGGCACGGCATGCTGAGCCTTTGGTTTATTCCTCTTCCCTGTGGGAAATGAGAGTTAAATTTGCCCGTCCAGACACCTCCAGCTAGTCTCTCATTGGTTCTCGCTATTCCTGTTCATCTTCCGCAGAAATTGCAAACTGGGCCAAACAGGAGGTTAAAGGGACTGACTCTCCAAGTTGGGAGAGTGTTAGTAAAGCGTCTGGAATGTTGCACCCGAGTACCAGGGAACGAAAAGTGAGACACATTTGAACACGTTTCTCGATCACACAGTGGATCATACTCTGGGTTCCACATGCATGTTTTAGCTGAAGGAAGAATCTCATAAACCTGGAGAGTTGAGACCCATGGAATGGGTACCATGCAATATGACTTCAAAGGGTCTGCATTTGCTCACCGAACCTCTCCAATCCTATCACTGCTGAGTTTATGCCCCTGTACACATGCTTGATTCTCTTTCGGAGACATAGCAATCCATAGGTTTTAAGATACTTACTAGTGAGGTACATTCTTAGGCGTTTAATATGCGGTGTTGAGTCCATTTCGTTGAGCAAGGAGTAGCTCTTGTCTATTCCATATTTGGCTTAAGGAACTTTATCTGTGCTCATTTCAATCTCTGGTTTTATGCAGCACCCCAACTCACCTTTCCCCTTAAACAAGCATAAGTTGGTTTTCTAAATTTGAGACCCTGTTCTGTTCTGTAATTCAGTTCCTGTGTAGCCAAGTTTACATTCCGTGTGTTAGTGATATCTTATGATGTTTCTGTTTCTGTGTGACTTATTTCAGTTAGAATCATCGTACCTGAATCCACTCATTATGCTGCTACGGGCCTGATGACATAGATTTCATTGCTGAGTGATACTGCATTGTACGTAAGTACCACAAGTTCTTTATCCATTTTTCACTTTCTGTGATATTGAACTTGTACGGTAAACGAGGTTCTTGTAAACAGAGGCGTCCCAAACATTGGGGTGGCTGTATCTTTTTGATTTTAATTTCCCTAAGCTATAGGACCATAAGTGGAAGTGCCCTAGGCTCTGTTGCTTTGTTTTTTAGATGTTTCAGGAAACACCATACACTTCTCCCGAGTGTCTGTTGGCAATTTACATCCCGCCCATCAGCATAACAAGGCTCCCAGTTCTCCAGGGCCTGTCCTGCCTTTCTGGATTTTACACTTTTTTCAGATGGCCCTTTGGACCGGGGGGAAGTGAGACTTCATTGTAGTGCAGATTTCCTTTGCAAGCTTGCTTGGTTGGCCAAAAAGGGCGTATGCGTTTTTTCCTGAATATATTCAGGAAAAAACGCATACGCCCTTTTTGGCCAAGTGCATCATTGTGGACGTTCTGCCTCTTTTCCTATGCTTTCGATGCAATTCCAGTCTACCTCCTGAAATCGGTTTCCTGCAATTCTGCCCCGCTTTCAAGTCCTCTTGGCAGCCTTACTTCAGTATATTTTTGGACGATAGTTGTCATTTATAACTCTGCAGGTTTGTGAATTACAGTGCCCCTGAGCTCCTTTCTTCAACTCGTTTTCTTGTGAGCTGGCCGCAACACCGCAGGATGGCTTCAGGCCCTAATCTGGTTCCGGCACGGCACGCTGAGCCTTTGGTTATTTCCTCTTCCTGGTGGGAAATGAGAGTTAAATTTGCCCGTCCAGACACCTCCAGCTAGTCTCTCATTGGTTCTCGCTATTCCTGTTCATCTTCCGCAGAAATTGCAAACTGGGCCAAACAGGAGGTTAAAGGGACTGACTCTCCAAGTCGGGAGAGTGTTAGTAAAGCGTCTGGAATGTTGCACCCGAGTACCAGGGTACGAAAACTGAGACATATTTGAACACGTCTCCCGATCACATGGTTGATCATACTCTAGGTTCCACATGCATGTTTTAGCTGAAGGAAGAATACCTTAAACCTGGGTAGTTGAAACCCGTGGAATGGGTACCATGCAATATGACTTCAAAGGGTCTTCATTTGCTCACCGAACCTCTCCAATCCTATCACTGCTGCGTTTATGTCCCTGTACACATGCTTGATTCTCTTTCGGAGACATAGCAATCCATAGGTTTTAAGATACTTAAGAGTCAGGTACATTCTTAGGCGTTTAATATGCGGTGTTGAGTCCATTTCGTTGAGCAAGGAGTAGCTCTTGTCTATTCCATATTTGGCTTAAGGAACTTTATCTGTGCTCATTTCAATCTCTGGTTTTATGCAGCACCCCAACTCACCTTTCCCCTTAAACAAGCATAAGTTGGTTTTCTAAATTTGAGACCCTGTTCTGTTCTGTAATTCAGTTCCTGTGTAGCCAAGTTTACATTCCGTGTATTACTGATATCTTATGATGTTTCTTTTTCTGTGTGACTTATTTCAGTTAGAATCATCGTACCTGAATCCACTCATTGTGCTGCTACGGGCCTGATGACATAGATTTCACTGCTGAGTGATACTGCATTGTACGTAAGTACCACAAGTTCTTTATCCATTTTTCACTTTCTGTGATATTGAACTTGTACGGTAAACGAGGTTCTTGTAAACAGAGGCGTCCCAAACATTGGGGTGGCTGTATCTTTTTGATTTTAATTTCCCTAAGCTATAGGACCATAAGTGGAAGTGCCCTAGGCTCTGTTGCTTTGTTTTTTAGACGTTTCAGGAAACACCATACACTTCTCCCGAGTGTCTGTTGGCAATTTACATCCCGCCCATCAGCATAACAAGGCTCCCAGTTCTCCATGGCCTGTCCTGCCTTTCTGGATTTTACACTTTTTGCAGATGGCCCTTTGGACCGGGGGGAAGTGAGACTTCATTGTAGTGCAGATTTCCTTTGCAAGCTTGCTTGGTTGGCCAAAAAGGGCGTATGCGTTTTTTCCTGAATATATTCAGGAAAAAACGCATACGCCCTTTTTGTCCAAGTGCATTCTTGTGGACCTTCTGCCTCTTTTCCTATGCTTTCAATGCAATTCCAGTCTACATCCTGAAATCGGTTTCCTGCAATTCTGCCCCGCTTTCAACTCCTTTTGGCAGCCTTACTTCAGTATATTTTTGGACGATAGTTGTCATTTATAACTCTGCAGGTTTGTGAATTACAGTGCCCCTGAACTCCTTTCTTCAACTCGCTTTCTTGTGACCTGGCCGCAACACCGCAGGATGGCTTCAGGCCCTAATCTGGTTCCGGCACGGCACGCTGAGCCTTTGGTTATTTCCTCTTCCTGGTGGGAAATGAGAGTTAAATTTGCCCGTCCAGACACCTCCAGCTAGTCTCTCATTGGTTCTCGCTATTCCTGTTCATCTTCCGCAGAAATTGCAAATTGGGCCAAACAGGAGGTTAAAGGCGCTGACTCTCCAAGTGGGGAGAGTGTTAGTAAAGCATCTGGAATGTTGCACCCGAGTACCATGGGAGGAAAACTGAGACATATTTGAACACTTCTCCCGTTCACATGGTTGATCATACTCTGGGTTCCACATGCAAGTTTCAGCTGAAGGAAGAATACCTTAAACCTGGAGAGTTGAGACCCGTGGAATGGGTACCATGCAATATGACTTCAAAGGGTCTTCATTTGCTCACCGAACCTCTCCAATCCTATCACTGCTGCGTTTATGCCCTTGGACACACGCTTGATTCTCTTATGGAGACATAGCAATCCATAGGTTTTAAGATACTTACTAATCAGGTACATTCTTAAGCGTTTAATATGGGGTGTTGAGTCCATTTCGTTGAGCAAGGAGTAGCTCTTGTCTATTCCATATTTGGCTTAAGGAACTTTATCTGTGCTCATTTCAATCTCTGGTTTTATGCAGCACCCCAACTCACCTTTCCCCTTAAGCAAGCATAAGTTGGTTTTCTAAATTTGAGACCCTGTTCTGTTTTGGAATTCAGTTCCTGTGTAGCCAAGTTTACATTCCGTGTATTAGTGATATCTTATGATGTTTCTTTTTCTGTGTGACTTATTTCAGTTAGAATCATCGTACCTGAATCCACTCATTATGCTGCTACGGGCCTGATGACATAGATTTCATTGCTGAGTGATACTGCATTGTACGTAAGTACCACAAGTTCTTTATCCATTTTTCACTTTCTGCGATGTTGAACTTGTACTGTAAATGAGGTTCTTGTAAACAGAGGCGTCCCAAATTTTGGGGTGGCTGTGTCTTTTTGATTTTAATTTCCCTAAGCTATAGGACCATAAGTGAAAGTGCCCTAGGCTCTGTTGCTTTGTTTCTTAGATGTTTCAGGAAACACCATACACTTCTCCCGAGTGGCTGTTGGCAATTTACATCCCGCCCACCAGCATAACAAGGCTCCCAGTTCTCCATGGCCTGTCCTGCCTTTCTGGATTTTACACTTTTTTCAGATGGCCCTTTTGACCAGGGGGAAGTGAGACTTCATTGTAGTGCAGATTTCCTTTTCAAGTTTGCTTGGTTGGCCAAAAAGGGCGTATGCGTTTTTTCCTGAATATATTCAGGAAAAAACGCATACGCCCTTTTTGGCCAAGTGCATCATTGTGGACGTTCTGCCTCTTTTCCTATGCTTTCAATGCAATTCCAGTCTACCTCCTGAAATCGGTTTCCTGTAATTCTGCCCCGCTTTCAAGTCCTCTTGGCAGCCTTACTTCAGTATATTTTTGGACGATAGCTGTCATTTATAACTCTGCAGGTTTGTGAATTACAGTGCCCCTGAGCTCCTTTCTTCAACTCGCTTTCTTGTGAGCTGGCCGCAACACCGCAGGATGGCTTCAGGCCCTAACCTTGTTCCGGCATGGCACGCTGAGCCTTTGGTTATTTCCTCTTCCTGGTGGGAAATGAGAGTTAAATTTGCCCGTCCAGACACCTCCAGCTAGTCTCTCATTGGTTTTCGCTATTCCTGTTCATCTTCCGCAGAAATTACAAACTGGGCCAAACAGGAGGTTAAAGGCGCTGACTCTCCAAGTGGGGAGAGTGTTAGTAAAGCGTCTGGAATGTTGCACCCGAGTACCAGGGGAGGAAAACTGAGACATATTTGAACACGTCTCCCGTTCACACTGTTGATCATACTCTGGGTTCCACATGCATATTTTAGCTGAAGGAAGAATACCTTAAACCTGGAGAGTTGAGACCCGTGTAATGGGTACCATGCAATATGACTTCAAAGGGTCTTCATTTGCTCACCGAACCTCTCCAATCCTATCACTGCTGCGTTTATGTCCCTGTACACATGCTTGATTCTCTTTCGGAGACATAGCAATCCATAGGTTTTAAGATACTTAACAGTCAGGTACATTCTTAGGCGTTTAATATGCGGTGTTGAGTCCATTTCGTTGAGCAAGGAGTAGCTCTTGTCTATTCCATATTTGGCTTAAGGAACTTTATCTGTGCTCATTTCAATCTCTGGTTTTATGCAGCACCCCAACTCACCTTTACCCTTAAACAAGCATAAGTTGGTTTTCTAAATTTGAGACCCTGTTCTGTTCTGTAATTCAGTTCCTGTGTAGCCAAGTTTACATTCCGTGTATTACTGATATCTTATGATGTTTCTTTTTCTGTGTGACTTATTTCAGTTAGAATCATCGTACCTGAATCCGCTCATTGTGCTGCTACGGGCCTGATGACATAGATTTCACTGCTGAGTGATACTGCATTGTACGTAAGTACCACAAGTTCTTTATCCATTTTTCACTTTCTGTGATATTGAACTTGTACGGTAAATGAGGTTCTTGTAAACAGAGGCGTCCCAAACATTGGGGTGGCTGTATCTTTTTGATTTTAATTTCCCTAAGCTATAGGACCATAAGTGGAAGTGCCCTAGGCTCTGTTGCTTTGTTTTTTAGATGTTTCAGGAAACACCATACACTTCTCCCGAGTGTCTTTTGGCAATTTACATCCCGCCCATCAGCATAACAAGGCTCCCAGTTCTCCATGGCCTGTCCTGCCTTTCTGGATTTTACACTTTTTTCAGATGACCCTTTTGACCGGGGGGAAGTGAGACTTCATTGTAGTGCAGATTTCCTTTGCAAGCTTGCTTGGTTGGCCAAAAAGTGCGTATGCGTTTTTTCCTGAATATATTCAGGAAAAAATGCATACGCCCTTTTTGGCCAAGTGCATCATTGTGGACGTTCTGCCTCTTTTCCTATGCTTTCAATGCAATTCCAGTCTACCTCCTGAAATAGGTTTCCTGCAATTCTGCTCCGCTTTCAAGTCCTCTTGGTAGCCTTACTTCAGTATATTTTTGGACGATAGTTGTCATTTATAACTCTGCAGGTTTGTGAATTACAGTGCCCCTGAGCTCCTTTCTTCAACTCGTTTTCTTGTGAGCTGGCCGCAACACCGCAGGATGGCTTCAGGCCCTAATCTGGTTCCGGCACGGCACGCTGAGCCTTTGGTTATTTCCTCTTCCTGGTGGGAAATGAGAGTTAAATTTGCCCGTCCAGACACCTCCAGCTAGTCTCTCATTGGTTCTCGCTATTCCTGTTCATCTTCCGCAGAAATTGCAAACTGGGCCAAACAGGAGGTTAAAGGGACTGACTCTCCAAGTCGGGAGAGTGTTAGTAAAGCGTCTGGAATGTTGCACCCGAGTACCAGGGTACGAAAACTGAGACATATTTGAACACGTCTCCCGATCACATGGTTGATCATACTCTAGGTTCCACATGCATGTTTTAGCTGAAGGAAGAATACCTTAAACCTGGAGAGTTGAAACCCGTGGAATGGGTACCATGCAGTATGACTTCAAAGGGTCTTCATTTGCTCACCGAACCTCTCCAATCCTATCACTGCTGCGTTTATGTCCCTGTACACATGCTTGATTCTCTTTCGGAGACATAGCAATCCACAGGTTTTAAGATACTTAAGAGTCAGGTACATTCTTAGGCGTTTAATATGCGGTGTTGAGTCCATTTCGTTGAGCAAGGAGTAGCTCTTGTCTATTCCATATTTGGCTTAAGGAACTTTATCTGTGCTCATTTCAATCTCTGCTTTTATGCAGCATCCCAGCTCACCTTTACCCTTAAGCAAGCATAAGTTGGTTTTCTAAATTTGAGACCCTGTTCTGTTCTGTAATTCAGTTCCTGTGTAGCCAAGTTTACATTCCGTGTATTAGTGATATCTTATGATGTTTCTTTTTCTGTGTGACTTATTTCAGTTAGAATCATCGTACCTGAATCCACTCATTGTGCTGCTACGGGCCTGATGACATAGATTTCATTGCTGAGTGATATTGCTTTGTAAGTAAATACCACAACTTCTTTATCCATTTTTCACTTTCTGCGATGTTGAACTTGTACTGTAAACGAGGTTCTTGTAAATAGAGGCGTCCCAAACTTTGGGGTGGCTGTGTCTTTTTGATTTTAATTTCCCTAAGCTATAGGACCATAAGTGGAAGTGCCCTAGGCTCTGTTGCTTTGTTTTTTAGATGTTTCAGGAAACACCATACACTTCTCCCGAGTGTCTGTTGGCAATTTACATCCCGCCCATCAGCATAACAAGGCTCCCAGTTCTCCATGGCCTGTCCTGCCTTTCTGGATTTTACACTTTTTTCAGATGGCCCTTTTGACCGGGGGGAAGTGAGACTTCATTGTAGTGCAGATTTCCTTTGCAAGCTTGCTTGGTTGGCCAAAAAGGGCGTATGCGTTTTTTCCTGAATATATTCAGGAAAAAACGCATACGCCCTTTTTGGCCAAGTGCATCATTGTGGACGTTCTGCCTCTTTTCCTATGCTTTCAATGCAATTCCAGTCTACCTCCTGAAATCGGTTTCCTGCAATTCTGCCCCACTTTCAAGTCCTCTTGGCAGCCTTACTTCAGTATATTTTTGGACGATAGTTGTCATTTATAACTCTGCAGGTTTGTGAATTACAGTGCCCCTGAGCTCCTTTCTTCAACTCGCTTTTTTGTGAGCTGGCCGCAACACCGCAGGATGGCTTCAGGCCCTAATCTGGTTCCGGCACGGCACGCTGAGCCTTTGGTTATTTCCTCTTCCTGGTGGGAAATGAGAGTTAAATTTGCCCGTCCAGACACCTCCAGCTAGTCTCTCATTGGTTCTCGCTATTCCTGTTCATCTTCCGCAGAAATTGCAAACTGGGTCAAACAGGAGGTTAAAGGCGCTGACTCTCCAAGTGGGGAGAGTGTTAGTAAAGCGTCTGGAATGTTGCACCCGAGTACCAGGGGAGGAAAACTGAGACATATTTGAACACGTCTCCCGTTCACACTGTTGATCATACTCTGGGTTCCACATGCATATTTTAGCTGAAGGAAGAATACCTTAAACCTGGAGAGTTGAGACCCGTGTAATGGGTACCATGCAATATGACTTCAAAGGGTCTTCATTTGCTCACCGAACCTCTCCAATCCTATCACTGCTGCGTTTATGCCCCTGTACACACGCTTGATTCTGTTATGGAGACATAGCAATCCATAGGTTTTAAGATACTTACTAGTCAGGTACATTCTTAGGCGTTTAATATGGGGTGTTGAGTCCATTTCGTTGAGCAAGGAGTAGCTCTTGTCTATTCCATATTTGGCTTAAGGAACTTTATCTGTGCTCATTTCAATCTCTGGTTTTATGCAGCACCCCAACTCACCTTTACCCTTAAACAAGCATAAGTTGGTTTTCTAAATTTGAGACTCTGTTCTGTTCTGTAATTCAGTTCCTGTGTAGCCAAGTTTACATTCCGTGTATTAGTGATATCTTATGATGTTTCTTTTTCTGTGTGACTTATTTCAGTTAGAATCATCGTACCTGAATCCACTCATTGTGCTGCTACGGGCCTGATGACATAGATTTCATTGCTGAGTGATACTGCATTGTACGTAAGTACCACAAGTTTTTTATCCATTTTTCACTTTCTGTGATAGAGAACTTGTACGGTAAACGAGGTTCATGTAAACAGAGGCGTCCCAAATTTTGGGGTGGCTGTGTCTTTTTGATTTTAATTTCCCTAAGCTATAGGACCATAAGTGAAAGTGCCCTAGGCTCTGTTGCTTTGTTTCTTAGATGTTTCAGGAAACACCATACACTTCTACCGAGTGGCTGTTGGCAATTTACATCCCGCCCATCAGCATAACAAGGCTCCCAGTTCTCCATGGCCTGTCCTGCCTTTCTGGATTTTACACTTTTTTCAGATGGCCCTGTTGACCGGGGGGAAGTGAGACTTCATTGTAGTGCAGATTTCCTTTGCAAGTTTGCTTGGTTGGCCAAAAAGGGCGTATGCGTTTTTTCCTGAATATATTCAGGAAAAAACGCATACGCCCTTTTTGGCCAAGTGCATCATTGTGGACGTTCTGCCTCTTTTCCTATGCTTTCAATGCAATTCCAGTCTACCTCCTGAAATCGGTTTCCTGCAATTCTGCCCCGCTTTCAAGTCCTCTTGGCAGCCTTACTTCAGTATATTTTTGGACGATAGCTGTCATTTATAACTCTGCAGGTTTGTGAATTACAGTGCCCCTGAGCTCCTTTCTTCAACTCGCTTTCTTGTGAGCTGGCCGCAACACCGCAGGATGGCTTCAGGCCCTAATCTTGTTCCGGCATGGCACGCTGAGCCTTTGGTTATTTCCTCTTCCTGGTGGGAAATGAGAGTTAAATTTGCCCGTCCAGACACCTCCAGCTAGTCTCTCATTGGTTCTCGCTATTCCTGTTCATCTTCCGCAGAAATTGCAAACTGGGCCAAACAGGAGGTTAAAGGCGCTGACTCTCCAAGTGGGGAGAGTGTTAGTAAAGCGTCTGGAATGTTGCACCCGAGTACCAGGGGAGGAAAACTGAGACATATTTGAACACGTCTCCCGTTCACACTGTTGATCATACTCTGGGTTCCACATGCATATTTTAGCTGAAGGAAGAATACCTTAAACCTGGAGAGTTGAGACCCGTGTAATGGGTACCATGCAATATGACTTCAAAGGGTCTTCATTTGCTCACCGAACCTCTCCAATCCTATCACTGCTGCGTTTATGTCCCTGTACACATGCTTGATTCTCTTTCGGAGACATAGCAATCCATAGGTTTTAAGATACTTAAGAGTCAGGTACATTCTTAGGCGTTTAATATGCGGTGTTGAGTCCATTTCGTTGAGCAAGGAGTAGCTCTTGTCTATTCCATATTTGGCTTAAGGAACTTTATCTGTGCTCATTTCAATCTCTGGTTTTATGCAGCACCCCAACTCACCTTTACCCTTAAACAAGCATAAGTTGGTTTTCTAAATTTGAGACCCTGTTCTGTTCTGTAATTCAGTTCCTGTGTAGCCAAGTTTACATTCCGTGTATTACTGATATCTTATGATGTTTCTTTTTCTGTGTGACTTATTTCAGTTAGAATCATCGTACCTGAATCCACTCATTGTGCTGCTACGGGCCTGATGACATAGATTTCACTGCTGAGTGATACTGCATTGTAAGTAAGTACCACAAGTTCTTTATCCATTTTTCACTTTCAGTGATATTGAACTTGTACGGTAAATGAGGTTCTTGTAAACAGAGGCGTCCCAAACATTGGGGTGGCTGTATCTTTTCCATTTTAATTTCCCTAAGCTATAGGACCATAAGTGGAAGTGCCCTAGGCTCTGTTGCTTTGTTTTTTAGATGTTTCAGGAAACACCATACACTTCTCCCGAGTGTCTGTTGGCAATTTACATCCCGCCCATCAGCATAACAAGGCTCCCAGTTCTCCATGGCCTGTCCTGCCTTTCTGGATTTTACACTATTTTCAGATGGCCCTTTTGACCGGGGGGAAGTGAGACTTCATTGTAGTGCAGATTTCCTTTGCAAGTTTGCTTGGTTGGCCAAAAAGGGCGTATGCGTTTTTTCCTGAATATATTCAGGAAAAAACGCATACGTCCTTTTTGGCCAAGTGCATCATTGTGGACGTTCTGCCTCTTTTCCTATGCTTTCAATGCAATTCCAGTGTACCTCCTGAAATCGGTTTCCTGCAATTCTGCCCCGCTTTCAAGTCCTCTTGGCAGCCTTACTTCAGTATATTTTTGGACGATAGTTGTCATTTATAACTCTGCAGGTTTGTGAATTACAGTGCCCCTGAGCTCCTTTCTTCAACTCGCTTTCTTGTGAGCTGTCCGCAACACCGCAGGATGGCTTCAGGCCCTAATCTGGTTCCGGCACGGCACGCCGAGCCTTTGGTTAATTCCTCTTCCTGGTGGGAAATGAGAGTTAAATTTGCCCGTCCAGAGACCTCCAGCTAGTCTCTCATTGGTTCTGGCTATTCCTGTTCATCTTCTGCAGAAATTGCAAACTGGGCCAAACAGGAGGTTAAAGGGACTGACTCTCCAAGTCGGGAGAGTGTTAGTAAAGCGTCTGGAATGTTGCACCCGTGTACCAGGGTACGAAAACTGAGACATATTTGAACAGGTCTCCCGATCACACGGTTGATCATACTCTGGGTTCCACATGCATGTTTTAGCTGAAGGAAGAATACCTTAAACGTGGGTAGTTGAAACCCGTGGAATGGGTACCATGCAATATGACTTCAAAGGGTCTTCGTTTGCTCACCAAACCTCTCCAATCCTATCACTGCTGCGTTTATGCCCCTGTACACACGCTTGATTCTCTTTTGGAGACATAGCAATCCATAGGTTTTAAGATACTTACTAGTAAGGTACATTCTTAGGCGTTTAATATGGGGTGTTGAGTCCATTTCGTTGAGCAAGGAGTAGCTCTTGTCTATTCCATATTTGGCTTAAGGAACTTTATCTGTGCTCATTTCAATCTCTGGTTTTATGCAGCACCCCAACTCACCTTTCCCCTTAAGCAAGCATAAGTTGGTTTTCTAAATTTGAGACCCTGTTGTGTTTTGGAATTCAGTTCCTGTGTAGCCAAGTTTACATTCCGTGTATTAGTGATATCTTATGATGTTTCTTTTTCTGTGTGACTTATTTCAGTTAGAATCATCATACCTGAATCCACTCATTATGCTGCTACGGGCCTGATGACATAGATTTCATTGCTGAGTGATATTGCATTGTACGTAAGTACCACAAGTTCTTTATCCATTTTTCACTTTCTGTGATATTGAACTTGTACGGTAAACGAGGTTCTTGTAAACAGAGGCGTCCCAAATTTTGGGGTGGCTGTGTCTTTTTGATTTTAATTTCCCTAAGCTATAGGACCATAAGTGAAAGTGCCCTAGGCTCTGTTGCTTTGTTCCTTAGATGTTTCAGGAAACACCATACACTTCTCCCAAGTGTCTGTTGGCAATTTACATCCCGCCCATCAGCATAACAAGGCTCCCAGTTCTCCATGGCCTGTCCTGCCTTTCTGGATTTTACACCTTTTTCAGATGGCCCTTTTGACCGGGGGGAAGTGAGACTTAATTGTAGTGCAGATTTCCTTTGCAAGTTTGCTTGGTTGGCCAAAAAGTGCGTATGCGTTTTTTCCTGAATATATTCAGGAAAAAACGCATACGCCCTTTTTGGCCAAGTGCATCATTGTGGACGTTCTGCCTCTTTTCCTATGCTTTCAATGCAATTCCAGTCTACCTCCTGAAATTGGTTTCCTGCAATTCTGCCCCGCTTTCAAGTCCTCTTGGCAGCCTTACTTCAGTATAATTTTGGACGATAGCTGTCATTTATAACTCTGCAGGTTTGTGAATTACATTGCCCCTGAGCGCCTTTCTTCAACTCGCTTTCTTGTGAGCTGGCCGCAACACCGCAGGATGGCTTCAGGCCCTAATCTGGTTCCGGCATGGCACGCTGAGCCTTTGGTTATTTCCTCTTCCTGGTGGGAAATGAGAGTTAAATTTGCCCGTCCAGACACCTCCAGCTAGTCTCTCATTGGTTCTCCCTATTCCTGTTCATCTTCCGCAGAAATTGCAAACTGGGCCAAACAGGAGGTTAAAGGCGCTGACTCTCCAAGTGGGGAGAGTGTTAGTAAAGCATCTGGAATGTTGCACCCGAGTACCAGGGTACGAAAACTGAGACATATTTGAACACGTCTCCCGTTCACACGATTGATCATACTCTGGGTTCCACATGCATGTTTTAGCTGAAGGAAGAATACCTTAAACCTGGAGAGTTGAGACCCTTGGAATGGGTACCATGCAATATGACTTCAAAGGGTCTTCATTTGCTCACCGAACCTCTCCAATCCTATCACTGCTGCGTTTATGTCCCTGTACACATGCTTGATTCTCTTTCGGAGACATGGCAATCCATAGGTTTTAAGATACTTACTAGTCAGGTACATTCTTAGGCGTTTAATATGCGGTGTTGAGTCCATTTCGTTGAGCAAGGAGTAGCTCTTGTCTATTCCATATTTGGCTTAAGGAACTTTATCTGTGCTCATTTCAATCTCTGGTTTTATGCAGCACCCCAACTCACCTTTACCCTTAAACAAGCATAAGTTGGTTTTCTAAATTTGAGACCCTGTTCTGTTTTGGAATTCAGTTCCTGTGTAGCCAAGTTTACATTCTGTGTATTACTGATATCTTATGATGTTTCTTTTTCTGTGTGACTTATTTCAGTTAGAATCATTGTACCTGAATCCACTCATTGTGCTGCTACGGGCCTGATGACATAGATTTCACTGCTGAGTGATACTGCATTGTACGTAAGTACCACAAGTTCTTTATCCATTTTTCACTTTCTGTGATATTGAACTTGTACGGTAAACGAGGTTCTTGTAAACAGAGGCGTCCCAAACTTTGGGGTGTCTGTGTCTTTTTCATTTTAATTTCCCTAAGCTATAGGACCATAAGTGGAAGTGCCCTAGGCTCTGTTGCTTTGTTTTTTAGATGTTTCAGGAAACACCATACACTTCTCCCGAGTGTCTGTTGGCAATTTACATCCCGCCCATCAGCATAACAAGGCTCCCAGTTCTCCATGGCCTGTCCTGCCTTTCTGGATTTTACACTTTTTTCAGATGGCCCTTTTGACCGGGGGGAAGTGAGACTTCATTGTAGTGCAGATTTCTTTGCAAGCTTGCTTGGTTGGCCAAAAAGTGCGTATGCGTTTTTTCCTGAATATATTCAGGAAAAAACGCATATGCCCTTTTTGGCCAAGTGCATCACTGTGGACGTTCTGCCTCTTTTCCTATGCTTTCAATGCAATTCCAGTCTACCTCCTGAAATCGGTTTCCTGCAATTCTGCCCCGCTTTCAACTCCTCTTGGCAGCCTTACTTCAGTATATTTTTGTACGATAGTTGTCATTTATAACTCTGCAGTTTTGTGAATTACAGTGCCCCTGAGCTCCTTTCTTCAACTCGCTTTCTTGTGACCTGCCCGCAACACCGCAGGATGGCTTCAGGCCCTAATCTGGTTCCGGCACGGCACGCAGAGCCTTTGGTTAATTCCTCTTCCTGGTGGGAAACGAGAGTTAAATTTGCCCGTCCAGACACCTCCAGCTAGTCTCTCATTGGTTCTCCCTATTCCTGTTCATCTTCCGCAGAAATTGCAAACTGGGCCAAACAGGAGGTTAAAGGCGCTGACTCTCCAAGTGGGGAGAGTGTTAGTAAAGCGTCTGGAATGTTGCACCCGAGTACCAGGGGAGGAAAACTGAGACATATTTGAACACGTCTCCCGTTCACACGGTTGATCATACTCTGGGTTCCACATGCATGTTATAGCTGAAGGAAGAATACCTTAAACCTGGGTAGTTGAGACCCGTGGAATGGGTACCATGCAATATGACTTCAAAGGGTCTTCATTTGCTCACCGAACCTCTCCAATCCTATCACTGCTGCGTTTATGCCCCTGTACACATGCTTGATTCTCTTTCGGAGACATAGCAATCCATAGGTTTTAAGATACTTAAGAGTCAGGTACATTCTTAGGCGATTAATATGCGGTGTTGAGTCCATTTCGTTGAGCAAGGAGTAGCTCTTGTCTATTCCGTATTTGGCTTAAGGAACTTTATCTGTGCTCATTTCAATCTCTGGTTTTATGCAGCACCCCAACTCACCTTTACCCTTAAGCAAGCATAAGTTGGTTTTCTAAATTTGAGACCCTGTTCTGTTCTGTAATTCAGTTCCTGTGTAGCCAAGTTTACATTCCGTGTATTACTGATATCTTATGATGTTTCTTTTTCTGTGTGACTTATTTCAGTTAGAATCATCGTACCTGAATCCACTCATTGTGCTGCTACGGGCCTGATGACATAGATTTCTCTGCTGAGTGATACTGCATTGTACGTAAGTACCACAAGTTCTTTATCCATTTTTCACTTTCTGTGATATTGAACTTGTACGGTAAACGAGGTTCTTGTAAACAGAGGCGTCCCAAACTTTGGGGTGGCTGTGTCGTTTTGATTATAATTTCCCTAAGCTATAGGGCCATAAGTGGAAGTGCCCTAGGCTCTGTTGCTTTGTTTTTTAGATGTTTCAGGAAACACCATACACTTCTCCCGAGTGTCTGTTGGCAATTTACATCCCGCCCATCAGCATAACAAGGCTCCCAGTTCTCCATGGCCTGTCCTGCCTTTCTGGATTTTACACTTTTTTCAGATGGCCCTTTTGACTGGGGGGAAGTGAGACTTCATTGTAGTGCAGATTTGCTTTGCAAGCTTGCTTGGTTGGCCAAAAAGTGCGTATGCGTTTTTTCCTGAATATATTCAGGAAAAAACGCATACGCCCTTTTTGGCCAAGTGCATCATTGTGGACGTTCTGCCTCTTTTCCTATGCTTTCAATGCAATTCCAGTCTACCTCCTGAAATCGGTTTCCTGCAATTCTGCCCCGCTTTCAAGTCCTCTTGGCAGCCTTACTTCAGTATATTTTTGGACGATAGCTGTCATTTATAACTCTGCAGGTTTGTGAATTACAGTGCCCCTGAGCTCCTTTCTTCAACTCGCTTTCTTGTGACCTGGCCGCAACACCGCAGGATGGCTTCAGGCCCTAATCTGGTTCCGGCACGGCACGCTGAGCCTTTGGTTAATTCCCCTTCCTGGTGGGAAACGAGAGTTAAATTTGCCCGTCCAGACACCTCCAGCTACTCTCTCATTGGTTCTCCCTATTCCTGTTCATCTTCGGCAGAAATTGCAAACTGGGCCAAACAGGAGGTTAAAGGCGCTGACTCTCCAAGTGGGGAGAGTGTTAGTAAAGTGTCTGGAATGTTGCACCCGAGTACCAGGGTACGAAAACTGAGACATATTTGAACACGTCTCCCGTTCACACGGTTGATCATACTCTGGGTTCCACATGCATGTTATAGCTGAAGGAAGAATACCTTAAACCTGGGTAGTTGAGACCCGTGGAATGGGTACCATGCAATATGACTTCAAAGGGTCTTCATTTGCTCACCGAACCTCTCCAATCCTATCACTGCTGCGTTTATGTCCCTGTACACATGCTTGATTCTCTTTCGGAGACATAGCAATCCATAGGTTTTAAGATACTTAAGAGTCAGGTACATTCTTAGGCGTTTAATATGCGGTGTTGAGTCCATTTCGTTGAGCAAGGAGTAGCTCTTGTCTATTCCATATTTTGCTTAAGGAACTTTATCTGTGCTCATTTCAATCTCTGGTTTTATGCAGCACCCCAACTCACCTTTCCCCTTAAGCAAGCATAAGTTGGTTTTCTAAATTTGAGACCCTGTTCTGTTCTGTAATTCAGTTCCTGTGTAGCCCAGTTTACATTCCGTGTATTAGTGATATCTTATGATGTTTCTTTTTCTGTGTGACTTATTTCAGTTAGAATCATCGTACCTGAATCCACTCATCGTGCTGCTACGGGCCTGATGACATAGATTTCACTGCTGAGTGATACTGCATTGTACGTAAGTACCACAAGTTCTTTATCCATTTTTCACTTTCTGTGATATTGAACTTGTACGGTAAACGAGGTTCTTGTAAACAGAGGCGTCCCAAACATTGGGGTGGCTGTATCTTTTTGATTTTAATTTCCCTAAGCTATAGGACCATAAGTGGAAGTGCCCTAGGCTCTGTTGCTTTGTTTTTTAGATGTTTCAGGAAACACCATGCACTTCTCCCGAGTGTCTGTTGGCAATTTACATCCCGCCCATCAGCATAACAAGGCTCCCAGTTCTCCATGGCCTGTCCTGCCTTTCTGGATTTTACACTTTTTTCAGATGGCCCTTTTGACCGGGGGGGGGGGGGGGGGAGGAAGTCAGAGTTCATTGTAGTGCAGATTTCCTTTGCAAGCTTGCTTGGTTGGCCAAAAAGGGCGTATGCGTTTTCCCCTGAATATATTCAGGAAAAAACGCATACGCCCTTTTTGGCCAAGTGCATCATTGTGGACGTTCTGCCTCTTTTCCTATGCTTTCAATGCAATTCCAGTCTACCTCCTGAAATCGGTTTCCTGCAATTCTGCCCCGCTTTCAAGTCCTCTTGGCAGCCTTACTTCAGTATATTTTTGGACGATAGTTGTCATTTATAACTCTGCAGGTGTTTGAATTACAGTGCCCCTGAGCTCCTTTCTTCAACTCCTTTTCTTGTGAGCAGGCCGCAACACCACAGGATGGCTTCAGGCCCTAATCTGGTTCCGGCACGGCACGCTGAGCCTTTGGTTATTTCCTCTTCCTGGCGGGAAATGAGAGTTAAATTTGCCCGTCCAGACACCTCCAGCTAGTCTCTCATTGGTTCTCGCTATTCCTGTTCATCTTCCGCAGAAATTGCAAACTGGGCCAAACAGGAGGTTAAAGGGACTGACTCTCCAAGTCGGGAGAGTGTTAGTAAAGCGTCTGGAATGTTGCACCCGAGTACCAGGGTACGAAAACTGAGACATATTTGAACACGTCTCCCGATCACATGGTTGATCATACTCTAGGTTCCACATGCATGTTTTAGCTGAAGGAAGAATACCTTAAACCTGGGTAGTTAAAACCCGTAGAATGGTACCATGCAATATGACTTCAAAGGGTCTTCATTTGCTCACCAAACCTCTCCAATCCTATCACTGCTGCGTTTATGTCCCTGTACACATGCTTGATTCTCTTTCGGAGACATAGCAATCCATAGGTTTTAAGATACTTACTAGTCAGGTACATTCTTAGGCGTTTAATATGGGGTGTTGAGTCCATTTCGTTGAGCAAGGAGTAGCTCTTGTCTATTCCATATTTGGCTTAAGGAACTTTATCTGTGCTCATTTCAATCTCTGGTTTTATGCAGCACCCCAACTCACCTTTACCCTTAAACAAGCATAAGTTGGTTTTCTAAATTTGAGACCCTGTTCTGTTCTGTAATTCAGTTCCTGTGTAGCCAAGTTTACATTCCGTGTATTACTGATATCTTATGATGTTTCTTTTTCTGTGTGACTTATTTCAGTTAGAATCATCGTACCTGAATCCACTCATTGTGCTGCTACGGGCCTGATGACATAGATTTCACTGCTGAGTGATACTGCATTGTACGTAAGTACCACAAGTTCTTTATCCATTTTTCACTTTCTGTGATATTGAACTTGTACGGTAAACGAGGTTCTTGTAAACAGAGGCGTTCCAAACATTGGGGTGGCTGTATCTTTTTGATTTTAATTTCCCTAAGCTATAGGACCATAAGTGGAAGTGCCCTAGGCTCTGTTGCTTTGTTTTTTAGATGTTTCAGGAAACACCATACACTTCTCCCGAGTGTCTGTTGGCAATTTACATCCCGCCCATCAGCATAACAAGGCTCCCAGTTCTCCATGGCCTGTCCTGCCTTTCTGGATTTTACACTTTTTTCAGATGGCCCTTTTGACCGGCGGGGGTGGGAAGTCAGACTTCATTGTAGTGCAGATTTCCTTTGCAAGCTTGCTTGGTTGGCCAAAAAGGGCGTATACATTTTTTCCTGAATATATTCAGGAAAAAACGCATACGCCCTTTTTGGCCAAGTGCATCATTGTGGACGTTCTGCCTCTTTTCCTATGCTTTCAATGCAATTCCAGTCTACCTCCTGAAATCGGTTTCCTGCAATTCTGCCCCGCTTTCAAGTCCTCTTGGCAGCCTTACTTCAGTATATTTTTGGACGATAGCTGTCATTTATAACTCTGCAGGTTTGTGAATTACAGTGCCCCTGAGCTCCTTTCTTCAACTCCTTTTCTTGTGAGCTGGCCGCAACACCACAGGATGGCTTCAGGCCCTAATCTGGTTCCGGCACGGCACTCTGAGCCTTTGGTTATTTCCTCTTCCTGGCGGGAAATGAGAGTTAAATTTGCCCGTCCAGACACCTCCAGCTAGTCTCTCATTGGTTCTCCCTATTCCTGTTCATCTTCCGCAGAAATTGCAAACTGGGCCAAACAGGAGGTTAAAGGCGCTGACTCTCCAAGTGGGGAGAGTGTTAGTAAAGCGTCTGGAATGTTGCACCCGAGTACCAGGGGAGGAAAACTGAGACATATTTGAACACGTCTCCCGTTCACACGGTTGATCATACTCTGGGTTCCACATGCATGTTATAGCTGAAGGAAGAATACCTTAAACCTGGGTAGTTGAAACCCGTGGAATGGGTACCATGCAATATGACTTCAAAGGGTCTTCATTTGCTCACCGAACCTCTCCAATCCTATCACTGCTGCGTTTATGCCCCTGTACACATGCTTGATTCTCTTTCGGAGACATAGCAATCCATAGGTTTTAAGATACTTAAGAGTCAGGTACATTCTTAGGCGTTTAATATGCGGTGTTGAGTCCATTTCGTTGAGCAAGGAGTAGCTCTTGTCTATTCTGTATTTGGCTTAAGGAACTTTATCTGTGCTCATTTCAATCTCTGGTTTTATGCAGCACCCCAACTCACCTTTACCCTTAAGCAAGCATAAGTTGGTTTTCTAAATTTCAGATCCTGTTCTGTTTTGGAATTCAGTTCCTGTGTAGCCCAGTTTACATTCCGTGTATTAGTGATATCTTATGATGTTTCCTTTTCTGTGTGACTTATTTCAGTTAGAATCATCGTACCTGAATCCACTCATTATGCTGCTACGGGCCTGATGACATAGATTTCATTGCTGAGTGATACTGCATTGTACGTAAGTACCACAAGTTCTTTATCCATTTTTCACTTTCTGTGATATTGAACTTGTACGGTAAACGAGGTTCTTGTAAACAGAGGCGTCCCAAACTTTGGGGTGGCTGTGTCTTTTTCATTTTAATTTCCCTAAGCTATAGGACCATAAGTGGAAGTGCCCTAGGCTCTGTTGCTTTGTTTTTTAGATGTTTCAGGAAACACCATACACTTCTCCCGAGTGTCTGTTGGCAATTTACATCCCGCCCATCAGCATAACAAGGCTCCCAGTTCTCCATGACCTGTCCTGCCTTTCTGGATTTTACACTTTTTGCAGATGGCCCTTTTGACCGGGGGGAAGTGAGACTTCATTGTAGTGCAGATTTCCTTTGCAAGCTTGCTTGGTTGGCCAAAAAGGGCGTATGCGTTTTTTCCTGAATATATTCAGGAAAAAACGCATACGCCCTTTTTGGCCAAGTGCATCATTGTGGACGTTCTGCCTCTTTTCCTATGCTTTCAATGCAATTCCAGTCTACCTCCTGAAATCGGTTTCCTGCAATTCTGCCCCGCTTTCAAGTCCTCTTGGCAGCCTTACTTCAGTATATTTTTGTATGATAGCTGTCATTTATAACTCTGCAGGTTTGTGAATTACAGTGCCCCTGAGCTCCTTTCTTCAACTCGCTTTCTTGTGACCTGGCCGCAACACCGCAGGATGGCTTCAGTCCCTAATCTGGTTCCGGCATAGCACGCTGAGCCTTTGGTTAATTCCTCTTCCTGGTGGGAAACGAGAGTTAAATTTGCCCGTCCAGACACCTCCAGCTAGTCTCTCATTGGTTCTCCCTATTCCTGTTCATCTTCCGCAGAAATTGCAAACTGGGCCAAACAGGAGGTTAAAGGCGCTGACTCTCCAAGTGGGGAGAGTGTTAGTAAAGCATCTGGAATGTTGCACCCGAGTACCAGGGGAGGAATACTGAGACATATTTGAACACGTCTCCCGTTCACATGGTTGATCATACTCTGGGTTCCACATGCATGTTTTAGCTGAAGGAAGAATACCTTAAACCTGGGTAGTTGAAACCCGTGGAATGGGTACCATGCAATATGACTTCAAAGGGTCTTCATTTGCTCACCGAACCTCTCCAATCCTATCACTGCTGCGTTTATGCCCCTGTACACACGCTTGATTCTCTTTTGGAGACATAGCAATCCATAGGTTTTAAGATACTTACTAGTCAGGTACATTCTTAGGCGTTTAATATGGGGTGTTGAGTCCATTTCGTTGAGCAAGGAGTAGCTCTTGTCTATTCCATATTTGGCTTAAGGAACTTTATCTGTGCTCATTTCAATCTCTGGTTTTATGCAGCACCCCAACTCACCTTTCCCCTTAAGCAAGCATAAGTTGGTTTTCTAAATTTGAGACCCTGTTCTGTTTTGGAATTCAGTTCCTGTGTAGCCAAGTTTACATTCCGTGTATTAGTGATATCTTATGATGTTTCTTTTTCTGTGTGACTTATTTCAGTTAGAATCATCGTACCTGAATCCACTCATTATGCTGCTATGGGCCAGATGACATAGATTTCATTGCTGAGTGATACTGCATTGTACGTAAGTACCACAAGTTCTTTATCCATTTTTCACTTTCTGCGATGTTGAACTTGTACTGTAAATGAGGTTCTTGTAAACAGAGGCCTCCCAAACTTTGGGGTGGCTGTGTCTTTTTGATTTTAATTTCCCTAAGCTATAGGACGATAAGTGGAAGTGCCCTAGGCTCTGTTGCTTTGTTTTTTAGATGTTTCAGGAAACACCATACACTTCTCCTGAGTGTCTGTTGGCAAGTTACATCCCGCCCATCAGCATAACAAGGCTCCCAGTTCTCCATGGCCTGTCCTGCCTTTCTGGATTTTACACTTTTTTCAGATGGCCCTTTTGACCGGGGGGGGGGGAGGAAGTCAGAGTTCATTGTAGTGCAGATTTCCTTTGCAAGCTTGCTTGGTTGGCCAAAAAGGGCGTATACGTTTTTTCCTGAATATATTCAGGAAAAAACGCATACGCCCTTTTTGGCCAAGTGCATCATTGTGGACGTTCTGCCTCTTTTCCTATGCTTTCAATGCAATTCCAGTCTACCTCCTGAAATCGGTTTCCTGCAATTCTGCCCCGCTTTCAAGTCCTCTTGGCAGCCTTACTTCAGTATATTTTTGGACGATAGCTGTCATTTATAACTCTGCAGGTTTTTGAATTACAGTGCCCCTGAGCTCCTTTCTTCAACTCCTTTTCTTGTGAGCTGGCCGCAACACCA
Organism: Globicephala melas; assembly: GCF_963455315.2. Taxonomy (NCBI): domain Eukaryota; kingdom Metazoa; phylum Chordata; class Mammalia; order Artiodactyla; family Delphinidae; genus Globicephala; species Globicephala melas. Next base: position 38,541 of record NW_027207367.1, on the reverse strand, counting down.
CAGGATGGCTTCAGGCCCTAATCTGGTTCCGGCACGGCACTCTGAGCCTTTGGTTATTTCCTCTTCCTGGCGGGAAATGAGAGTTAAATTTGCCCGTCCAGACACCTCCAGCTAGTCTCTCATTGGTTCTCGCTATTCCTGTTCATCTTCCACAGAAATTGCAAACTGGGCCAAACAGGAGGTTAAAGGGACTGACTCTCCAAGTCGGGAGAGTGTTAGTAAAGCGTCTGGAATGTTGCACCCGAGTACCAGGGTACGAAAACTGAGACATATTTGAACACGTCTCCCGATCACATGGTTGATCATACTCTAGGTTCCACATGCATGTTTTAGCTGAAGGAAGAATACCTTAAACCTGGGTAGTTGAAACCCGTGGAATGGGTACCATGCAATATGACTTCAAAGGGTCTTCATTTGCTCACCGAACCTCTCCAATCCTATCACTGCTGCGTTTATGTCCCTGTACACATGCTTGATTCTCTTTCGGAGACATAGCAATCCATAGGTTTTAAGATACTTAAGAGTCAGGTACATTCTTAGGCGTTTAATATGCGGTGTTGAGTCCATTTCGTTGAGCAAGGAGTAGCTCTTGTCTATTCCATATTTGGCTTAAGGAACTTTATCTGTGCTCATTTCAATCTCTGGTTTTATGCAGCACCCCAACTCACCTTTACCCTTAAACAAGCATATGTTGGTTTTCTAAATTTGAGACCCTGTTCTGTTCTGTAATTCAGTTCCTGTGTAGCCAAGTTTACATTCCGTGTATTACTGATATCTTATGATGTTTCTTTTTCTGTGTGACTTATTTCAGTTAGAATCATCGTACCTGAATCCACTCATTGTGCTGCTACGGGCCTGATGACATAGATTTCACTGCTGAGTGATACTGCATTGTACGTAAGTACCACAAGTTCTTTATCCATTTTTCACTTTCTGTGATATTGAACTTGTACGGTAAACGAGGTTCTTGTAAACAGAGGCGTCCCAAACTTTGGGGTGGCTGTGTCTTTTTCATTTTAATTTCCCTAAGCTATAGGACCATAAGTGGAAGTGCCCTAGGCTCTGTTGCTTTGTTTTTTAGATGTTTCAGGAAACACCATACACTTCTCCCGAGTGTCTGTTGGCAATTTACATCCCGCCCATCAGCATAACAAGGCTCCCAGTTCTCCATGGCCTGTCCTGCCTTTCTGGATTTTACACTTTTTTCAGATGGCCCTTTTGACTGGGGGGAAGTAAGACTTCATTGTAGTGCAGATTTCCTTTGCAAGCTTGCTTGGTTGGCCAAAAAGGGCGTATGCGTTTTTTCCTGAATATATTCAGGAAAAAACGCATACGCCCTTTTTGGCCGAGTGCATCATTGTGGACGTTCTGCCTCTTTTCCTATGCTTGAAATGCAATTCCAGTCTACCTCCTGAAATCGGTTTCCTGCAATTCTGCCCCGCTTTCAAGTCCTCTTGGCAGCCTTACTTCAGTATATTTTTGTACGATAGCTGTCATTTATAACTCTGCAGGTTTGTGAATTACAGTGCCCCTGAGCTCCTTTCTTCAACTCGCTTTCTTGTGACCTGGCCGCAACACCGCAGGATGGCTTCAGGCCCTAATCTGGTTCCGGCACGGCACGCTGAGCCTTTGGTTAATTCCTCTTCCTGGTGGGAAACGAGAGTTAAATTTGCCCGTCCAGACACCTCCAGCTAGTCTCTCATTGGTTCTCCCTATTCCTGTTCATCTTCCGCAGAAATTGCAAACTGGGCCAAACTGGAGGTTAAAGGGACTGACTCTACAAGTCGGGAGAGGGTTAGTAAAGCGTCTGGAATGTTGCACCCGAGTACCAGGGGAGGAAAACTGAGACATATTTGAACACGTCTCCCGTTCACACGGTTGATCATACTCTGGGTTCCACATGCATGTTATAGCTGAAGGAAGAATACCTTAAACCTGGGTAGTTGAAACCCGTGGAATGGGTACCATGCAATATGACTTCAAAGGGTCTTCATTTGCTCACCGAACCTCTCCAATCCTATCACTGCTGCGTTTATGCCCCTGTACACATGCTTGATTCTCTTTCGGAGACATAGCAATCCATAGGTTTTAAGATACTTAAGAGTCAGGTACATTCTTAGGCGTTTAATATGCGGTGTTGAGTCCATTTCGTTGAGCAAGGAGTAGCTCTTGTCTATTCCGTATTTGGCTTAAGGAACTTTATCTGTGCTCCTTTCAATCTCTGGTTTTATGCAGCACCCCAACTCACCTTTACCCTTAAGCAAGCATAAGTTGGTTTTCTAAATTTGAGATCCTGTTCTGTTTTGGAATTCAGTTCCTGTGTAGCCCAGTTTACATTCCGTGTATTAGTGATATCTTATGATGTTTCCTTTTCTGTGTGACTTATTTCAGTTAGAATCATCGTACCTGAATCCACTCATTATGCTGCTATGGGCCAGATGACATAGATTTCATTGCTGAGTGATACTGCATTGTACGTAAGTACCACAAGTTCTTTATCCATTTTTCACTTTCTGCGATGTTGAACTTGTACTGTAAATGAGGTTCTTGTAAACAGAGGCGTCCCAAACTTTGGGGTGGCTGTGTCTTTTTGATTTTAATTTCCCTAAGCTATAGGACGATAAGTGGAAGTGCCCTAGGCTCTGTTGCTTTGTTTTTTAGATGTTTCAGGAAACACCATACACTTCTCCCGAGTGTCTGTTGGCAAGTTACATCCCTCCCATCAGCATAACAAGGCTCCCAGTTCTCCATGGCCTGTCCTGCCTTTCTGGATTTTACACTTTTTTCAGATGGCCCTTTTGACCGGCGGGGGTGGGAAGTCACACTTCATTGTAGTGCAGATTTCCTTTGCAAGCTTGCTTGGTTGGCCAAAAAGGGCGTATACGTTTTTTCCTGAATATATTCAGGAAAAAACGCATACGCCCTTTTTGGCCAAGTGCATCATTGTGGACGTTCTGCCTCTTTTCCTATGCTTTCAATGCAATTCCAGTCTACCTCCTGAAATCGGTTTCCTGCAATTCTGCCCCGCTTTCAAGTCCTCTTGGCAGCCTTACTTCAGTATATTTTTGGACGATACCTGTCATTTATAACTCTGCAGGTTTTTGAATTACAGTGCCCCTGAGCTCCTTTCTTCAACTCCTTTTCTTGTGAGCTGGCCGCAACATCACAGGATGGCTTCAGGCCCTAATCTGGTTCCGGCACGGCACGCTGAGCCTTTGGTTATTTCCTCTTCCTGGCGGGAAATGAGAGTTAAATTTGCCCGTCCAGACACCTCCAGCTAGTCTCTCATTGGTTCTCGCTATTCCTGTTCATCTTCCGCAGAAATTGCAAACTGGGCCAAACAGGAGGTTAAAGGGACTGACTCTCCAAGTCGGGAGAGTGTTAGTAAAGCATCTGGAATGTTGCACCCGAGTACCAGGGTACGAAAACTGAGACATATTTGAACACGTCTCCCGATCACATGGTTGATCATACTCTAGGTTCCACATGCATGTTTTAGCTGAAGGAAGAATACCTTAAACCTGGGTAGTTGAAACCCGTGGAATGGGTACCATGCAATATGACTTCAAAGGGTCTTCATTTGCTCACCGAACCTCTCCAATCCTATCACTGCTGTGTTTATGTCCCTGTACACATGCTTGATTCTCTTTCGGAGACATAGCAATCCATAGGTTTTAAGATACTTACTAGTCAGGTACATTCTTAGGCGTTTAATATGCGGTGTTGAGTCCATTTCGTTGAGCAAGGAGTAGCTCTTGTCTATTCCATATTTGGCTTAAGGAACTTTATCTGTGCTCATTTCAATCTCTGGTTTTATGCAGCACCCCAACTCACCTTTCCCCTTAAGCAATCATAAGTTGGTTTTCTAAATTTGAGACCCTGTTCTGTTTTGGAATTCAGTTCCTGTGTAGCCCAGTTTACATTCCGTGTATTACTGATATCTTATGATGTTTCCTTTTCTGTGTGACTTATTTCAGTTAGAATCATCATACCTGAATCCACTCATTGTGCTGCTACGGGCCAGATGACATAGATTTCATTGCTGAGTGACATTGCTTTGTAAGTAAATACCACAACTTCTTTATCCATTTTTCACTTTCTGCGATGTTGAACTTGTAATGTAAACGAGGTTCTGGTAAACAGAGGCGTCCCAAACTTTGGGGTGGCTGTGTCTTTTTTATTTTAATTTTCCTAAGCTATAGGACCATAAGTGGAAGTGCCCTAGGCTCTGTTGCTTTGTTTTTTAGATGTTTCAGGAAACACCATACACTTCTCCCGAGTGTCTGTTGGCAATTTACATCCCGCCCATCAGCATAACAAGGCTCCCAGTTCCCCATGGCCTGTCCTGCCTTTCTGGATTTTACACTTTTTTCCGACGGCCCTTTTGACCGGGGGGAAGTGAGACTTCATTGTAGTGCAGATTTCCTTTGCAAGCTTGCTTGATTGGCCAAAAAGTGCGTATGCATTTTTTCCTGAATATATTCAGGAAAAAATGCATACGCCCTTTTTGGCCAAGTGCATCATTGTGGACGTTCTGCCTGTTTTCCTATGCTTTCAATGCAATTCCAGTCTACCTCCTGAAATCGGTTTCCTGCAATTCTGCCACGCTTTCAAGTCCTCTTGGCAGCCTTACTTCAGTATATTTTTGGACGATAGCTGTCATTTATAACTCTGAAGGTTTGTGAATTACAGTGCCCCTGAGCTCCTTTCTTCAACTCGCTTTCTTGTGACCTGGCCGCAACACCGCAGGATGGCTTCAGGCCCTAATCTGGTTCCGGCACGGCACGCTGAACCTTTGGTTAATTCCTCTTCCTGGTGGGAAATGAGAGTTAAATTTGCCCGTCCAGACACCTCCAGCTAGTCTCTCATTGGTTCTCGCTATTCCTGTTCATCTTCCACAGAAATTGCAAACTGGGCCAAACAGGAGGTTAAAGGGACTGACTCTCCAAGTTGGGAGAGTGTTAGTAAAGCGTCTGGAATGTTGCACCCGAGTACCAGGATACGAAAACTGAGACATATTTGAACACGTCTCCCGATCACATGGTTGATCATACTCTAGGTTCCACATGCATGTTTTAGCTGAAGGAAGAATACCTTTAACCTGGGTAGTTGAAACCCGTGGAATGGGTACCATGAAATATGACTTCAAAGGGTCTTCATTTGCTCACCGAACCTCTCCAATCCTATCACTGCTGCGTTTATGCCCCTGTACACATGCTTGATTCTCTTTTGGAGACATAGCAATCCATAGGTTTTAAGATACTTACTAGTCAGGTACATTCTTAGGTGTTTAATATGGGGTGTTGAGTCCATTTCGTTGAGCAAGGAGTAGCTCTTGTCTATTCCATATTTGGCTTAAGGAACTTTATCTGTGCTCATTTCAATCTCTGGTTTTATGCAGCACCCCAACTCACCTTTCCCCTTAAGCAAGCATAAGTTGGTTTTCTAAATTTGAGACCCTGTTCTGTTTTGGAATTCAGTTCCTGTGTAGCCAAGTTTACATTCCGTGTATTAGTGATATCTTATGATGTTTCTTTTTCTGTGTGACTTATTTCAGTTAGAATCATCGTACCTAAATCCACTCATTGTGCTGCTTCGGGCCTGATGACATAGATTTCATTGCTGAGTGATACTGCATTGTACGTAAGTACCACAAGTTCTTTATCCATTTTTCACTTTCTGCGATGTTGAACTTGTACTGTAAATGAGGTTCTTGTAAACAGAGGCGTCCCAAACATTGGGGTGGCTGTGTCTTTTTGATTTTAATTTCCCTAAGCTATAGGACCATAAGTGGAAGTGCCCTAGGCTCTGTTGCTTTGTTTTTTAGATGTTTCAGGAAACACCATACACTTCTCCTGAGAGTCTGTTGGCAATTTACATCCCGCCCATCAGCATACCAAGGCTCCCAGTTCTCCATGGCCTGTCCTGCCTTTCTGGATTTTACACTTTTTTCCGATGGCCCTTTTGACCGGGGGGAAGTGAGACTTCATTGTAGTGCAGATTTCCTTTGCAAGCTTGCTTGGTTGGCCAAAAAGGGCGTATGCGTTTTTTCCTGAATATATTCAGGAAAAAACGCATACGCCCTTTTTGGCCAAGTGCATCATTGTGGACGTTCTGCCTCTTTTCCTATGCTTTCAATGCAATTCCTGTCTACCTCCTGAAATCGGTTTCCTGCAATTCTGCCCCGCTTTCAAGTCCTCTTGGCAGCCTTACTTCAGTATATTTTTGGACGATAGCTGTCATTTATAACTCTGCAGGTTTGTGAATTACAGTGCCCCTGAGCTCCTTTCTTCAACTCGCTTTCTTGTGACCTGGCCGCAACACCGCAGGATGGCTTCAGGCCCTAATCTGGTTCCGGCACGGCACGCTGAGCCTTTGGTTATTTCCTCTTCCTGGTGGGAAATGAGAGTTAAATTTGCCCGTCCAGACACCTCCAGCTAGTCTCTCATTGGTTCTCCCTATTCCTGTTCATCTTCCACAGAAATTGCAAATTGGGCCAAACAGGAGGTTAAAGGCGCTGACTCTCCAAGTGGGGAGAGTGTTAGTAAAGCATCTGGAATGTTGCACCCGAGTACCATGGGAGGAAAACTGAGACATATTTGAACACTTCTCCCGTTCACATGGTTGATCATACTCTGGGTTCCACAGGCAAGTTTCAGCTGAAGGAAGAATACCTTAAACCTGGAGAGTTGAGACCCGTGGAATGGGTACCATGCAATATGACTTCAAAGGGTCTTCATTTGCTCACCGAACCTCTCCAATCCTATCACTGCTGCGTTTATGCCCCTGGACACACGCTTGATTCTCTTATGGAGACATAGCAATCCATAGGTTTTAAGATACTTACTAGTCAGGTACATTCTTAAGCGTTTAATATGGGGTGTTGAGTCCATTTCGTTGAGCAAGGAGTAGCTCTTGTCTATTCCATATTTGGCTTAAGGAACTTTATCTGTGCTCATTTCAATCTCTGGTTTTATGCAGCACCCCAACTCACCTTTCCCCTTAAGCAAGCATAAGTTGGTTTTCTAAATTTGAGACCCTGTTCTGTTTTGGAATTCAGTTCCTGTGTAGCCAAGTTTACATTCCGTGTATTAGTGATATCTTATGATGTTTCTTTTTCTGTGTGACTTATTTCAGTTAGAATCATCGTACCTGAATCCACTCATTGTGCTGCTTCGGGCCTGATGACATAGATTTCATTGCTGAGTGATACTGCATTGTACGTAAGTACCACAAGTTCTTTATCCATTTTTCACTTTCTGCGATGTTGAACTTGTACTGTAAATGAGGTTCTTGTAAACAGAGGCGTCCCAAACATTGGGGTGGCTGTGTCTTTTTTATTTTAATTTCCCTAAGCTATAGGACCATAAGTGGAAGTGCCCTAGGCTCTGTTGCTTTGTTTTTTAGATGTTTCAGGAAACACCATACACTTCTCCTGAGTGTCTGTTGGCAATTTACATCCCGCCCATCAGCATACCAAGGCTCCCAGTTCTCCATGGCCTGTCCTGCCTTTCTGGATTTTACACTTTTTTCCGATGGCCCTTTTGACCGGGGGGAAGTGAGACTTCATTGTAGTGCAGATTTCCTTTGCAAGCTTGCTTGGTTGGCCAAAAAGGGCGTATGCGTTTTTTCCTGAATATATTCAGGAAAAAACGCATACGCCCTTTTTGGCCAAGTGCATCATTGTGGACGTTCTGCCTCTTTTCCTATGCTTTCAATGCAATTCCAGTCTACCTTCTGAAATCGGTTTCCTGCAATTCTGCCCCGCTTTCAAGTCCTCTTGGCAGCCTTACTTCAGTATATTTTTGGACGATAGCTGTCATTTATAACTCTGCAGGTTTGTGAATTACAGTGCCCCTGAGCTCCTTTCTTCAACTCGCTTTCTTGTGAGCTGGCCGCAACACCGCAGGATGGCTTCAGGCCCTAATCTGGTTCCGGCACGGCACGCTGAGCCTTTGGTTATTTCCTCTTCCTGGTGGGAAATGAGAGTTAAATTTGCCCGTCCAGACACCTCCAGCTAGTCTCTCATTGGTTCTCCCTATTCCTGTTCATCTTCCGCAGAAATTGCAAATTGGGCCAAACAGGAGGTTAAAGGCGCTGACTCTCCAAGTGGGGAGAGTGTTAGTAAAGCATCTGGAATGTTGCACCCGAGTACCATGGGAGGAAAACTGAGACATATTTGAACACTTCTCCCGTTCACATGGTTGATCATACTCTGGGTTCCACAGGCAAGTTTCAGCTGAAGGAAGAATACCTTAAACCTGGAGAGTTGAGACCCGTGGAATGGGTACCATGCAATATGACTTCAAAGGGTCTTCATTTGCTCACCGAACCTCTCCAATCCTATCACTGCTGCGTTTATGCCCCTGGACACACGCTTGATTCTCTTATGGAGACATAGCAATCCATAGGTTTTAAGATACTTACTAGTCAGGTACATTCTTAAGCGTTTAATATGGGGTGTTGAGTCCATTTCGTTGAGCAAGGAGTAGCTCTTGTCTATTCCATATTTGGCTTAAGGAACTTTATCTGTGCTCATTTCAATCTCTGGTTTTATGCAGCACCCCAACTCACCTTTCCCCTTAAGCAAGCATAAGTTGGTTTTCTAAATTTGAGACACTGTTCTGTTTTGGAATTCAGTTCCTGTGTAGCCAAGTTTACATTCCGTGTATTAGTGATATCTTATGATGTTTCTTTTTCTGTGTGACTTATTTCAGTTAGAATCATCGTACCTGAATCCACTCATTATGCTGCTACGGGCCTGATGACATAGATTTCATTGCTGAGTGATACTGCATTGTACGTAAGTACCACAAGTTCTTTATCCATTTTTCACTTTCTGTGATAGAGAACTTGTATGGTAAACGAGGTTCTTGTAAACAGAGGCGTCCCAAATTTTGGGGTGGCTGTGTCTTTTTGATTTTAATTTCCCTAAGCTATAGGACCATAAGTGAAAGTGCCCTAGGCTCTGTTGCTTTGTTTCTTAGATGTTTCAGGAAACACCATACACTTCTCCCGAGTGGCTGTTGGCAATTTACATCCCGCCCATCAGCATAACAAGGCTCCCAGTTCTCCATGGCCTGTCCTGCCTTTCTGGATTTTACACTTTTTTCAGATAGCCCTTTTGACCGGGGGGAAGTGAGACTTCATTGTAGTGCAGATTTCCTTTGCAAGTTTGCTTGGTTGGCCAAAAAGGGCGTATGCGTTTTTTCCTGAATATATTCAGGAAAAAACGCATACGCCCTTTTTGGCCAAGTGCATCATTGTGGACGTTCTGCCTCTTTTCCTATGCTTTCAATGCAATTCCAGTCTACCTCCTGAAATCGGTTTCCTGCAATTCTGCCCCGCTTTCAAGTCCTCTTGGCAGCCTTACTTCAGTATATTTTTGGACGATAGCTGTCATTTATAACTCTGCAGGTTTGTGAATTACAGTGCCCCTGAGCTCCTTTCTTCAACTCGCTTTCTTGTGACCTGGCCGCAACACCGCAGGATGGCTTCAGGCCCTAATCTGGTTCCGGCACGGCACGCTGAGCCTTTGGTTAATTCCCCTTCCTGGTGGGAAACGAGAGTTAAATTTGCCCGTCCAGACACCTCCAGCTAGTCTCTCATTGGTTCTCCCTATTCCTGTTCATCTTCCGCAGAAATTGCAAACTGGGCCAAACAGGAGGTTAAAGGCGCTGACTCTCCAAGTGGGGAGAGTGTTAGTAAAGCGTCTGGAATGTTGCACCCGAGTACCAGGGGAGGAATACTGAGACATATTTGAACACGTCTCCCGTTCACACGGTTGATCATACTCTGGGTTCCACATGCATGTTTTAGCTGAAGGAAGAATACCTTAAACCTGGGTAGTTGAAACCCGTGGAATGGGTACCATGCAATATGACTTCAAAGGGTCTTCATTTGCTCACCGAACCTCTCCAATCCTATCACTGCTGCGTTTATGCCCCTGTACACACGCTTGATTCTCTTTTGGAGACATAGCAATCCATAGGTTTTAAGATACTTACTAGTCAGGTACATTCTTAGGCGTTTAATATGGGGTGTTGAGTCCATTTCGTTGAGCAAGGAGTAGCTCTTGTCTATTCCATATTTGGCTTAAGGAACTTTATCTGTGCTCATTTTAATCTCTGGTTTTATGCAGCACCCCAACTCACCTTTCCCCTTAAGCAAGCATAAGTTGGTTTTCTAAATTTGAGACCCTGTTCTGTTTTGGAATTCAGTTCCTGTGTAGCCAAGTTTACATTCCGTGTATTACTGATATCTTATGATGTTTCTTTTTCTGTGTGACTTATTTCAGTTAGAATCATCGTACCTGAATCCACTCATTATGCTGCTACGGGCCAGATGACATAGATTTCATTGCTGAGTGACATTGCTTTGTAAGTAAATACCACAACTTCTTTATCCATTTTTCACTTTCTGCGATGTTGAACTTGTAATGTAAACGAGGTTCTTGTAAACAGAGGCGTCCCAAACTTTGGGGTGGCTGTGTCTTTTTAATTTTAATTTTCCTAAGCTATAGGACCATAAGTGGAAGTGCCCTAGGCTCTGTTGCTTTGTTTTTTAGATGTTTCAGGAAACACCATACACTTCTCCCGAGTGTCTGTTGGCAATTTACATCCCGCCCATCAGCATAACAAGGCTCCCAGTTCCCCATGGCCTGTCCTGCCTTTCTGGATTTTACACTTTTTTCCGATGGCCCTTTTGACCGGGGGGAAGTGAGACTTCATTGTAGTGCAGATTTCCTTTGCAAGCTTGCTTGGTTGGCCAAAAAGCGCGTATGCATTTTTTCCTGAATATATTCAGGAAAAAATGCATACGCCCTTTTTGGCCAAGTGCATCATTGTGGACGTTCTGCCTCTTTTCCTATGCTTTCAATGCAATACCAGTCTACCTCCTGAAATCGGTTTCCTGCAATTCTGCCCCGCTTTCAAGTCCTCTTGGCAGCCTTACTTCAGTATATTTTTGGACGATAGCTGTCATTTATAACTCTGCAGGTTTGTGAATTACAGTGCCCCTGAGCTCCTTTCTTCAACTCGCTTTCTTGTGACCTGGCCGCAACACCGCAGGATGGCTTCAGGCCCTAATCTGGTTCCGGCACGGCACGCTGAACCTTTGGTTAATTCCTCTTCCTGGTGGGAAATGAGAGTTAAATTTGCCCGTCCAGACACCTCCAGCTAGTCTCTCATTGGTTCTCGCTATTCCTGTTCATCTTCCACAGAAATTGCAAACTGGGCCAAACAGGAGTTTAAAGGGACTGACTCTCCAAGTCGGGAGAGTGTTAGTAAAGCGTCTGGAATGTTGCACCCGAGTACCAGGGTACGAAAACTGAGACATATTTGAACACGTCTCCCGATCACATGGTTGATCATACTCTAGGTTTCACATGCATGTTTTAGCTGAAGGAAGAATACCTTTAACCTGGGTAGTTGAAACCCGTGGAATGGGTACCATGCAATATGACTTCAAAGGGTCTTCATTTGCTCACCGAACCTCTCCAATCCTATTACTGCTGCGTTTATGCCCCTGTACACATGCTTGATTCTCTTTTGGAGACATAGCAATCCATAGGTTTTAAGATACTTACTAGTCAGGTACATTCTTAGGCGTTTAATATGGGGTGTTGAGTCCATTTCGTTGAGCAAGGAGTAGCTCTTGTCTATTCCACATTTGGCTTAAGGAACTTTATCTGTGCTCATTTCAATCTCTGGTTTTATGCAGCACCCCAACTCACCTTTCCCCTTAAGCAAGCATAAGTTGGTTTTCTAAATTTGAGACCCTGTTCTGTTTTGGAATTCAGTTCCTGTGTAGCCAAGATTACATTCCGTGTATTAGTGATATCTTATGATGTTTCTTTTTCTGTGTGACTTATTTCAGTTAGAATCATCGTACCTGAATCCACTCATTATGCTGCTACGGGCCTGATGACATAGATTTCATTGCTTAGTGATACTGCATTGTACGTAAGTACCACAAGTTCTTTATCCATTTTTCACTTTCTGCGATGTTGAACTTGTACTGTAAATGAGGTTCTTGTAAACAGAGGCGTCCCAAACTTTGGGGTGGCTGTGTCTTTTTGATTTTAATTTCCCTAAGCTATAGGACCATAAGTGGAAGTGCCCTAGGCTCTGTTGCTTTGTTTTTTAGATGTTTCAGGAAACACCATACACTTCTCCTGAGTGTCTGTTGGCAATTTACATCCCGCCCATCAGCATACCAAGGCTCCCAGTTCTCCATGGCCTGTCCTGCCTTTCTGGATTTTACACTTTTTTCCGATGGCCCTTTTGACCGGGGGGAAGTGAGACTTCATTGTAGTGCAGATTTCCTTTGCAAGCTTGCTTGGTTGGCCAAAAAGGGCGTATGCGTTTTTTCCTGAATATATTCAGGAAAAAACGCATACGCCCTTTTTGGCCAAGTGCATCATTGTGGACGTTCTGCCTCTTTTCCTATGCTTTCAATGCAATTCCAGTCTACCTCCTGAAATCGGTTTCCTGCAATTCTGCCCCGCTTTCAAGTCCTCTTGGCAGCCTTACTTCAGTATATTTTTGGACGATAGCTGTCATTTATAACTCTGCAGGTTGTGAATTACAGTGCCCCTGAGCTCCTTTCTTCAACTCGCTTTCTTGTGAGCTGGCCGCAACACCGCAGGATGGCTTCAGGCCCTAATCTGGTTCCGGCACGGCACGCTGAGCCTTTGGTTATTTCCTCTTCCTGGTGGGAAATGAGAGTTAAATTTGCCCGTCCAGACACCTCCAGCTAGTCTCTCATTGGTTCTCCCTATTCCTGTTCATCTTCCGCAGAAATTGCAAACTGGGCCAAACAGGAGGTTAAAGGCGCTGACTCTCCAAGTGGGGAGAGTGTTAGTAAAGCATCTGGAATGTTGCACCCGAGTACCATGGGAGGAAAACTGAGACATATTTGAACACTTCTCCCGTTCACATGGTTGATCATACTCTGGGTTCCACATGCAAGTTTCAGCTGAAGGAAGAATACCTTAAACCTGGAGAGTTGAGACCCGTGGAATGGGTACCATGCAATATGACTTCAAAGGGTCTTCATTTGCTCACCGAACCTCTCCAATCCTATCACTGCTGCGTTTATGCCCCTGGACACACGCTTGATTCTCTTATGGAGACATAGCAATCCATAGGTTTTAAGATACTTACTAGTCAGGTACATTCTTAAGCGTTTAATATGGGGTGTTGAGTCCATTTCATTGAGCAAGGAGTAGCTCTTGTCTATTCCATATTTGGCTTAAGGAACTTTATCTGTGCTCATTTCAATCTCTGGTTTTATGCAGCACCCCAACTCACCTTTCCCCTTAAGCAAGCATAAGTTGGTTTTCTAAATGTGAGACCCTGTTCTGTATTGGAATTCAGTTCCTGTGTAGCCAAGTTTACATTCCGTGTATTACTCATATCTTATGATGTTTCTTTTTCTGTGTGACTTATTTCAGTTAGAATCATCGTACCTGAATCCACTCATTATGCTGCTACGGGCCTGATGACATAGATTTCATTGCTGAGTGATACTGCATTGTACGTAAGTACCACAAGTTCTTTATCCATTTTTCACTTTCTGTGATAGAGAACTTGTATGGTAAACGAGGTTCTTGTAAACAGAGGCGTCCCAAATTTTGGGGTGGCTGTGTCTTTTTGATTTTAATTTCCCTAAGCTATAGGACCATAAGTGAAAGTGCCCTAGGCTCTGTTGCTTTGTTTCTTAGATGTTTCAGGAAACACCATACACTTCTCCCGAGTGGCTGTTGGCAATTTACATCCCGCCCATCAGCATAACAAGGCTCCCAGTTCTCCATGGCCTGTCCTGCCTTTCTGGATTTTACACTATTTTCAGATGGCCCTTTTGACCGGGGGGAAGTGAGACTTCATTGTAGTGCAGATTTCCTTTGCAAGTTTGCTTGGTTGGCCAAAAAGTGCGTATGCGTTTTTTCCTGAATATATTCAGGAAAAAACGCATACGCCCTTTTTGGCCAAGTGCATCATTGTGGACGTTCTGCCTCTTTTCCTATGCTTTCAATGCAATTCCAGTCTACCTCCTGAAATCGGTTTCCTGCAATTCTGCCCCGCTTTCAAGTCCTCTTGGCAGCCTTACTTCAGTATATTTTTGGACGATAGCTGTCATTTATAACTCTGCAGGTTTGTGAATTACAGTGCCCCTGAGCTCCTTTCTTCAACTCGCTTTCTTGTGAGCTGGCCGCAACACCGCAGGATGGCTTCAGGCCCTAATCTTGTTCCGGCACGGCACGCTGAGCCTTTGGTTATTTCCTCTTCCTGGTGGGAAATGAGAGTTAAATTTGCCCGTCCAGACACCTCCAGCTAGTCTCTCATTGGTTCTCGCTATTCCTGTTCATCTTCCGCAGAAATTGCAAACTGGGCCAAACAGGAGGTTAAAGGCGCTGACTCTCCAAGTGGGGAGAGTGTTAGTAAAGCGTCTGGAATGTTGCACCCGAGTACCAGGGGAGGAAAACTGAGACATATTTGAACACGTCTCCCGTTCACACAGTTGATCATACTCTGGGTTCCACATGCATATTTTAGCTGAAGGAAGAATACCTTAAACCTGGAGAGTTGAGACCCGTGGAATGGGTACCATGCAATATGACTTCAAAGGGTCTTCATTTGCTCACCGAACCTCTCCAATCCTATCACTGCTGCGTTTATGCCCCTGGACACACGCTTGATTCTCTTATGGAGACATAGCAATCCATAGGTTTTAAGATACTTACTAGTCAGGTACATTCTTAAGCGTTTAATATGGGGTGTTGAGTCCATTTCATTGAGCAAGGAGTAGCTCTTGTCTATTCCATATTTGGCTTAAGGAACTTTATCTGTGCTCATTTCAATCTCTGGTTTTATGCAGCACCCCAACTCACCTTTCCCCTTAAGCAAGCATAAGTTGGTTTTCTAAATGTGAGACCCTGTTCTGTATTGGAATTCAGTTCCTGTGTAGCCAAGTTTACATTCCGTGTATTACTCATATCTTATGATGTTTCTTTTTCTGTGTGACTTATTTCAGTTAGAATCATCGTACCTGAATCCACTCATTATGCTGCTACGGGCCTGATGACATACATTTCATTGCTGAGTGATACTGCATTGTACGTAAGTACCACAAGTTCTTTATCCATTTTTCACTTTCTGTGATAGAGAACTTGTATGGTAAACGAGGTTCTTGTAAACAGAGGCGTCCCAAACTTTGGGGTGGCTGTGTCTTTTTGATTTTAATTTCCCTAAGCTATAGGACCATAAGTGGAAGTGCCCTAGGCTCTGTTGCTTTGTTTTTTAGATGTTTCAGGAAATACCATACACTTCTCCTGAGTGTCTGTTGGCAATTTACATCCCGCCCATCAGCATACCAAGGCTCCCAGTTCTCCATGGCCTGTCCTGCCTTTCTGGATTTTACACTTTTTTCCGATGGCCCTTTTGACCGGGGGGAAGTGAGACTTCATTGTAGTGCAGATTTCCTTTGCAAGCTTGCTTGGTTGGCCAAAAAGGGCGTATGCGTTTTTTCCTGAATATATTCAGGAAAAAACGCATACGCCCTTTTTGGCCAAGTGCATCATTGTGGACGTTCTGCCTCTTTTCCTATGCTTTCAATGCAATTCCAGTCTACCTCCTGAAATCGGTTTCCTGCAATTCTGCCCCGCTTTCAAGTCCTCTTGGCAGCCTTACTTCAGTATATTTTTGGACGATAGCTGTCATTTATAACTCTGCAGGTTTGTGAATTACAGTGCCCCTGAGCTCCTTTCTTCAACTTGCTTTCTTGTGAGCTGGCCGCAACACCGCAGGATGGCTTCAGGCCCTAATCTGGTTCCGGCACGGCACGCTGAGCCTTTGGTTATTTCCTCTTCCTGGTGGGAAATGAGAGTTAAATTTGCCCGTCCAGACACCTCCAGCTAGTCTCTCATTGGTTCTCCCTATTCCTGTTCATCTTCCGCAGAATTTGCAAATTGGGCCAAACAGGAGGTTAAAGGCGCTGACTCTCCAAGTGGGGAGAGTGTTAGTAAAGCATCTGGAATGTTGCACCCGAGTACCATGGGAGGAAAACTGAGACATATTTGAACACTTCTACCGTTCACATGGTTGATCATACTCTGGGTTCCACAGGCAAGTTTCAGCTGAAGGAAGAATACCTTAAACCTGGAGAGTTGAGACCCGTGGAATGGGTACCATGCAATATGACTTCAAAGGGTCTTCATTTGCTCACCGAACCTCTCCAATCCTATCACTGCTGCGTTTATGCCCCTGGACACACGCTTGATTCTCTTATGGAGACATAGCAATCCATAGGTTTTAAGATACTTACTAGTCAGGTACATTCTTAAGCGTTTAATATGGGGTGTTGAGTCCATTTCGTTGAGCAAGGAGTAGCTCTTGTCTATTCCATATTTGGCTTAAGGAACTTTATCTGTGCTCATTTCAATCTCTGGTTTTATGCAGCACCCCAACTCACCTTTCCCCTTAAGCAAGCATAAGTTGGTTTTCTAAATTTGAGACCCTGTTCTGTTTTGGAATTCAGTTCCTGTGTAGCCAAGTTTACATTCCGTGTATTAGTGATATCTTATGATGTTTCTTTTTCTGTGTGACTTATTTCAGTTAGAATCATCGTACCTGAATCCACTCATTATGCTGCTACGGGCCTGATGACATAGATTTCATTGCTGAGTGATACTGCATTGTACGTAAGTACCACAAGTTCTTTATCCATTTTTCACTTTCTGTGATAGAGAACTTGTACGGTAAACGAGGTTCTTGTAAACAGAGGCGTCCCAAATTTTGGGGTGGCTGTGTCTTTTTGATTTTAATTTCCCTAAGCTATAGGACCATAAGTGAAAGTGCCCTAGGCTCTGTTGCTTTGTTTCTTAGATGTTTCAGGAAACACCATACACTTCTCCCGAGTGGCTGTTGGCAATTTACATCCCGCCCATCAGCATAACAAGGCTCCCAGTTCTCCATGGCCTGTCCTGCCTTTCTGGATTTTACACTTTTTGCAGATGGCCCTTTTGACCGGGGGGAAGTGAGACTTCATTGTAGTGCAGATTTCCTTTGCAAGTTTGCTTGGTTGGCCAAAAAGGGCGTATGCGTTTTTTCCTGAATATATTCAGGAAAAAACGCATACGCCCTTTTTGGCCAAGTGCATCATTGTGGACGTTCTGCCTCTTTTCCTATGCTTTCAATGCAATTCCAGTGTACCTCCTGAAATCGGTTTCCTGCAATTCTGCCCCGCTTTCAAGTCCTCTTGGCAGCCTTACTTCAGTATATTTTTGGACGATAGCTGTCATTTATAACTCTGCAGGTTTGTGAATTACAGTGCCCCTGAGCTCCTTTCTTCAACTCGCTTTCTTGTGACCTGGCCGCAACACCGCAGGATGGCTTCAGGCCCTAATCTGGTTCCGGCATGGCACGCTGAGCCTTTGGTTAATTCCCCTTCCTGGTGGGAAACGAGAGTTAAATTTGCCCGTCCAGACACCTCCAGCTAGTCTCTCATTGGTTCTCCCTATTCCTGTTCATCTTCCGCAGAAATTGCAAACTGGGCCAAACAGGAGGTTAAAGGCGCTGACTCTCCAAGTGGGGAGAGTGTTAGTAAAGCGTCTGGAATGTTGCACCCGAGTACCAGGGGAGGAAAACTGAGACATATTTGAACACGTCTCCCGTTCACACGGTTGATCATACTCTGGGTTCCACATGCATGTTATAGCTGAAGGAAGAATACCTTAAACCTGGGTAGTTGAGACCCGTGGAATGGGTACCATGCAATATGACTTCAAAGGGTCTTCATTTGCTCACCGAACCTCTCCAATCCTATCACTGCTGCGTTTATGCCCCTGTACACATGCTTGATTCTCTTTCGGAGACATAGCAATCCATAGGTTTTAAGATACTTAAGAGTCAGGTACATTCTTAGGCGTTTAATATGCGGTGTTGAGTCCATTTCGTTGAGCAAGGAGTAGCTCTTGTCTATTCCATATTTGGCTTAAGGAACTTTATCTGTGCTCATTTCAATCTCTGGTTTTATGCAGCACCCCAACTCACCTTTACCCTTAAGCAAGCATAAGTTGGTTTTCTAAATTTGAGACCCTGTTCTGTTTTGGAATTCAGTTCCTGTGTAGCCCAGTTTACATTCCGTGTATTACTGATATCTTATGATGTTTCCTTTTCTGTGTGACTTATTTCAGTTAGAATCATCGTACCTGAATCCACTCATTATGCTGCTATGGGCCTGATGACATAGATTTCATTGCTGAGTGATTCTGCATTGTACGTGAGTACCACAACTTCTTTATCCATTTCTCACTTTCTGTGATATTGAATTTGTACCGTAAACGAGGTTGTTTTAAACAGAGCCGTCCCAAACTTAGGGGTGGCTGTATCTTTTTGAATTTAATTTCCCTAAGCTATAGGACCATAAGTGGAAGTGCCCTAGGCTCTGTTGCTTTGTTTTTTAGATGTTTCAGGAAACACCATACACTTCTCCCAAGTGGCTGTTGGCAATTTACATCCCGCCCATCAGCATACCAAGGCTCCCAGTTCTCCATGGCCTGTCCTGCCTTTCTGGATTTTACACTTTTTTCAGATGGCCCTTTTGACCGGGGGGAAGTGAGACTTCATTGTAGTGCCGATTTCCTTTGCAAGCTTGCTTGGTTGGCCAAAAATGGCGTATGCGTTTTTTCCTGAATATATTCAGGAAAAAACGCATACGCCCTTTTTGGCCAAGTGCATCATTGTGGACGTTCTGCCTCTTTTCCTATGCTTTCAATGCAATTCCTGTCTACCTCCTGAAATCGGTTTCCTGCAATTCTGCCCTGCTTTCAAGTCCTCTTGGCAGCGTTACTTCAGTATATTTTTGGACGATAGCTGTCATTTATAACTCTACAGTTTTGTGAATTACAGTGCCCCTGAGCTCCTTTCTTCAACTCGCTTTCTTTTGAGCTGGCCGCAACACCGCAAGATGGCTTCAGGCCCTAATTTGGTTCCGGCACGGCACGTTGAGCCTTTGGTTATTTCCTCTTCCTGGTGGGAAATGAGAGTTAAATTTGCCCGTCCAGACACCTCCAGCTAGTCTCTCATTGGTTCTCCCTATTCCTGTTCATCTTCCACAGAAATTGCAAACTGGGCCAAACAGGAGGTTAAAGGCGCTGACTCTCCAAGTGGGGAGGGTGTGAGTAAACCGTCTGGAATGTTGCACCCGAGTACCAGGGGAGGAAAACTGAGACATATTTGAACACGTCTCCCATTCAACGGTTGATCATACTCTGGGTTCCACATGCATGTTTTAGCTGAAGGAAGAATACCTAAACCTGGAGAGTTGAGACCCGTGTAATGGGTACCATGCAATATGACTTCAAAGGGTCTTCATTTGCTCACCGAACCTCTCCAATCCTATCACCGCTGCGTTTATGCCCCTGTACACACGCTTGATTCTCTTTTGGAGACATAGCAATCCATAGGTTTTAAGATACTTACTAGTCAGGTACATTCTTAGGCGTTTAATATGCGGTGTTGAGTCCATTTCGTTGAGCAAGGAGTAGCTCTTGTCTATTCCATATTTGGCTTAAGGAACTTTATCTGTGCTCATTTCAATCTCTGGTTTTATGCAGCACCCCAACTCACCTTTCCCCTTAAGCAAACATAAGTTGGTTTTCTAAATTTGACACCCTGTTCTGTTTTGGAATTCAGTTCCTGTGTAGCCAAGTTTACATTCCGTGTATTAGTGATATCTTATGATGTTTCTTTTTCTGTGTGACTTATTTCAGTTAGAATCATCGTACCTGAATCCACTCATTATGCTGCTATGGGCCTGATGACATAGATTTCATTGCTGAGTGATACTGCATTGTACGTAAGTACCACAAGTTCTTTATCCATTTTTCACTTTCTGTGATATTGAACTTGTACTGTAAACGAGGTTCTTGTAAACAGAGGCGTCCCAAACTTTGGGGTGGCTGTGTCTTTTTGATTTTAATTTCCCTAAGCTATAGGACCATAAGTGGAAGTGCCCTAGGCTCTGTTGCTTTGTTTTTTAGATGTTTCAGGAAACACCATACACTTCTCCCAAGAGTCTGTTGGCAGTTTACATCCCGCCCATCAGCATAACAAGGCTCCCAGTTCTCCATGGCCTGTCCTGCCTTTCTGGATTTTACACTTTTTTCAGATGGCCCTTTTGACCGGGGGGAAGTGAGACTTCATTGTAGTGCCGATTTCCTTTGCAAGCTTGCTTGGTTGGCCAAAAAGCGCGTATGCGTTTTTTCCTGAATATATTCAGGAAAAAACGCATACGCCCTTTATGGCCAAGTGCATCATTGTGGACGTTCTGCCTCTTTTCCTATGCTTTCAATGCAATTCCAGTCTACCTCCTGAAATCGGTTTCCTGCAATTCTGCCCCGCTTTCAAGTCCTCTTGGCAGCCTTACTTCAGTATATTTTTGGACGATAGCTGTCATTTATAACTCTACAGTTTTGTGAATTACAGTGCCCCTGAGCTCCTTTCTTCAACTCGCTTTCTTTTGAGCTGGCCGCAACACAGCAAGATGGCTTCAGGCCCTAATCTGGTTCCGGCATGGCACGCTGAGCCTTTGGTTATTTCCTCTTCCTGGTGGGAAATGAGAGTTAAATTTGCCCGTACAGACACCTCCAGCTAGTCTCTCATTGGTTCTCCCTATTCCTGTTCATCTTCCACAGAAATTGCAAACTGGCCCAAACAGGAGGTTAACGGCGCTGACTCTCCAAGTGGGGAGGGTGTGAGTAAACCGTCTGGAATGTTTCACCCGAGTACCAGGGGAGGAAAACTGAGACATATTTGAACACGTCTCCCATTCACACGGTTGATCATACTCTGGGTTCCACATGCATGTTTTAGCTGAAGGAAGAATACCTTAAACCTGGAGAGTTGAGACCCGTGTAATGGGTACCATGCAATATGACTTCAAAGGGTCTTCATTTGCTCACCGAACCTCTCCAATCCTATCACTGCTGCGTTTATGCCCCTGTACACACGCTTGATTCTCTTTTGGAGACATAGCAATCCATAGGTTTTAAGATACTTACTAGTCAGGTACATTCTTAGGCGTTTAATATGGGGTGTTGAGTCCATTTCGTTGAGCAAGGAGTAGCTCTTGTCTATTCCATATTTGGCTTAAGGAACTTTATCTGTGCTCATTTCAATCTCTGGTTTTATGCAGCCCCCTAACTCACCTTTCCCCTTAAGCAAGCATAAGTAGGTTTTCTAAATTTGAGACCCTGTTCTGTTTTGGAATTCAGTTCCTGTGTAGCCAAGTTTACATTCCGTGTATTAGTGATATCTTATGATGTTTCTTTTTCTGTGTGACTTATTTCAGTTAGAATCATCGTACCTGAATCCACTCATTATGCTGCTATGGGCCTGATGACATAGATTTCATTGCTGAGTGATACTGCATTGTACGTAAGTACCACAAGTTCTTTATCCATTTTTCACTTTCTGTGATATTGAACTTGTACTGTAAATGAGGTTCTTGTAAACAGAGGCGTCCCAAACTTTGGGGTGGCTGTGTCTTTTTGATTTTAATTTCCCTAAGCTATAGGACCATAAGTGGAAGTGACCTAGGCTTTGTTACTTTGTTTTTTAGATGTTTCAGGAAACACCATACACTTCTCCCAAGTGGCTGTTGGCAATTTACATCCCGTCCATCAGCATAACAAGGCTCCCAGTTCTCCATGGCCTGTCCTGCCTTTCTGGATTTTACACTTTTTTCAGATGGCCCTTTTGACCGGGGGGAAGTGAGACTTCATTGTAGTGCCGATTTCCATTGCAAGCTTGCTTGGTTGGCCAAAAAGGGCGCATGCGTTTTTTCCTGAATATATTCAGGAAAAAACGCATGCGCCCTTTTTGGCCAAGTGCATCATTGTGGACGTTCTGCCTCTTTTCCTATGCTTGAAATGCAGTTCCAGTCTACCTCCTGAAATCGGTTTCCTGCAATTCTGCCCCGCTTTCAAGTCCTCTTGGCAGCCTTACTTCAGTATATTTTTGGACGATAGCTGTCATTTATAACTCTACAGTTTTGTGAATTACAGTGCCCCTGAGCTCCTTTCTTCAACTCGCTTTCTTGTGAGCTGGCCGCAACACCGCAGGATGGCTTCAGGCCCTAATCTGGTTCCGGCACGGCACGCTGAGCCTTTGGTTATTTCCTCTTCCTGGTGGGAAATGAGAGTTAAATTTGCCCGTCCAGACACCTCCAGCTAGTCTCTCATTGGTTCTCCCTATTCCTGTTCATCTTCCGCAGAAATTGCAAACTGGGCCAAACAGGAGGTTAAAGGCGCTGACTCTCCAAGTGGGGAGAGTGTTAGTAAAGCGTCTGGAATGTTGCACCCGAGTACCAGGGGAGGAAAACTGAGACATATTTGAACACGTGTCCCGATCACACGGTTGATCATACTCTGGGTTCCACATGCATGTTTTAGCTGAAGGAAGAATACCTTAAACCTGGAGAGTTGAGACCCGTGGAATGGGTACCATGCAATATGACTTCAAAGGGTCTTCATTTGCTCACCGAACCTCTCCAATCCTATCACTGCTGCGTTTATGCCCCTGTGCACACGCTTGATTCTCTTTTGGAGACATAGCAATCCATAGGTTTTAAGATACTTACTAGTCAGGTACATTCTTAGGCGTTTAATATGGGGTGTTGAGTCCATTTCGTTGAGCAAGGAGTAGCTCTTGTCTATTCCATATTTGGCTTAAGGAACTTTATCTGTGCTCATTTCAATCTCTGGTTTTATGCAGCACCCCAACTCACCTTTCCCCTTAAGCAAGCATAAGTTGGTTTTCTAAATTTGAGACCCTGTTCTGTTCTGTAATTCAGTTCCTGTGTAGCCAAGTTTACATTCCGTGTATTACTGATATCTTATGATGTTTGTTTTTCTGTGTGACTTGTTTCAGTTCGAATCATCGTACCTGAATCCACTCATTATGCTGCTATGGGCCTGATGACATAGATTTCATTGCTGAGTGATTCTGCATTGTACGTGAGTACCACAACTTCTTTATCCATTTCTCACTTTCTGTGATATTGAATTTGTACCGTAAACGAGGTTGTTTTAAACAGAGCCGTCCCAAACTTTGGGATGGCTGTGTCTTTTTGAATTTAATTTCCCAAATTATAGGACCATAAGTGGAAGTGCCCTAGGCTCTGTTGCTTTGTTTTTTAGATGTTTCAGGAAACACCATACACTTCTCCCGAGTGTCTGTTGGCAATGTACATCCCGCCCATCAGCATAACAAGGCTCCCAGTTCTCCATGGCCTGTCCTGCCTTGCTGGATTTTACACTTTTTTCAGATGGCCCTTTTGACCGGGGGGAAGTGAGACTTCATTGTAGTGCAGATTTCCTTTGCAAGCTTGCTTGGTTGGCCAAAAAGGGCGTATGCGTTTTTTCCTGAATATATTCAGGAAAAAATGCATACGCCCTTTTTGGCCAAGTGCATCATTGTGGACGTTCTGCCTCTTTTCCTATGCTTTCAATGCAATTCCAGTCTACCTCCTGAAATCGGTTTCCTGCAATTCTGCCCCGTTTTCAAGTCCTCTTGGCAGCCTTACTTCAGTATATTTTTGGACGATAGCTGTCATTTTTAACTCAGCAGGTTTGTGAATTACAGTGCCCCTGAGCTCCTTTCTTCAACTCGCTTTCTTGTGACCTGGCCGCAACACCGCAGGATGGCTTCAGTCCCTAATCTGGTTCCGGCACGGCACGCTGAGCCTTTGGTTAATTCCTCTTCCTGGTGGGAAACGAGAGTTAAATTTGCCCGTCCAGACACCTCCAGCTAGTCTCTCATTGGTTCTCCCTATTCCTGTTCATCTTCCGCAGAAATTGCAAACTGGGCCAAACAGGAGGTTAAAGGCGCTGACTCTCCAAGTGGGGAGAGTGTTAGTAAAGCGTCTGGAATGTTGCACCCGAGTACCAGGGGAGGAATACTGAGACATATTTGAACACGTCTCCCGTTCACACGGTTGATCATACTCTGGGTTCCACATGCATGTTTTAGCTGAAGGAAGAATACCTTAAACCTGGGTAGTTGAAACCCGTGGAATGGGTACCATGCAATATGACTTCAAAGGGTCTTCATTTGCTCACCGAACCTCTCCAATCCTATCACTGCTGCGTTTATGCCCCTGTACACACGCTTGATTCTCTTTTGGAGACATAGCAATCCATAGGTTTTAAGATACTTACTAGTCAGGTACATTCTTAGGCGTTTAATATGGGGTGTTGAGTCCATTTCGTTGAGCAAGGAGTAGCTCTTGTCTATTCCATATTTGGCTTAAGGAACTTTATCTGTGCTCATTTCAATCTCTGGTTTTATGCAGCACCCCAACTCACCTTTCCCCTTAAGCAAGCATAAGTTGGTTTTCTAAATTTGAGACCCTGTTCTGTTTTGGAATTCAGTTCCTGTGTAGCCAAGTTTACATTCCGTGTATTACTGATATCTTATGATATTTCTTTTTCTGTGTGACTTATTTCAGTTAGAATCATCGTACCTGAATCCACTCATTATGCTGCTACGGGCCAGATGACATAGATTTCATTGCTGAGTGACATTGCTTTGTAAGTAAATACCACAACTTCTTTATCCATTTTTCACTTTCTGCGATGTTGAACTTGTAATGTAAACGAGGTTCTTGTAAACAGAGGCGTACCAAACTTTGGGGTGGCTGTGTCTTTTTGATTTTAATTTCCCTAAGCTATAGGACCATAAGTGGAAGTGCCCTAGGCTCTGTTGCTTTGTTTTTTAGATGTTTCAGGAAACACCATACACTTCTCCTGAGTGTCTGTTGGCAATTTACATCCCGCCCATCAGCATACCAAGGCTCCCAGTTCTCCATGGCCTGTCCTGCCTTTCTGGATTTTACACTTTTTTCCGATGGCCCTTTTGACCGGGGGGAAGTGAGACTTCATTGTAGTGCAGATTTCCTTTGCAAGCTTGCTTGGTTGGCCAAAAAGGGCGTATGCGTTTTTTCCTGAATATATTCAGGAAAAAACGCATACGCCCTTTTTGGCCAAGTGCATCATTGTGGACGTTCTGCCTCTTTTCCTATGCTTTCAATGCAATTCCAGTCTACCTCCTGAAATCGGTTTCCTGCAATTCTGCCCCGCTTTCAAGTCCTCTTGGCAGCCTTACTTCAGTATATTTTTGGACGATAGCTGTCATTTATAACTCTGCAGGTTGTGAATTACAGTGCCCCTGAGCTCCTTTCTTCAACTCGCTTTCTTGTGAGCTGGCCGCAACACCGCAGGATGGCTTCAGGCCCTAATCTGGTTCCGGCACGGCACGCTGAGCCTTTGGTTATTTCCTCTTCCTGGTGGGAAATGAGAGTTAAATTTGCCCGTCCAGACACCTCCAGCTAGTCTCTCATTGGTTCTCCCTATTCCTGTTCATCTTCCGCAGAAATTGCAAATTGGGCCAAACAGGAGGTTAAAGGCGCTGACTCTCCAAGTGGGGAGAGTGTTAGTAAAGCATCTGGAATGTTGCACCCGAGTACCATGGGAGGAAAACTGAGACATATTTGAACACTTCTCCCGTTCACATGGTTGATCATACTCTGGGTTCCACATGCAAGTTTCAGCTGAAGGAAGAATACCTTAAACCTGGAGAGTTGAGACCCGTGGAATGGGTACCATGCAATATGACTTCAAAGGGTCTTCATTTGCTCACCGAACCTCTCCAATCCTATCACTGCTGCGTTTATGCCCCTGGACACACGCTTGATTCTCTTATGGAGACATAGCAATCCATAGGTTTTAAGATACTTACTAGTCAGGTACATTCTTAAGCGTTTAATATGGGGTGTTGAGTCCATTTCATTGAGCAAGGAGTAGCTCTTGTCTATTCCATATTTGGCTTAAGGAACTTTATCTGTGCTCATTTCAATCTCTGGTTTTATGCAGCACCCCAACTCACCTTTCCCCTTAAGCAAGCATAAGTTGGTTTTCTAAATGTGAGACCCTGTTCTGTATTGGAATTCAGTTCCTGTGTAGCCAAGTTTACATTCCGTGTATTACTCATATCTTATGATGTTTCTTTTTCTGTGTGACTTATTTCAGTTAGAATCATCGTACCTGAATCCACTCATTGTGCTGCTACGGGCCTGATGACATAGATTTCACTGCTGATTGATACTGCATTGTACGTAAGTACCACAAGTTCTTTTACCATTTTTCACTTTCTGTGATATTGAACTTGTACGGTAAACGAGGTTCTTGTAAACAGAGGCGTCCCAAACTTTGGGGTGGCTGTGTCATTCTGATTTTAATTTCCCTAAGCTATAGGGCCATAAGTGGAAGTGCCCTAGGCTCTGTTGCTTTGTTTTTTAGATGTTTCAGGAAACACCATACACTTCTCCCGAGTGTCTGTTGGCAATTTACATCCCGCCCATCAGCATACCAAGGCTCCCAGTTCTCCATGGCCTGTCCTGCCTTTCTGGATTTTACACTTTTTTCCGATGGCCCTTTTGACCGGGGGGAAGTGAGACTTCATTGTAGTGCAGATTTCCTTTGCAAGTTTGCTTGGTTGGCCAAAAAGGGCGTATGCGTTTTTTCCTGAATCAGGAAAAAACGCATACGCCCTTTTTGGCCAAGTGCATCATTGTGGACGTTCTGCCTCTTTTCCTATGCTTTCAATGCAATTCCAGTCTACCTCCTGAAATCGGTTTCCTGCAATTCTGCCCCGCTTTCAAGTCCTCTTGGCAGCCTTACTTCAGTATATTTTTGGACGATAGCTGTCATTTATAACTCTGCAGGTTTGTGAATTACAGTGCCCCTGAGCTCCTTTCTTCAACTCGCTTTCTTGTGAGCTGGCCGCAACACCGCAGGATGGCTTCAGGCCCTAATCTGGTTCCGGCATGGCACGCTGAGCCTTTGGTTATTTCCTCTTCCTGGTGGGAAATGAGAGTTAAATTTGCCCGTCCAGACACCTCCAGCTAGTCTCTCATTGGTTCTCCCTATTCCTGTTCATCTTCTGCAGAAATTGCAAATTGGGCCAAACAGGAGGTTAAAGGCGCTGACTCTCCAAGTGGGGAGAGTGTTAGTAAAGCATCTGGAATGTTGCACCCGAGTACCATGGGAGGAAAACTGAGACATATTTGAACACTTCTCCCGTTCACATGGTTGATCATACTCTGGGTTCCACAGGCAAGTTTCAGCTGAAGGAAGAATACCTTAAACCTGGAGAGTTGAGACCCGTGTAATGGGTACCATGCAATATGACTTCAAAGGGTCTTCATTTGCTCACCGAACCTCTCCAATCCTATCACTGCTGCGTTTATGCCCCTGTACACACGCTTGATTCTCTTATGGAGACATAGCAATCCATAGGTTTTAAGATACTTACTAGTCAGGTACATTCTTAAGCGTTTAATATGGGGTGTTGAGTCCATTTCGTTGAGCAAGGAGTAGCTCTTGTCTATTCCATATTTGGCTTAAGGAACTTGATCTGTGCTCATTTCAAGCTCTGGTTTTATGCAGCACCCCAACTCACCTTTCCCCTTAAGCAAGCATAAGTTGGTTTTCTAAATTTGAGACCCTGTTCTGTTTTGGAATTCAGTTCCTGTGTAGCCAAGTTTACATTCCGTGTATTAGTGATATCTTATGATGTTTCCTTTTCTGTGTGACTTATTTCAGTTAGAATCATCGTACCTGAATCCACTCATTATGCTGCTACGGGCCTGATGACATAGATTTCATTGCTGAGTGATACTGCATTGTACGTAAGTACCACAAGTTCTTTATCCATTTTTCACTTTCTGTGATAGAGAACTTGTACGGTAAACGAGGTTCTTGTAAACAGAGGCGTCCCAAATTTTGGGGTGGCTGTGTCTTTTTGATTTTAATTTCCCTAAGCTATAGGACCATAAGTGAAAGTGCCCTAGGCTCTGTTGCTTTGTTTCTTAGATGTTTCAGGAAACACCATACACTTCTCCCGAGTGGCTGTTGGCAATTTACATCCCGCCCATCAGCATAACAAGGCTCCCAGTTCTCCATGGCCTGTCCTGCCTTTCTGGATTTTACACTTTTTTCAGATGGCCCTTTTGACCGGGGGGAAGTGAGACTTCATTGTAGTGCAGATTTCCTTTGCAAGTTTGCTTGGTTGGCCAAAAAGGGCGTATGCGTTTTTTCCTGAATGTATTCAGGAAAAAACGCATACGCCCTTTTTGGCCAAGTGCATCATTGTGGACGTTCTGCCTCTTTTCCTATGCTTTCAATGCAATTCCAGTCTACCTCCTGAAATCGGTTTCCTGCAATTCTGCCCCGCTTTCAAGTCCTCTTGGCAGCCTTACTTCAGTATATTTTTGGACGATAGCTGTCATTTATAACTCTGCAGGTTTGTGAATTACAGTGCCCCTGAGCTCCTTTCTTCAACTCGCTTTCTTGTGAGCTGGCCGCAACACCGCAGGATGGCTTCAGGCCCTAATCTTGTTCCGGCATGGCACGCTGAACCTTTGGTTATTTCCTCTTTCTGGTGGGAAATGAGAGTTAAATTTGCCCGTCCAGACACCTCCAGCTAGTCTCTCATTGGTTCTCCCTATTCCTGTTCATCTTCCGCAGAAATTGCAAACTGGGCCAAACAGGAGGTTAAAGGCGCTGACTCTCCAAGTGGGGAGAGTGTTAGTAAAGCGTCTGGAATGTTGCACCCGAGTACCAGGGGAGGAAAACTGAGACATATTTGAACACGTCTCCCGTTCACACTGTTGATCATACTCTGGGTTCCACATGCATATTTTAGCTGAAGGAAGAATACCTTAAACCTGGAGAGTTGAGACCCGTGTAATGGGTACCATGCAATATGACTTCAAAGGGTCTTCATTTGCTCACCGAACCTCTCCAATCCTATCACTGCTGCGTTTATGCCCCTGTACACACGCTTGATTCTCTTATGGAGACATAGCAATCCATAGGTTTTAAGATCCTTACTAGTCAGGTACATTCTTAAGCGTTTAATATGGGGTGTTGAGTCCATTTCGTTGAGCAAGGAGTAGCTCTTGTCTATTCCATATTTGGCTTAAGGAACTTTATCTGTGCTCATTTCAATCTCTGGTTTTATGCAGCACCCCAACTCACCTTTCCCCTTAAGCAAGCATAAGTTGGTTTTCTAAATTTGAGACCCTGTTCTGTTTTGGAATTCAGTTCCTGTGTAGCCAAGTTTACATTCCGTGTATTAGTGATATCTTATGATGTTTCTTTTTCTGTGTGACTTATTTCAGTTAGAATCATCGTACCTGAATCCACTCATTATGCTGCTACGGGCCTGATGACATAGATTTCATTGCTGAGTGATACTGCATTGTACGTAAGTACCACAAGTTCTTTATCCATTTTTCACTTTCTGTGATAGAGAACTTGTACGGTAAACGAGGTTCTTGTAAACAGAGGCGTCCCAAATTTTGGGGTGGCTGTGTCTTTTTTATTTTAATTTCCCTAAGCTATAGGACCATAAGTGAAAGTGCCCTAGGCTCTGTTGCTTTGTTTCTTAGATGTTTCAGGAAACACCATACACTTCTCCTGAGTGTCTGTTGGCAATTTACATCCCGCCCATCAGCATAACAAGGCTCCCAGTTCTCCATGGCCTGTCCTGCCTTTCTGGATTTTACACTTTTTTCAGATGGCCCTTTTGACCGGGGGGAAGTGAGACTTCATTGTAGTGCAGATTTCCTTTGCTAGTTTGCTTGGTTGGCCAAAAAGGGCGTATGCGTTTTTTCCTGAATATATTCAGGAAAAAACGCATACGCCCTTTTTGGCCAAGTGCATCATTGTGGACGTTCTGCCTCTTTTCCTATGCTTTCAATGCAATTCCAGTCTACCTCCTGAAATCGGTTTCCTGCAATTCTGCCCCGCTTTCAAGTCCTCTTGGCAGCCTTACTTCAGTATATTTTTGGACGATAGCTGTCATTTATAACTCTGCAGGTTTGTGAATTACAGTGCCCCTGAGCTCCTTTCTTCAACTCGCTTTCTTGTGAGCTGGCCACAACACCGCAGGATGGCTTCAGGCCCTAATCTTGTTCCGGCATGGCACGCTGAGCCTTTGGTTATTTCCTCTTCCTGGTGGGAAATGAGAGTTAAATTTGCCCGTCCAGACACCTCCAGCTAGTCTCTCATTGTTTCTCGCTATTCCTGTTCATCTTCCGCAGAAATTGCAAACTGGGCCAAACAGGAGGTTAAATGCGCTGACTCTCCAAGTGGGGAGAGTGTTAGTAAAGCGTCTGGAATGTTGCACCCGAGTACCAGGGGAGGAAAACTGAGACATATTTGAACACGTCTCCCGTTCACACTGTTGATCATACTCTGGGTTCCACATGCATATTTTAGCTGAAGGAAGAATACCTTAAACCTGGAGAGTTGAGACCCGTGTAATGGGTACCATGCAATATGACTTCAAAGGGTCTTCATTTGCTCACCGAACCACTCCAATCCTATCACTGCTGCGTTTATGTCCCTGTACACATGCTTGATTCTCTTTCGGAGACATAGCAATCCACAGGTTTTAAGATACTTAAGAGTCAGGTACATTCTTAGGCGTTTAATATGCGGTGTTGAGTCCATTTCGTTGAGCAAGGAGTAGCTCTTGTCTATTCCATATTTGGCTTAAGGAACTTTATCTGTGCTCATTTCAATCTCTGCTTTTATGCAGCACCCCAACTCACCTTTACCCTTAAGCAAGCATAAGTTGGTTTTCTAAATTTGAGTCCCTGTTCTGTTCTGTAATTCAGTTCCTGTGTAGCCAAGTTTACATTCCGTGTATTACTGATATCTTATGATGTTTCTTTTTCTGTGTGACTTATTTCAGTTAGAATCATCGTACTGAATCCACTCATTGTGCTGCTACGGGCCTGATGACATAGATTTCACTGCTGAGTGATACTGCATTGTACGTAAGTACCACAAGTTCTTTATCCATTTTTCACTTTCTGTGATATTGAACTTGTACGGTAAACGAGGTTCTTGTAAACAGAGGCGTCCCAAACTTTGGGGTGGCTGTGTCGTTTTGATTTTAATTTCCCTAAGCTATAGGGCTATAAGTGGAAGTGCCCTAGGCTCTGTTGCTTTGTTTTTTAGATGTTTCAGGAAACACCATACACTTCTCCCGAGTGTCTGTTGGCAATTTACATCCCGCCCATCAGCATAACAAGGCTCCCAGTTCTCCATGGCCTGTCCTGCCTTTCTGGATTTTACACTTTTTTCAGATGGCCCTTTTGACCGGGGGGAAGTGAGACTTCATTGTAGTGCAGATTTCCTTTGCAAGCTTGCTTGGTTGGCCAAAAAGGGCGTATGCGTTTTTTCCTGAATATATTCAGGAAAAAACGCATACGCCCTTTTTGGCCAAGTGCATCATTGTGGACGTTCTGCCTCTTTTCCTATGCTTTCAATGCAATTCCAGTCTACCTCCTGAAATCGGTTTCCTGCAATTCTGCCCCGCTTTCAAGTCCTCTTGGCAGCCTTACTTCAGTATATTTTTGGACGATAGCTGTCATTTATAACTCTGCAGGTTTGTGAATTACAGTGCCCCTGAGCTCCTTTCTTCAACTCGCTTTCTTGTGAGCTGGCCGCAACACCACAGGATGGCTTCAGGCCCTAATCTGGTTCTGGCATGGCACGCTGAACCTTTGGTTATTTCCTCTTCCTGGTGGGAAATGAGAGTTAAATTTGCCCGTCCAGACACCTCCAGCTAGTTTCTCATTGGTTCTCCCTATTCCTGTTCATCTTCCGCAGAAATTGCAAACTGGGCCAAACAGGAGGTTAAAGGCGCTGACTCTCCAAGTGGAGAGAGTGTTAGTAAAGCATCTGGAATGTTGCACCCGAGTACCAGGGTACGAAAACTGAGACATATTTGAACACGTCTCCCGTTCACACTGTTGATCATACTCTGGGTTCCACATGCATATTTTAGCTGAAGGAAGAATACCTTAAACCTGGAGAGTTGAGACCCGTGTAATGGGTACCATGCAATATGACTTCAAAGGGTCTTCATTTGCTCACCGAACCTCTCCAATCCTATCACTGCTGCGTTTATGCCCCTGTACACACGCTTGATTCTCTTATGGAGACATAGCAATCCATAGGTTTTAAGATACTTACTAGTCAGGTACATTCTTAGGAGTTTAATATGGGGTGTTGAGTCCATTTCGTTGAGCAAGGAGTAGCTCTTGTCTATTCCATATTTGGCTTAAGGAACTTTATCTGTGCTCATTTCAATCTCTGGTTTTATGCAGCACCCCAACTCACCTTTACCCTTAAGCAAGCATAAGTTGGTTTTCTAAATTTGAGACCCTGTTCTGTTTTGGAATTCAGTTCCTGTGTAGCCAAGTTTACATTCCGTGTATTAGTGATATCTTATGATGTTTCTTTTTCTGTGTGACTTATTTCAGTTAGAATCATCGTACCTGAATCCACTCATTATGCTGCTACGGGCCTGATGACATAGATTTCATTGCTGAGTGATACTGCATTGTACGTAAGTACCACAAGTTCTTTATCCATTTTTCACTTTCTGTGATAGAGAACTTGTACGGTAAACGAGGTTCTTGTAAACAGAGGCGTCCCAAATTTTGGGGTGGCTGTGTCTTTTTGATTTTAATTTCCCTAAGCTATAGGACCATAAGTGGAAGTGCCCTAGGCTCTGTTGCTTTGTTTTTTAGATGTTTCAGGAAACACCATACACTTCTCCCGAGTGTCTGTTGGCAATTTACATCCCGCCCATCAGCATAACAAGGCTCCCAGTTCTCCATGGCCTGTCCTGCCTTTCTGGATTTTACACTTTTTTCAGATGGCCCTTTTGACCGGGGGGAAGTGAGACTTCATTGTAGTGCAGATTTCCTTTGCAAGCTTGCTTGGTTGGCCAAAAAGGGCGTATGCGTTTTTTCCTGAATATATTCAGAAAAAAACGCATACGCCCTTTTTGGCCAAGTGCATCATTGTGGACGTTCTGCCTCTTTTCCTATGCTTTCAATGCAATTCCAGTCTACCTCCTGAAATCGGTTTCCTGCAATTCTGCCCCGCTTTCAAGTCCTCTTGGCAGCCTTACTTCAGTATATTTTTGGACGATAGCTGTCATTTATAACTCTGCAGGTTTGTGAATTACAGTGCCCCTGAGCTCCTTTCTTCAACTCGCTTTCTTGTGAGCTGG
Organism: Globicephala melas; assembly: GCF_963455315.2. NCBI lineage: Eukaryota > Metazoa > Chordata > Mammalia > Artiodactyla > Delphinidae > Globicephala > Globicephala melas. The sequence goes on along the minus strand of NW_027207367.1, from coordinate 5,377 downwards.
CCGCAACACCGCAGGATGGCTTCAGACCCTAATCTTGTTCCGGCATGGCACACTGAGCCTTTGGTTATTTCCTCTTCCTGGTGGGAAATGAGAGTTAAATTTGCCCGTCCAGACACCTCCAGCTAGTCTCTCATTGGTTCTCGCTATTCCTGTTCATCTTCCGCAGAAATTGCAAACTGGGCCAAACAGGAGGTTAAAGGCGCTGACTCTCCAAGTGGGGAGAGTGTTAGTAAAGCATCTGGAATGTTGAACCCGAGTACCAGGGGAGGAAAACTGAGACATATTTGAACACGTCTCCCGTTCACACTGTTGATCATACTCTGGGTTCCACATGCATATTTTAGCTGAAGGAAGAATACCTTAAACCTGGAGAGTTGAGACCCGTGGAATGGGTACCATGCAATATGACTTCAAAGGGTCTTCATTTGCTCACCGAACCTCTCCAATCCTATCACTGCTGCGTTTATGTCCCTGTACACATGCTTGATTCTCTTTCGGAGACATAGCAATCCATAGGTTTTAAGATACTTAAGAGTCAGGTACATTCTTAGGCGTTTAATATGCGGTGTTGAGTCCATTTCGTTGAGCAAGGAGTAGCTCTTGTCTATTCCATATTTGGCTTAAGGAACTTTATCTGTGCTCATTTCAATCTCTGGTTTTATGCAGCACCCCAACTCACCTTTACCCTTAAACAAGCATAAGTTGGTTTTCTAAATTTGAGACCCTGTTCTGTTCTGTAATTCAGTTCCTGTGTAGCCAAGTTTACATTCCGTGTATTACTGATATCTTATGATGTTTCTTTTTCTGTGTGACTTATTTCATTTAGAATCATCGTACCTGAATCCACTCATTGTGCTGCTACGGGCCTGATGACATAGATTTCACTGCTGAGTGATACTGCATTGTACGTAAGTACCACAAGTTCTTTATCCATTTTTCACTTTCTGTGATAGAGAACTTGTACGGTAAACGAGGTTCTTGTAAACAGAGGCGTCCCAAATTTTGGGGTGGCTGTGTCTTTTTGATTTTAATTTCCATAAGCTATAGGACCATAAGTGAAAGTGCCCTAGGCTCTGTTGCTTTGTTTCTTAGATGTTTCAGGAAACACCATACACTTCTCCCGAGTGTCTGTTGGCAATTTACATCCCGCCCATCAGCATAACAAGGCTCCCAGTTCTCCATGGCCTGTCCTGCCTTTCTGGATTTTACACTTTTTTCAGATGGCCCTTTTGACCGGGGGGAATTGAGACTTCATTGTAGTGCAGATTTCCTTTGCAAGTTTGCTTGGTTGGCCAAAAAGGGCGTATGCGTTTTTTCCTGAATATATTCAGGAAAAAACGCATACGCCCTTTTTGGCCAAGTGCATCATTGTGGACGTTCTGCCTCTTTTCCTATGCTTTCAATGCAATTCCAGTCTACCTCCTGAAATCAGTTTCCTGCAATTCTGCCCCGCTTTCAAGTCCTCTTGGCAGCCTTACTTCAGTATATTTTTGGACGATAGCTGTCATTTATAACTCTGCAGGTTTGTGAATTACAGTGCCCCTGAGCTCCTTTCTTCAACTCGCTTTCTTGTGAGCTGGCCGCAACACCGCAGGATGGCTTCAGGCCCTAATCTGGTTCCGGCATGGCACGCTGAGCCTTTGGTTATTTCCTCTTCCTGGTTGGAAATGAGAGTTAAATTTGCCCGTCCAGACACCTCCAGCTAGTTTCTCATTGGTTCTCCCTATTCCTGTTCATCTTCCGCAGAAATTGCAAACTGGGCCAAACAGGAGGTTAAAGGCGCTGACTCTCCAAGTGGGGAGAGTGTTAGTAAAGCGTCTGGAATGTTGCACCCGAGTACCAGGGGAGGAAAACTGAGACATATTTGAACACGTCTCCCGTTCACACTGTTGATCATACTCTGGGTTCCACATGCATATTTTAGCTGAAGGAAGAATACCTTAAACCTGGAGAGTTGAGACCCGTGTAATGGGTACCATGCAATATGACTTCAAAGGGTCTTCATTTGCTCACCGATCCTCTCCAATCCTATCACTGTTGCGTTTATGCCCCTGTACACATGCTTGATTCTCTTATGGAGACATAGCAATCCATAGGTTTTAAGATACTTACTAGTCAGGTACATTCTTAAGCGTTTAATATGGGGTGTTGAGTCCATTTCGTTGAGCAAGGAGTAGCTCTTGTCTATTCCATATTTGGCTTAAGGAACTTTATCTGTGCTCATTTCAATCTCTGGTTTTATGCAGCACCCCAACTCACCTTTCCCCTTAAGCAAGCATAAGTTGGTTTTCTAAATTTGAGACCCTGTTCTGTTTTGGAATTCAGTTCCTGTGTAGCCAAGTTTACATTCCGTGTATTAGTGATATCTTATGATGTTTCTTTTTCTGTGTGACTTATTTCAGTTAGAATCATCGTACCTGAATCCACTCATTATGCTGCTACGGGCCTGATGACATAGATTTCATTGCTGAGTGATACTGCATTGTACGTAAGTACCACAAGTTCTTTATCCATTTTTCACTTTCTGTCATAGAGAACTTGTACGGTAAACGAGGTTCTTGTAAACAGAGGCGTCCCAAATTTTGGGGTGGCTGTGTCTTTTTGATTTTAATTTCCCTAAGCTATAGGACCATAAGTGAAAGTGCCCTAGGCTCTGTTGCTTTGTTTCTTAGATGTTTCAGGAAACACCATACACTTCTCCCGAGTGGCTGTTGGCAATTTACATCCCGCCCATCAGCATAACAAGGCTCCCAGTTCTCCATGGCCTGTCCTGCCTTTCTGGATTTTACACTTTTTTCAGATGGCCCTTTTGACCGGGGGGAAGTGAGACTTCATTGTAGTGCAGATTTCCTTTGCAAGTTTGCTTGGTTGGCCAAAAAGGGCGTATGCGTTTTTTCCTGAATATATTCAGAAAAAAACGCATACGCCCTTTTTGGCCAAGTGCATCATTGTGGACGTTCTGCGTCTTTTCCTATGCTTTCAATGCAATTCCAGTCTACCTCCTGAAATCGGTTTCCTGCAATTCTGCCCCGCTTTCAAGTCCTCTTGGCAGCCTTACTTCAGTATATTTTTGGACGATAGCTGTCATTTATAACTCTGCAGGTTTGTGAATTACAGTGCCCCTGAGCTCCTTTCTTCAACTCGCTTTCTTGTGAGCTGGCCGCAACACCGCAGGATGGCTTCAGGCCCTAATCTGGTTCCGGCACGGCACGCTGAGCCTTTGGTTATTTCCTCTTCCTGGTGGGAAATGAGAGTTAAATTTGCCCGTCCAGACACCTCCAGCTAGTCTCTCATTGGTTCTCGCTATTCCTGTTCATCTTCCGCAGAAATTGCAAACTGGGCCAAACAGGAGGTTAAAGGGACTGACTCTCCAAGTCGGGAGAGTGTTAGTAAAGCGTCTGGAATGTTGCACCCGAGTACCAGGGTACGAAAACTGAGACATATTTGAACACGTCTCCCGATCACATGGTTGATCATACTCTAGGTTCCACATGCATGTTTTAGCTGAAGGAAGAATACCTTAAAACTGGGTAGTTGAAACCCGTGGAATGGGTACCATGCAATATGACTTCAAAGCGTCTTCATTTGCTCACCGAACCTCTCCAATCCTATCACTGCTGCGTTTATGTCCCTGTACACATGCTTGATTCTCTTTCGGAGACATAGCAATCCATAGGTTTTAAGATACTTAAGTGTCAGGTACATTCTTAGGCGTTTAATATGCGGTGTTGAGTCCATTTCGTTGAGCAAGGAGTAGCTCTTGTCTATTCCATATTTGGCTTAAGGAACTTTATCTGTGCTCATTTCAATCTCTGGTTTTATGCAGCATCCCAACTCACCTTTACCCTTAAACAAGCATAAGTTGGTTTTCTAAATTTGAGACCCTGTTCTGTTCTGTAATTCAGTTCCTGTGTAGCCAAGTTTACATTCCGTGTATTACTGATATCTTATGATGTTTCTTTTTCTGTGTGACTTATTTCAGTTAGCATCATCGTACCTGAATCCACTCAATGTGCTTCTACGGGCCTGATGACATAGATTTCACTGCTGAGTGATACTGCATTGTACGTAAGTACCACAAGTTCTTTATCCATTTTTCACTTTCTGTGATATTGAACTTGTACGGTAAATGAGGTTCTTGTAAACAGAGGCGTCCCAAACATTGGGGTGGCTGTATCTTTTTGATTTTAATTTCCCTAAGCTATAGGACCATAAGTGGAAGTGCCCTAGGCTCTGTTGCTTTGTTTTTTAGATGTTTCAGGAAACACCATACACTTCTCCCGAGTGTCTGTTGGCAATTTACATCCCGCCCATCAGCATAACAAGGCTCGCAGTTCTCCATGGCCTGTTCTGCGTTTCTGGATTTTACAATTTTTTCAGATGGCCCTTTTGACCGGGGGGAAGTGAGACTTCATTGTAGTGCAGATTTCCTTTGCAAGCTTGCTTGGTTGGCCAAAAAGGGCGTATGCGTTTTTTCCTGAATATATTCAGGAAAAAATGCATACGCCCTTTTTGGCCAAGTGCATCATTGTGGACGTTCTGCCTCTTTTCCTATGCTTTCAATGCAATTCCAGTCTACCTCCTGAAATCGGTTTCCTGCAATTCTGCCCCGCTTTCAAGTCCTCTTGGCAGCCTTACTTCAGTATATTTTTGGACGATAGTTGTCATTTATAACTCTGCAGGTTTGTGAATTACAGTGCCCCTGAGCTCCTTTCTTCAACTCGCTTTCTTGTGAGCTGGCCGCACCACCGCAGGATGGCTTCAGGCCCTAATCTGGTTCCGGCACGGCATGCTGAGCCTTTGGTTATTTCCTCTTCCTGGTGGGAAATGAGAGTTAAATTTGCCCGTCCAGACACCTCCAGCTAGTCTCTCATTGGTTCTCGCTATTCCTGTTCATCTTCCGCAGAAATTGCAAACTGGGCCAAACAGGAGGTTAAAGGGACTGACTCTCCAAGTCGGGAGAGTGTTAGTAAAGCGTCTGGAATGTTGCACCCGTGTACCAGGGTACGAAAACTGAGACATATTTGAAGAGGTCTCCCGATCACACGGTTGATCATACTCTGGGTTCCACATGCATGTTTTAGCTGAAGGAAGAATACCTTAAACGTGGGTAGTTGAAACCCGTGGAATGGGTACCATGCAATATGACTTCAAAGGGTCTTCATTTGCTCACCGAACCTCTCCAATCCTATCACTGCTGCGTTTCTGCCCCTGTACACACGCTTGATTCTCTTTTGGAGACATAGCAATCCATAGGTTTTAAGATACTTACTAGTAAGGTACATTCTTAGGCGTTTAATATGGGGTGTTGAGTCCATTTCGTTGAGCAAGGAGTAGCTCTTGTCTATTCCATATTTGGCTTAAGGAACTTTATCTG